>NW_028258414.1:7492500-7845000 GCF_053883595.1 Heterocephalus glaber | reverse complement strand
GGCCGCCACACGCCAACGAGATGAAGGTTCCTGTGCTCGGCTGGTGGAGACCCAGCCTGGGCCGCGGCGCCGCGATCCGGAGGCCGAACTCCCAGTGGAGTGTGGTGACCGGGCTCGGCGGCTGTCCTGCCTGGGAGGACGGCAAGGACGCCCGAGGCCGTGACAAACCACCCTGGCGGGTGCTCTTCTTCGGCACGGACCAGTTCGCCCGGGAGGCGCTGAGTGCGCTCCACGCCGCTAGGTACCCGGGCGGGGCAGGGGCCCGGGCTGCAGGTGCGAGCGACCTGGGCGGCCCAGGGCGTTAGCTCCTCGCCGCGGACACGGCGGCTTGGGCCGGGCTCGGCGTCCCCGCGCGCACCTTCCGATCGGCCTTGGGGCGCCAGGTCTACACCCTACCCCACCCCGGCTTGCAGGCGCGGAAACCGGGGCTCAGACGTCAGGCCTCTGCCCAAGCTTCTCAGCTAAAGCAATTAGGCCTGAAACCAGCTGCGACTTCAAAGTTCCCCACTTTTCAGCTCCTCCTGCCTCCCCAGCCATCTGGTTTGTGGGCCCCAGGCCTTTGGCGTGGGCTTCCCGCCCCCTCCGCTCCCCGGTTCTGGTGCAAGGCAGGATCCGGGTTTCTGAGCTGAAAATCGGGACACAATCTCCAAACGAACTATTTATAAATGAATAAATTTATAAATCAACTCGAAGGGCCATATTTAATATTTTAAAACTTAACAAAATCGTGTTTACTGGAACTCCGCGGTATGTGATCTCTGCCTCACCTCCCCCCCATTGTTTTTCCCCATTCCGTTTTTTTTCTGACTCTTGTGCCCCAATTCATTTCTGTCACCACCATCATGACCTCCCTTGTATATGGAACCCCTCATCAGTCCTTTTGTTTATTGTATTCCTCCCTCCCCACACTCCTGTGTCCACAGCCCTTGAAACACCTTTCACACCAAGTGTTCTGTGCATTCCCTCTGCACGTTGCTGTTTCCCTTACTGCCACATGCATTTCTTATTTCTGATGATTCACTTGACAGCACTGTAACTTTCTTTTAGTGCCCTGGTGCATAATTCTTTTCTCCTAAGTCTTCAGCATCTGCCTGCGATACTGTTTACTAAATAAGCATACAACCCCTGCTCGTGAAGCTGTTGCTCAGGGGCAGAGCGTGAGACTGCCCTGGGTTTGATCTCCAGCACAATGAATGAATGAATGTACAGCCCCTGTGCCCTGGCGCACTGTGCAGCAAGTGAAAAGAATGAGGCATGCTAAAAGTACTACCATATAGAATGATGCCTATGGTATATACCTTTGTTTTTTAAAAAAGTCTTTAGGGGCTAGTGGTGTAGCTAGAGAGCATGCTGAAGGCCCTGGGCCCAAATCCCCATTACTGCAGAAAATAAAACAAGTCAGTGTTACTTGAATGACATAAGGGTGTATTACAAAATTTCATTGATTCAAAAGATACACTGTGAAGGGCTGGGGATTTAGCTCAGTGGTTCCAGTGCCTCCCTTGCAAGCATAAGGTCCCAAGTTTGATCCCCGGTACCAAAAACAAAAACAAAACAAAAGATGTACATGAAAAGTTGTTTTTTTCCACCTCTGGCTTCCATATCCCAGTTCTCTCCAGAGCCAGTCATTGATTTCAGTTTCTTCTAGAAATGTTCAGGGCATATACAAGCATATGGATATTTAATTCATTTTTAACAGATTCCTATTGTAGCATATATACTATTGTTAAGAGGAAAGAACCAGCTGGAGATTTAGCTCAGTGGCACCTCACCTGCCTCTCAAGCGCAAGGTCCTGAGTTTGATCCCCGGTACCAAAAAAACCAACAAACAAAAAATAAAACTAAAAAAACACAAAAAAAGAGGAAAGAACCAAAACATGCAGAAGCTTATGTATAATATCCCAGTTGTGTAAAATAACTGCTGTGTATGTTTCTTGCCGCAGACAAGCTGCAGTCGATGTAGGGTAGGAAGGGGAGATGTCCTGGGCCGGCGATGAGAAAAGAACCTTCACAAGCAATATTCAGGTTCCCTCTGAGAAGTCTCAGGGTCTGATTTATTTTTATATCTTTAAGCAATAGCTAAGAGGCATTGGGCAGAATATGTTTACATTTTAGGTTGCCTTAGCAATATCTAGTAAGGTAAAGGTTATTTTTTGCTAAACAGAGTATATTTTTTCTAAGCTGATTCATTTCATTGAACATCGTGAATACATTTTTAAAAATTACAATTGTCCCCTTATTTACCCACACCTAAGCAGAACAGAAGGTAACTTAATCAAAATCTCCAGAAGGTAACTTAATCAAAATCTCTATATCAGCGAGGGTACAAGCAAGATTTAATTAATTAAATGTCAAACTTGTGGTCATCAGCTAGCCCTTGAGAAACTGCACAATGGTTAATATAGTTTGCTATTAGCTCTCTATTTTTCTGTACCTTTATTTATCTTACCTAAGTGTCATTTAGGTTCATAGTCCATGAGCAGGAGATATTTACTGCACTTTGAGAAATATTGAGTAACTTGCCTCCTTAATGCATTTACCTGTCTTAACTTTCTTTCTTTTTCCCATTTTCCACTATTTCTTACATCTAAAGTCTGTCCTTTCAATCTCTTCATAAGACCCCTTTAGTAAAAAGAATGTCCGCAATAAGAGGGGGAATTATAGTAGTGGGAAAACAGAGGGGGTTTTAGGAGAGGTTTCTTTAGGAGTGGATGTGGCAATAGAACTAAGAGAAACTGGAATTTGGGACTTGTGAGCCAGATCAGATTTTAATATATTATTACCAATTTGCCTCATGGAGAGTTTGTTGTTAGTCACAAACACAATAACTCTTGTGATCAGAGTAACAATTGTAAACATTATGGCAAGAAAAAATAAAACATGAGGGTATGATGTGTTCCACCCTTTCTTTCCCCTAGCTGGAACTTTGTCAAGCAGCGTTGGAGGTTGGTTGGGCTTCGCCAGTTTCTGTATGCACAGGAAATCTCTGAAACAGTACTGTCCAAATGGTAGCCACTTGTCATATGTAGTTCTTTAGTCCCAGGTAAGGTGGGACACAGATAAAATCCTAGTGATTTAGGAGGCTGAGGCAGGAGGGTTAGTTAATGAATAATTTAGTGAGACTCAATCACACAGTAAAAAGATGCTGAGGGTATTGTTTACTGGTAGAGTGCTTTCCTAGCGTTCAAGAGGCCCTAGGTTCAAGCCCCAATGCTACTGGGGAATGGTGGTGGGGTGGGAGGGGGAGAAAATTAAAAATATAAAAATTCAGCCTCTCAGTTGCACTGGTTTTAATCATTTAGCCCTAAATGCTCCATGAGTTTAAGCTGTAAAAATGTTCTAATACAGGGCTGGGATTTAGCTCAGTGGCACTGAGCCTGCCTTGCAAGTAGAAGGTCCTGAGTTCGGTTCCCGGTACCCCCCCCCCCAAAAAAAATGTCCTAACACTGATACATTTTCTTCCGATCTTTCTAACTTAGGGAAAACGAAGAGGAAAGGTTAATTGAAAAGCTGGAGGTGGTCACAGTACCCTCGCCATCACCAAAAGGAGTGCCAGTGAAGCAGTATGCTGTGCAGTCTCAGCTTCCAGTGTACGAGTGGCCCGTAGTGGGCTCTGGAGAATACGACGTAGGCGTGGTGGCTTCGTTTGGCCGGCTTTTGAGTGAGGCTCTTATTCTTAAATTCCCCTAGTAAGTTTTATTTGCAAGGAAATACAGTAGAGACACCTTGGTCTTTATGAATAGACCCAGCATCTAAAATGCCCTAATTTGAACTCAAGTAGGCCTTCTTTAATCTTTTAAGATCGAGGGCCAGGGATTTAGCTTGGGTGTGCTGTACCTGCCTCATAAGTGCAAGGTCCTGAGTTTGATCCCTGGTACCAGAAAAAAAACAAAATTGCCAGATGTCATGGTGCATGCCTGTAATAGGAGGATTGCCATGAGTTTGAGGCCAGCCTAGGCTACATAATGAGTACAAGGCCAGCCTGAACTACATAGTGAGACCCTGCCTCAAAAAAAAATATATGAATAAATAAATAAATAAATATCATGCTCAGTGGGCTTTTACTCACCCTTGTTTAAATTCCGTATCTGTGTGCTGACAGCTCCCAGGTTGTCCCTCCAGCTCAGCCCTGGCCTCACTTCAAGTCCCTAGTGCCCAGCCCCTCCATAGCCCAGCTTTGATGTCCAATAGGAACCTTACGTTCAAGGTGCCCAAATCCTTTGTCTCAATAAATGGCAACTCCCCTGGTTCATGCCAGACACACTTGTCTCCTTGTGTCTTGAATTTGCTGAGCAATACCTTCCTGAAGAGCTGTGTATTGATTTTCCTGCTGCCTAGAGAACTTTTTCATAGCCATTGTGTGCCACGTAATGACATTTTAGTTAACAACAGTCTGCATATCTGACGGTGGTGCCATAAGATTATGTGGGATGAAGTGGCCACCTTAGTTTGTGTAAGTGCACGCGCTGATCATTGCATAGCAAAATCACCTTGCCACGCATGTCCCCTTTGTAAAGCGACTCACAACTGTGTGTTGCTTATTTTCTTACTCCTTCAGGTCTTTGCTCAGTTTCTTCTTGTTGGTAAAAGCTTCTTAGACTGACTGAAATTGTAATCTTCCACCTGTTACTCCTGTTCCATTCTCTGCTTTATTTTTCTCCACAGGCCTTGGTGCCGTCTGACAAACTTTTTACATCCAGTAGTTTGTTTTTCATTGCTCATCCCCTGCCCTTTGCATATAAGCTTCCCAGGAGCAGGAACTGAAGTGAGGGGATTATGTGACAAAACTCCTGTATAAATATAATTTGCTTTGTCTGTGACATGCATACAAAGATTTGAGTAGTTTTCAAATAGTAATAAATGTATTTTAAAATTTCATTTTAAAACTCCAGGCATGAGTTATTACACAGCATCTTTGGAATCATGAATAGTTGTCCTTGCTCTTTTTTTTTTTTTTTTTTTTTTGGTACCGGGGATCAAACTCGGGACCTCATGGTTTCAAGGCGGCAGAACCACTGAGCTAAATCCCAGCCCTCCTTGCTCTATTTTTAATTAAGTATCATGAGTTTCTTATGTTAAGAATACATTTACCTCTGACTTTTCCTTTCAGGTACTATAAAACTAGATTGTGCTATCAGATTTGTAAAATTTCTGGGAAAATGTAATGCTGGAGTAGTGCGTTGGTTTAGGTACCAGTGACTTAAGGGGGAAAGCCCATAGCGATGCACTGATTTTGGCATCTTCTCGCCCAGTGGCATATTGAACGTACATCCAAGTTGCCTCCCGAGGTGGCGGGGCCCAGCTCCCATCATCCACACTGTGCTCCACGGAGATCCCGTCACCGGAGTGACGATTATGCAAATCAGACCTAAGAGGTAGAGCATATTTTCTTTTCTTGAGATTTTTTGTGATTTTTAAAGGTTGATACCAGTCTGTCTGGGATGTTGTGGGGAAATGAGTAAAGGTTCAGTGTTCACTAATTTCTGTCAGTCCAGAGCGGTTCCTTTGCATTTATTTGTTTATTTCATGGTACTGGGGATTGAATCAGGGTCCTTAGGCTAAGCTATATCCACACCACTTTGTAAATTTTTTTTTTTTGAGACAAGGTCTTGCTAAATTGCCTAGACTGGACTCAAACTTGCAGTCTCCTGCCTCAGCCCTCTAGAGTGCTAGGATTATAGACTTGTGCCACCATGCCAGCTTCCTTTGCTTTGGCATAACTTTGTTCTTGGTCTCTAACCTAAGCCATATGTCTCTTGGTATATATGAGGTGTCTCTTTAAAGTTCTTATGAACTTCCTAATTTGTCAGTTGAAATAAATTACATTATTAACAATTGGATTTCTATTTAAGACATTGTATAAATGACAGATGGGTTTTTATATGTTCATTATTTTGAATTTCAGTTCTTCTAACCTTGGTTTCCAAACTATGGTTTAAAAAATTTTTGGAGCCTGAAGTAAGAATATACTAATTGTCCTAAACATTGCTATTTTTTCTGTCTACATGTTAGAAACAGTTATTTAAAATTATTTGAGGAGTTTATCTTAGTTATTTTTCTCATTGCTGAAACAAAATACCCAACACCCAGAGTTAAAGGAGCAGAGGTTTATGTGGCTCACAGGTTGGAGGAGTTTCAGTTCATAGTTGACTGGCTCCAAGTCACGGTGGCATGGCAGAGGGGCATCTCAAAGGAGAAACAGCCCATGGCAGAGCAGGCCAAAGGCGACAAAGCAGTGATGCAGCCAAGCAGCTTCTTTCTGTCCCTTTATATTCCATCCAGGCTACCTCCCCTTTGGGTGGTGCCACCTCCCACCCAGGCCGGGACACCCTTAATCCCAGCATCACATGCCCTACATCCAGCCACCTCCCAAAACTCACACCTATGATCACAGGAGGCTTTGGGGGGAACATCTAGATACAAGCCATTACAGAGTTAATATTAATCTTCTGCCTCTTAATTTCCCCATAAAAAAGAATAATTTATGAGTTCACAAGAACAACATGCTATCTGGAATTTACTTCAATAAAGGAGAGGCAGCTCAAGCACAGTGGCACACACCTATAATCCCAGTTATTTAGGAAGCTGAGGCAGGGCTGGGCATTTAGCTCAGTGGTGCTGCTGCCTGCTTCAAAAGCACAAGGTTCTGAGTTCGATCCCCAGTACAAAAAAAAAAAAAAAAAAGGCTGAGCAGGATGATCACAAGTTGGAGCCCAGACTGGACAATTTAGTGAGATCCTGCCTCAAAATAAAAGTATAAAGGGCCTAGAGGTGTAGCTCAGCGCATAGTGCATAGTAATTTTTTTTTTTTTTTGGTACCGGGGATTGAACTCGGGTCCTTGTGCTTGCACAGCAGGCGGCGAAACCACTGAGCTAAATCCCCAGCCCATCAGTGCATAGTATTTGCCTGGCATGCACGAGCTCCTGGATTCAATCCTGAACACTGAAAAATGAAAAAAAAGGAGGGAGTAGATGAAACAAGATTAGCAAAATTTTGGTGCTTCAAAAATCTGTCAAAACTGACTCATTTTCGCTAGGTGTGCGGTTGTATGCCTGTAGTCCCAACTACTCCAGAGGCAGGAGGATTGCTTGACACCATCAGTTCAAGACCAGCCTGGGCAACTTATTCTCTGTCTCAAAAATTAACAAATTCATTGGCTTAAAATACAAATTAAAAGAATCACAAAGTTGAAATTTTTAAACAAGTCATATTTCTAATGAAAGCTTATGGCAAGTGTTTACAAAGCTTGATGTAAGACTGGTGGGAATGCAGATACACTTGCATCTACTTATAATCCAAGCAAAACTCTTGTCCCTTGAGGAAGGAGAGAAATAATTATTTATTTCTTAATTAGAAAATAAATCCATTACCTATGCTTTCTGTATACTGATAGAGATTTTTCATACTATTTATTACTACTTGGTAGAATTATTTGTAATTGCAATTAAATTCCTCATATATCCGTGTACTTTTTTTTTTTTCCTTTAAAACCTAAAGTAGGGCCGAGGATTTAGCTCAGTGGTTTTGCCGCCTGCTTTGCAAGCGCAAGGACCTGAGTTCAATCCCTGGTACCAAAAAAACCAAAAAAAACCTAAAGTGTAAAGTCTAAGTCCAGGCCATATTTGGCTCTGCTACCATACCAGCTAACGGCCGATTAGTAGCCTATAATAAACTGTCCCAGTGCTGTGTAGACAAACATACTGATCTTAAGAAATAGTAATCATGTTATTCATCTGCTTTTGATTTTTTGCTAGGTTTGATGTAGGCCCAATTCTCAAGCAGGAAACCATCCCTGTGCCACCCAAGAGCACCGCCAAGGAATTGGAAGCAATGTTGTCAAGACTGGGTGCCAGCATGGTACGGTGCTCTGATATTCTGGTGCTTTCCATTCATTTAGTAGTTTTCCTAAGTGGTTCTGATGAAAAGGATACATTTATGACCCGTAATCTTTCAACTTCTTAAAAAAGAAAAAGTGGTTTCTATCCTTGTCTTCCTAAAAATTAGCCCAGTACTTGTGATCTCATGGAATCATTTGAGGATTTGCAGAGTGGAGCAGGTAATCATTGCAGGTCCCTCATTTCACAGTGGAGCCTTTGCACCCTGCTCCCTGGGCCTCTGTCCTCGCTCTCCTACACACCTGGCCTCCCATCACACTGAACTCAGGCCCTTTCCAAAGTGACTCAGCTCGTGCTGGGTGCCAGCCATTGCATCTGTGTGCCCTGGAACTCTCTAGACTCTTTGTGTAGCTCCTTGAATCTGCAAACAGGAAGGTCTGGTAAATGCTTAAGGAATAAATTTGTAGTTTTGATATGAGCTAGTTAATTTTATACAGTGGAAAATTTCTTTTGCCCAGACATAAACAGTACTTTTTGTTCAGGGTCCTCTCTTGGAAATGATCTCAACATAGGGGCTGGCATTCATTGAACCTTGGCTCATGTGCCAGGACTGTTTCATCTCACTTTCCCACCAAACATTTGAGGAAGTTGTTGCCATTAACTGTTTCACAGATCGTGACATTGAGGGCCACAGACAAGTTAAATAATTTCCACATTGAGACAGCTCGTAGGTGGTAGAACTGGGATCCAAACCCAGAGCCATGTGAGTCCAGAGTATGCTGTCCTTCTGTGAGGCCCCAGTGGCTTCCCCGGGGGGTGGCAGTGTGGATAGCTGAGCACAGGCTGTCCTGGTGCTGACAGCTTGTATGGCCAGGTAACACCCAGCTCCGTCCAGAAGCAAATGAGTTGCTGTGCTCTGACCTCTGCAGAAGGAGGACAAGAGGTAGCAGTCACTTTGGAATTGCCCATGTGTCTCTGCTTTGTTCTGTTCATCTAAATACATCATGTGCTCCCTCTCGCTCTCTCTCTCTCTTTTTGTAGCTTATTTCAGTTTTGAAAAATTTGCCCGAAAGTCTGAAGAGTGGAAGGCAACAGCCAGCGGAGGGGGTGACATACGGTGAGTGAAGGCTGTGACAGCTCGCACGGGGAGGTCCTGTTCGCTGTGACGGCCTCTGAATGCCTGGACCTCCTCCCTGTGCTTCTGCCTTAGTTTGGACTGGGTCAAGTGCTCATTTCCACCACCTTTCCCAAGAATAGTTAGGAAGTTCCCTCCCCTGTCCTGGGCAGCCTCAGGAAGGAGTCAACATTTTTTTTTCAGTATCTTATTTTGAAAAATATTAAACAGAGATAAAGGGCCGGAGATTTAGCTCAGTGGTTCCGCCGTCTGCCTTGCAAGCGCAAGGCAGTTCAATCCCCAGTACCAAAAAAAAAGGATAAAATCAAGAGTAGTCTTGCTTTTGTCCCCCAGTCTTAGAGTGTCACCTCAATAAGCTGTATCAGGTGACACCAGAGCTATGTGACCACCAGGTCTTACAGTGTGAAGGTGTTTCCTTTTACAGTTCGCAGGTCACTGGCTGGGTAATACTTTGCCACTGTACAAATATCTCTATTTATTTATTTGCTACGCATATAATAGTTTCAATGTTACAATTCCATATTACTACCAAGAGTTAAAATCAAGGGGAAGATTTAAGATTTCTTTGTAGTTTTTTTTTTTCTTTTTCTTTAAAATGCACCCCACTAAGGGTATACAATCAGATTTGTGTGGTGAAAATCTGCTGGAGTGAATCATTTTTTCCATGTAGTTTTGTCACCTAGTTTGAGGTCTCGTTAGGTCCATTTATTTCGATTTGTTTCTAATTTTAAGAGTTGGTTTATTTCGTTTTGTGATTCACTTTTATTTTTTGAACTATGTAAAACATTTCTGTAGCTCAAAAATTAAGCCATTTATAAAGGCACACTCAGAGAAGTGCTACATTTTCTCCTTTTTTTTTTTTAACAGAAAGGTAGCATAAAATATATGTGATTGTGCCCCCATCGTTTTTACTTAACGGTGTACCTTGGAAGCCGCTTCATGTCAGTAAGAAGAAATTTTCCTTTTTCTTTTTTAGGGCAGCTTAGTTCTCAGTTGTGCTTTCTAAGGCTGGGCATTTAGGTTGTTTCTAATCTTTTTGTATTTCAAATACTACTATTAAAAATAACTTTATGCACATGATACTTTGAATCTAATAGATAGGAAATTTTGTCTCAGGGTAGTTTTAATGTGCATTATTCCCTTGAGTGAAATTGAGGATCTTTTCAGATGTTTTGGTACTTTTTGCCTTTCTTTTTTCTGGGAGCAATCATACCTTTGGCCATTTTTCTATTGGGATTTTGTCCCTTCCCGGCCTCTGTGAGTTCTTTATGTGGTCCAGAAGTTAACCATCTATGATGTACACTGCAGATTCTTGCAGCTTGTCATTTGTTTTTAAAATTTATCTTACTTGTATGTAGCCTGATCTAGACCTCAAGTCACAGTTAATAGGGCATTTTCTGCTCGCAGGTTATACGATGGTTCATTCATGTTTTCTTTTAGTACTTGTTTGATTGATATTTTTTTTACTTTATTTTGTGGAAAATGTTAAACATATATAAAAGTGAGAGAATGTTATAATAATCTCTTGTGCTTATTATTCAGTTCAGTAAATTTCAGTTCATGGCCACTGAACCTGATATTTGCTCTTGCTCTTGGCTTTGTCTTGTAGCGCCTAAGATTTCTACTGGTACCAGCTGTATAAAATGGGAAGAACAAACTTCAGAGCAAATATTAAGACTTCACCGTGCTGTTGGAAGTATAGTAAGTTGGGAAGTCCGATTGTACTTTTACCGAATTGAGTTTTTTGTGTGTAATTTGCTTTCTGAACATTTTTATTCAAGAGTGCATCTCATAAACTAAACGTAGGAAATCTGAAGTTTTTTTTATAATCAGATCCTTTTTTTTTTTTAGACAGAGTTTTACTATGTAGCCCAAGCTGGCCTTGAACTCTCAGTGATCCTTCTGCCTTGGCCTCCCAAGTGCTGGGATTACAGGCATGCCACCACCACACCGGGCTATAATGAGATTCTTTTTTTTTTTTTTGTGGTACTGATTATCAAACTCAGGGCCTTGTACTTGCAAGGCAGGCAGCAGCACCACTGACCTAAATCCCCAGCCCGCTTCCCCTTTTTTTAGACAAGGTTTCCCTAAGTTATCTAGGTAGGATTCAAACTTCAGTTCTCCTGCATCAGCCTCCCGGCGTGCTGGCTTTGCAGGCATGCACCCACACCCAGTTTGTGTTAATCTTCATGAATGTAGTTGATTCGAGGTCTAGGATTACAGGTGTGGGACATGTGTTAAGTGAAAAAGATACTGTTTCGCACTGGGCCAAGGGTGAGATAGACTGTCCAGTGAACAGCAGTGGGACAACTGGCTAGCCATTGAGGGGAAACCCCCAAATCCTGCCTTTTAAAACCCTAGGAACTGCTGTACAGTGGTGTAGTTAACAATACTGTGTGCCAAAAATTTGTTAATAGGGCAGAATTCATGTTGTGTGTGTTTTACCACAATAAAAAAAATCAAAATCTAGATAGATCAAGAGTTTACTTATAAAAAATGAAACCACAAGGACTGGATGAAAGCATAGTTGAATAATTTTACAATACTTAATAATCTTAAAGTATAGCTAGGGCTTCTTAAGCATAATATGAACTGCTTAAGTCATGAGAGAGAAGACTGAAAAATGTAACTCCATAAAAATAAAAGGCTTATGCATGGAAAAAAAAAATGACTGTTCCCCAAGACTCTTAAAGTCAGCAAATTGGGAAAAATATCCATAAGAATTAAAAGGTTAATTTCCTAAATATGGAAAAGGTTTTCATAGAATAATAAGAGCCAGTTTTTAAAAATATGGGCTAATGACTTTTTTTTTTTGGTACCGGGGATCGAACTCGGGTCCTTGTGCTTGCGCAGCAGGCAGTTAAACCACTGAGCTAAATCCCCGGCCCTGACTTTTTAAATTCTACCTAATAAATTCCTTTTTGCCTCTTAAAATATTATAGGCAAATGGTATAAATAAACAGCTTATAGATAAATATATTAGAAGTGCAAGTAAATACACGACAGCCTCACTAATCATAGATAGCAATAGATAAATGTGATACTCTTTAACCCAGGCATTCTACTTAAAGAAACAAGATAAACTACTGGGGTGAAGAATGTAGTTCAGTGGTAGAGCATTGGCCGACCCTAGAAAAAAATTATTCTTCAGAAATGTATAAATATTCAAAGATATATCTATAAGGCTATTTATTACCATTAGTTTATAATTTTATAATAGCAAGAAATTGTCCACAATAGCAAGAAATTGGAACTAACTGGAGTATCCAACTATTAAGGAGTTGGTTGCCTAAGTGATGATACGGTCTTAAAATGGGACACTGTGCAGTAGATGCAGGGTGAAGTAGGTAAGTGTGTAGTGATCAGAACTTGTCCATGTCCATGGCTATGGTTAAGTAACAAAAGTTCCTTATAAAACAATACATTCTAGATTTTTGTAATACAAAAAATATAAGGAAATGTACATTGAACTGTTAATAGTGGTTGCCTCTGGGGCTGAGAATAGTATCACTTTCTAAATTTTTTAACATAAATGCTGTAATGGTATAACATACATGATGTAAAATAATGGTGTAACAAATGCTTGAATGATAAGCATAAGTGGTTAATTGGAAATAGTAATAAAGACAGGAAGCTTGATTATAAAATAATGTTTACAGTCTTAAAAATCCTGGAAAGACTGATGTAGAAGGTCCGGTTTATGTTCTGTTCCTCAAAATTTCTTGATGGATTCCCAGTTCCTCTGTCAGTGGGGAGAGATCCAGGCCAGATTAACACGCAGCAGTGGTTGAGAAGGGTTTGGGGAGGGAGTGCAGTCCTTTTCATTCCTTCTTTAATTTTACTTGCAGACTCCGCTGCAGACACTCTGGATGGAGAACGCCATTAAACTCTTGGATTTGGTAGAAGTTAACAGTTCAGTCCTTGCTGGTACTAACTTTTGAATAGCTGACATGGAAGATGTTTTCACCATAATTTATTTGATAATATGTCTGTTTTTACCATCGGTTACATTTACTAAAAATAAGCATTCTTATAGTTTGTTCGGTTCTATTGTGATCACACATAACATTCACTTATTGCCTTATTCTTTGGAGAGAACAAGCCATTCACATATATTTTCTCATTTAATTATCATTAGAACCTGGGAAGTAGGCAGAGCAGTATTCCTGTCCCATTTTAAGCTGCGATTTCCTGCATTAAGGTTTTCCAGGTTTGCAGGATGACTTGGTTAATTTCATCCTGGTGAATACCATAATGAAAATATCTGGTAGGGAGAGTGTGGACCGAATGTAGCTTTCCATGCTGCGGCTCCTTCTGAGACCTGTCGGTGCTCCCACTGTGGTGAGGAAGAGGGATGAGCCACAGAGGGAGCTGGTTCAACCTGGAGGTTGTTGGAGCTCCCAGGAGCCTAGGAATCGGAGCTTATTCGGGTGGGCATGGAAGGCCAGCTTAGGTCCTAGCATCGTTAAACCCATCCATGGTGGGTGGGTTTTCCCCTTACATGGCAACACAGAACTTGTAGACTGAGCATGTTAGCTGATCACTGGGAGACTGGGTGAAGGGCTGGTAGCTTCAAGTGTGTATGGAGCACCTTCCTTTGGGCCTGAGACGTACACAGAGTGCCATGGCTCCATCTTGGGTTTGAATTACGAAGTCAGGACATCAGCACATAAATGACGTTTCCAGTATGGGGACTGCCTCCCAAGAAGTTTTCTTTTTTTTTTGGTACCGGGGATTGAACTCAGGACCTTATGCTTTCAAGGCAGGCGCAGTGCCACTGAGCTAAATCCCCAGCCCTTATTTTCATATTTTAAAAAAAGTACCGTGAAGTTACATAATTACTAATTTCTCTCTCTGTTTTATATCATCCCCCCCCGCCATTCTTCAGATCCCAATTTACCAGGACAGGCTGCTGTTCCAGGATCAGTAGTATACCACAAACAGTCACAGATGCTGCTGGTCTGTTGCAAGGTACCTTTTCCTTTAGTTTCAAATTAGTCATATTTGTTTTACTGAGTTAATAGTTCATATCATTAGGACTTTACTGAACTGGCTGCTTATCAGAACCGTAATTTATTATTTTTTTCTTAAGACAAGGTCTCACTGTGTAGTTCAGGCTGTCCTTGAACTCTGTGTAACCCAGGCTGGCCTCAGACTTGTGATGATCCTGCTACCTCAGCCTCCCGAGTGCTGGGATTAGAGGCATGTGCCGGCACGCTGGGCTAGTTTAAATTTCTTAAGCAGTAGAATGTCTAGCATACTTTTTTATTTTTAGTAATCTAATTTTGTACTTGATTAAAAAAAAAAGACAATCATCACAAAGTATCTGGCTGAATTACTACATGGCATGTATACTACTTGCTTTTCCTGCTCACCAGTAGAAGATTTCTGAATGATTTAAAATGACTGGAACCATTGTTTCATAAGTCAGTGATGTGTCCCTGAGAAGTGTTCTACCCTCCTTCCATTTCCTAGATTTTTACTGTCGTGATGTTCATATGAGATGTTGCACATGCAAGAAGGGGGATTTAAAAATGTGTGCTAGACTGATCTGACCTGCAGGCCCTGGAGACGGAGAATGTCTCCTTGTCTTTCTTAGCCTCTCCTGAAACAGTGTTGGGTGCATCTCTTTTGCCCTCTTCATCTGGGTCTGTATGTATTTCTTGTCTGCAGTTTGCTCTCATAAAAGAATCAAGCTGATTCAAGTGTGAATTTGAGTCTGGCCAGTTGTGTTACCTTAGAAAAAATTCACCCACCTGCTGTGGTCATCAGTTTCATTTTCTAAAATGGGGACAATACTGGGTCTGATGCCTTTTAGATTTGTTGTTTTCATGACCAGTCACAGTAAGATACACAGACAGACTCTGGAAACTGTGAAGTGCCATGCAAATGAACAGCTTTTTACTCTACTCCCTGTATGTTGAAGCAGGTTTATACAGGTCTGTGTATTTGCTGTCTCTCCTTGGTAATAAACTTTTAGAGTCAAGGGATTGTATATGTCACTTGTAAAGTGCTCTTTGCAGTTAGGCACTTAGTGAAGGGTTGTTGATTTGTTTCCATGATAAAAATTTTAAGAACTTGAATTTACTTAGTTTTCCTATTTTGCCACCACTGCCTGGTCGCTATTGTCCTTTCTCCCCTAGGATGGCTGGATTGGTGTCCGATCAGTAATGCTTAAGAAAACACTTACAGCTACCGATTTCTACAATGGATATTTGCACCCGTGGTACCAGAGAAATTCCCAGGTTCAACCGAGCCATTGCAGATTTCAGACTCTCAGACTTCCTCCAAAGAAGAAGCAGGAAAAAAAGTGTTGGCGTGCAGCCTTGCATTAAGTAGTTAGGAAGAGGGTGGGTAAGGCTTTATTACATATTTGTAATTTGTAAAAAGCCTTTTTAGAAGGGACTACCTTGACTTTCAAAGAAGATGACACTATTGGAGAAAGAGGAGATTTTTGTCAAAAAGATGGATAGCTTCACTTTCCATTTTATTGTTTAATAGTCACTAAAAGTGTCCTTTTCTAATTAAATAACAAAAGAAGTTTAAATAAAATTTGTATTTATAATGTCACATTTAAGAAGATAATATTTTTCCTGACTGGTATGTATATGTTTCCTAACTGGTATGGAGAGGGCTTTTTTAAAAAAAAATAAATGGTGGTGCATCTGTTGAATTTTTAAAGGATATGCCCCCATAGGTTATGTTATCATTTGAGGAAGATCTAATCTGCATTTCTAAATTTCATTAATTAGTAAAGTCAGCACTTTAAATTCCTCTGCCATCTAGGTCTCATCAAATAGTAAACACACATGATGCTTAATAATCTCTGTGATAAATTCACATTATAACCCCGAGCTTTCTTGCAGTAGGAAGATGTAACACTTTTCATCTTATTTGCATCGAAAGTTACAGAGCTTCCAGTCTGCCAGCCCATCTTCTGTGTGTCCAGGAAAGCAGTTGTGGAGGAGAAGCAGTTGGAATGGCCACTGCTGAAGCTTGGTTTGAGAGTCTTTATATGTCGGCTTTTCCTGCCTAGATTCTGTCAGCTGAAATCTTTCTCCACTCATTAAATTTATTCATTCCACAATGTTCATTGGTAGGGTGATCACAGAATTGGTCATCTAAATTAGGACACTGTCAGGAGTAACAAGAAGCATTTAGGATAATTCCTCTAGCACAGCAGGTAAAGGCAGGACTCTCCCAAACAAACTGGGCAGTGTAGACACCTTGGTTGTTGAGTACGTGCTGTGTAACTGGCCTCCATGCTGATTGCTAGAGATTCAGAGATTAAATATTTAACAGCCTAGTGGAGAGATGAACACATCCACGGTTACAAGTGCCACAAAGAACATATAATGGAAGCGCTAATGTCCCTCCAGGAGTCAGTGGAAGCTATCCACAGGAGGTAAACTCAGGCTCTGGAGGGTGAATTTACTAGGCAGATTAAGGCCTGGAATGGCAGCCTAGCCTGGGTAGAGGCATAGAGACTTTAAAGAGCACTATCTTCTTTTTGTTTGTATTGAGCACTTTTTGAGACAGGGTCTTGATGTGTAGTTTAGACTGACCTTGAGTTTGCTGTGTAGCCCAGGCTGGCCTTAACTTGAGGCGGTCCTCCTGCCTCAGTCTTCTGAATGCTGGGATTACAGGAACACACCACCAAATGTAGGAAACAGCACTGTCTCACAAGGGGCGTTAGTGATGTGATTCCTCAGCTGGTGAGTGAGGGAAGCAGACTGCTCTTGTATTGCTGTTTTTTATACCCTGGAATTGTTATTTATGAGCTAGTTGTATACTTACATTGTATATATAGCTGCCTGGGGGAAAGCTGACAGTGGATCATGGGAGAGAAACAAATGACATGTTAAACATAGAAACAAAAGGAGCACATTCTTTTGAAAAAAGATTGCAGGCTGGATAGGAACGGACTAGGACAATAGCGATGAGACTGGAAGAGGAAGCTGAGGCCAGGTCACAGACAACTTTGAATGCTAAGAGCATGTGCCTTCGTTGTTCATGTGATTGACTTAACTGAAGAGGGAGATGACCAGATTTGCATTTTGGAAAGTTAACTTTCAGAGTGGTGTGGAAGAGAGATCGAGGTTAAGACCTGGGCTGGAAGCTGTGTTGGGAGATTAGAAAAGTGAAGATCTGGACTACAACAGCAGGTGTGAGGGTAGGGAAAAACAATTTAGAAGATTTTTGCCATGGGGTGAGAGGCATTGGATATAAAGTTCTTATGGAGACTTTCAGCAGCACCATTTATTAGCCCTTTGATCTCTGGACAAATCCCTGAACTTCCCTGAACTTTTATTTCCCCAAATGTGAAATGGGGTTGGTGATTTTTTTTTTTAAAGCCAAAATGAATCAGTGAGTGAGAGACTGGGCTGGGGATTTAGCTCAGTTGTTCCGCTGCCTGCCTCGCAAGCACAAGGTCCCAAGTTTGATCCCCAGTACCAAAAAAAAAAAAAAAAAAAAAGAATCAGAGACCACGTGAAAGTGCGTTCCTGTTTCATACTTGATTTATATCGAGCACTTAGTCCCCTTCAGGCTTATATTCCTGCTGGAGAAATCAATGGACTCTTTGGCCTCTGGGAGTGATTGCTGCAGGAGTCTAAGGAGCATGTGTTGTTAGCTTTCCATGTCTATGGCAAAATACTTGGGATAAACAAGCTACAAGGAGGAAAGGCTGCATTTAGCTCATGATTCCTGGGGGTGCCATCCATGGTCAGTTGGCTCTGTTGCTATTTTTTTTTTTTGGTACCGGGGATTGAACTCGGGACCTTGCGCTTGCAAAGGAGATGCCGGAACCACTGAGCTAAATCTCCGGCAGTTGGCTCTGTTGCTTTGGGCCTGTGGCAGCACAGTTCATCATAGTGGGAGTACACGGTGGAGGAAAATTCTTCACCTCATAGTGGCCAGGAAGCAAAGAGAAAAAGGAAAGGAAGAGTGTACCACCCACCAATGACCTTTCTCCAACGAGGTCCTACCTCCCAGAAGTTCTGCCACTTCCTAGTAGTGCTGGGGACCAAGCCTTTAACACACCAGCCCTTAGGTGACACCCTCACTGCCAGAGCTGTGACCCAGGAAAGGCTAGGCCCCATTTGCAGTGCCTGAGGAAATTTCTGCCTTCCTGTTCCCCAGTTAGGGTGACAGCCTCAGCAAGGATAGCATCTTTGGAATGCTAGCTGGAATCCCAAAGGATTTAGTGAAACCAGGAATCTTGAAGTGTAAAGTTGGCTCTTGGTTACAAAGAATGTGGCTTGAAACCCCTCTAAGTGAGAGGCTGATTGGCATGGTTGGTATATCTAGGACTAAATGGAATACTGTTCAGACACTGGAAATCTGGAAGTGAGACCCATCATGTAGGATGCAGTTTCCCCTCCAGGGACATTCAAGCCCATCCTAGGACAGCAGAATAAACACCAGGTATAGAAATGTCATCCTCAAGTTGGCAGCCCATTCTCTGAGAAAGTATAAAATATGATTGATAAGTGTGACTAGTTATTACAGTAAAATACATGTTGCCATTAATCCCCCTCAAAATCCTCCTCCTTGCTTCAAACACACTTATCCCAAAGCAAAACAAAACAACACACACTTATCCCATCATTCTTGCCACTTTCTGAAGCAGTTCTGGAAGTCCTCTTTCCTGAGTGTCTTTTTGAGGTGTGATAAATAGTACAGCAAATGCTGCTGCTGAATGCCATCCAACAGAAAGGCAGACTTATAAAAGCATGACGGTGTGTCCTCATCCACCTTATTCACCAGGTCTTGCACCCTGTGACTTGTGTATCTTCCCCGAAGTCAAAAAGACCATGAAAAAGCTAGATGTGAAGGTACACACCTGTAATCCCAGCACTTGGCAGGCTGAGGCAAGAGGTTTGCTGTGAGGTCGAGATCAGCCCAAGCTACATAGTGAATTCAGGCCCCTGTGGAAAACATAACCCAGAGTGACTGAGTAGGGCTGCTGTCAGCCAGAGGCACCTGGAGTGGACTCCTGGGCTCGACTGCAGATCTCAAATCAGAATGTCTGGATGCAGCACTCCATGTATTACTATACTCATCAAATAACTTTGGTACTACAGCAGTAAGAGTGGATTTTTGTTTGTTTGTTTGTTTTGTTTTTTCAGTACTGGGGATTGAACTCAGACCCTCACCCATGGTAGGCAGGCACTTTACCACTGCACTACACCCCCAGGCCTTTTATTTTGAGACAGGGTCTCATGAAGTTGCATAGTCTGGCCTCAGATCTTCCTGCCTCAGCTTCCTGAATTATGGGCATGCACCACCATACTTGGCTCTAGAGCAGTTATGGTGTTAACCAGATGGAGAGGTTTGTGTGAATCTGAGCCACACATTGGCCCCTGGGTCCAGACTCCTCCCAAGAAGATAGGAGAAAGCCTACTGTGCTCCAGTGAAGCACAGATTTGCAAACACAATGTCTCTTCTTTAGGTTCTTGTCCTGTAACAAGATGCTGATGCTTTGCATCAGACTCAGAACTGAGTTCTGTTGCTAATTGCTAGTTGAGTGACTGAGGATATGTTTCTTAAATGTGTAAAACTCTGATTTATCAGTTAATAACATGGGTAATACCTGCCTTGCAGAACAGTAATGTGTGTAGAAAATGCTCGGGGAAGTGGCTGGCACCTAGGAGATGATCAGTAAGTGGTAGTTGTCATTGTCACCTATGATGGTTAATATTATGTGACTTGGCCACAGAGTGCCCATTTGTTTGGTCCAACACGCTGGGTGTGTCTGAGGATGTTTCTGGGTGAGATTAATATTTGAATGGGTGAACCAAGAGTCACAGAATGACCTCCTGATGTGGGTCAGCCTTGTCTAATCAGCTGGAGATAGGGTGATTAAGTGGGAATCCCCTTGCTTGATGTCCTTTGAACTGGGACATCAGTTACTTCCTTGCTTTCAGACTTGAGCTAACATCATAGCCTGTCCCTGGGATTGGAGTCTGCCAGCCTTCAGACTGGAACTATTCTGTCAGCTCTCCTGGATTTCCAGTGTGCTGACTGCAGGTTTGAGGTTTAGACTCCACAATCATATGAGCCTCTTCCTTACTATCCCGTTTTTTTGGAGAGCCCTGCTAAATGCATTACTACAGTCTAGTCCAGCTGTCATTCCTTCTTTAGGCCTCCAACAGTATTTTCTCTGAGTGGGAGTAGTATCAGCTCATGGGGATGCTTTGGACAGGAGGAAATGCTTGTTTTTGTGTAGAGATGATGAAATGAGACCTCATGATCCTCTTGCCTCAGCCTCCTGAGTAGCTGGCATTACAGGTGTGTAGCACCACACCAGGCTCAGACTAGGTCCTTAATACCATTATTATTAGCTTATTACCATTATTATAATTAGCTATTAATTGAGTCCTTGCCATGTTTCTTAGGACTTGGCCTGAACTATCTCATTTTATCTACAATGTCCCTGTGAAAGCAGAATTGGCCTTCAGTTTTTCAGAATTTTAAATGGCTAGTAAATGGTGGAGCTGGGATTTACACTCTGATAATCTGACTCAAGTTTGTGGGTCCAATCACTCTACTACCATGCCTCTGCCTGCAAATGTTTCTATCTTTAATGAATTTAACGTGCTAGGCTTTGGTGCTCAGGAATGAAGAAATGGGAGCACATTAATTAAGCTCTCATTATACACAAGCACTATGCCACACAATTTCAAAAAGCTTATTTTAGTTAATCACTGTCTTTTTTACCTCAAACATTCACCAAGTTTTCTAGAACTTTACAGGTGTAGAAGCTGCTGTCTTTTGAGGTAAAACATTATGGGACCTCTTCTCCAAGATTTTTCATTAGAGCTCTTCCTCCCAAGGTAGATTCTCTGTTCTTGTTTATTCATTATTTACACCATTGTTCACCTTGTTGAAACATCAGTGGGATGCTAGATTGGCAGGTGATGAAAAAGATGTGGTTCTTTTTTTTGGTACCTGGGATCGAACTCAGGACCTTGTGCTTGTGAGGCAGGCTGTGGAACCCCTGAGCTAAATCCCTGGCTCAAGATGTGGTTCTTTTGCTTAGAAATTTTTATTTTAAAAAAGTTAAAAGACCTGGGGTTTATAGATCAGAGATAGAGAACATGCTTAGTATGTGTGAAGTTTAGTCCTCACCACTGGCCCCCAAACGTCAATAATGGACAAACGTTCTTTTCCAAGAAGCAAAAATACTGTTTCCAAGGCTGGGAGTGTAGCTCCCTGGCAGAGCACTTTCTCAGCATGTGTGAGGCTGTGGGTCCAATCCTCAGCACTAGAAAAGGAAAAAAACCTATTTCCGATGAATAGGCATTTTGTACGCAGGCCCCCCTTTTTTTTTTAAGTTTGGGAGTTAGAAAAGGAGGATCATTACAGAAGAGCAGCTATGAGGAAAGGCTGTTGTAAAGATGCTTTAATATCTCTCAAAATTTATAGAACCTAAAATCTCAGAATTGGAAAAAGTTAGATATTTAGTCCAGCCTTGAGCTCATTTTACAAGGGAAGAAATCAGGGGCAGAGAGAGAGAGAGAATCCTTCGCCCAAGGATAGAAGGCACTTTTCTTAACTCCCAGGTGATAACTAATAAATTCTTAATTACAAATAATCACATGTATCTTCTTTGATAAGGCCTTTACATTGCAAGCTATAGCACTGCCTTGGGAGCATCCTTCCCAGGCAGCTCAGGATGCCCCTCTGTGCCCAAGCCCTGTAATCCATGCAGTGTGACGTGGACTTGGTCTGGTGAGGAGGAAGCAGTGTTCTTTTTTTTTTTTTAAACCCTGAGGCTCTGCATGATTTGGTTCACACTGCAGTCAGTTGTATTGTGGGAAGCTTTTAAGAGGATATTATAAGAATTGAATTGGCATTAGTCTGAAAAACCTAGTGTTTCTCTGTCACTTTTTCACACATGCATGGTTCCTGGGAGTGAGAGAGGGGAATTCACTCCTTTGACTCCAAGGCAGGGAGGCAGTCTAGGTGGAGGGAAGGGCTTGTCCAAAAGTCTCGGAGCCTGAGACACCGTGGGCTGCTGGGGGCTTCACGAGCAGTTAGCATGGCCACAGCCCACTGGGCCCATGGATAGCCGTGTAGAGACCTTGAGGTGTGCTCAGGTCTGTATTTATCTTTCTCAACATAGAAAGTAGTACATTCATGTATGTAAATACATGCAGAGAGATCTGTCTAGGATTATTTTGCTAGAGTGTTTTAAAATAATTATCGCCAAAAACTCAAGAGGGACAGAACTTGGGTTTAGGCAGTGGGGCCAGTTGGCCCCCTGCTTTCTTGGTGCTCACGGCATTATCTGTGAACATTCCAGGTTTTTAGGGAGGTTTTCACACGGGATGAGGTGCTGTGGGAGCCAGCTGGCATACTCCAGTCGGGACAGCTGCAGATTCCTAGTACTCTGCCCACCAGGTCTGCCTGTCCGGGGCAGCAGCTTGCTGCCTGCACTTGTGCATTTCAAGACAGCTGGAATCGCAGCTATGAAAGGTTCCTTGTTGGGGCTGGGGAGTGGTCAATGTGCTTCCCACGTGTTATCGAACAACTGAGGGCACAGACATGACCATGCGGGCCTTTTTAAAAGGGAAACAAAATAGTCATTTTTGTTTTGGCCTTTTACATTGTGGTAAAATATATAACAAAACATGTCTACATTGTGACTTTATTAACAGTTAAGCAAAAAAATTATTATCACACTAAGACTTCTTATCTGTATGGGGTGGGGGTATGTCCATGGTTTTGGTCTTCTTACCAGGGTGCTATGAAAATGAGGGTTAGGGGTGTGGGGTCTAAGAAATAGAGTTTTAGGAATAGATGTGGATAGATTTATTTATTCACTTATTAACTCAGCACACATTTATGGGCCAGATGATGTGCTAAGACATGGATTGGTCACTCTGTTCTCTTTGCTCTATATTGAAGCTCCCAGTCCACCTAGGGAGATAGATAACCAGTGTCAAGAGTGTCCACAATGGTTCTTTCTTTCTGCGGGGATGGAATCCAGGGCCTCACACTGGCTAAGCAAGTCCTCTACCACAGAGCCACATCCTCAGCCCTACATAATGGGTTACAACCACCCAGTGGCTTGACAGTTATTCCACCCACTAAACGATTTGCAGTTATTCCACTTGTTAAACTATTCCAGGTTTTTGAGAAAAGTTTCCCAACATTAATATCTTTAACATGCCTCATGCACCTGTGAGGGGTGATCAAAATACAAAATAAATGTTTAAATTATAAAAAGTTATTACAGTAAAAGACTCATTGAAAATATCTCCGGGGGCCGGGGATTTAGCTCAGTGGTTCTGTCGCCTGTCCTGCAAGCACAAGGACCCAAGTTTGATCTCCGAACCAAAAAAAAAAAAAAAAAAAAAGAAAATATCTCCTTGCTTCAAACACACTTATCCCATCATTCTTGCCCCTTTCTGAAGCAGCTCTGGAAATCCTCTTTTGTGAGGGTCTTTATGAGGTATGACCAAAAATACAGAGAATGCTGCTGCCAAGTGCCATCCAATGGAAAGGCAGGCTTGTAAAAATATTATAGTGTGACCTCGTCCACCTTATTCACCAGATCTAGCACTGTGACTTCTGGCTCTTTCCCAAAGTCACAATGACCAGGAAAGGTAAATGTTTTGAATTGATTTAGGACATAGAGCCAGCCAAGACAGCACAACAAAAGACTTCTACAAACTGCTTCAGAAAGTGTCAAGAATGATGGGATAAGTGTGTTCAAAGGTAGGAGGAGTATTTTAAGGAAAATTGATGGCACTATGTCTTTTACTGTAATACTTTAAAAAAATTTTAGACATTCACCATATTTTTCAGTCATGTCTAGTATGCTGTGCTAAAATACAGTATCACTTCCTGGCTGAATGCAGTGGCACAAGCCTATAATTCCAACATTCTGGGAGGCTGAGGCAGGAGGATTGTAAATTCAAGTCTAGCTGGACAACTTTGTGATTTAGTGAGACCCTGTATTACAATGAAAAAATTTTAAAAGGGCTAGAGATTGCAGCTCAATGTGAAGACTGTGGGTTCAGCCCCCACTACCAAGATCACTTCCAATGACTGACTCACAGCTCCTAAAGAGGTGACATGGAAAAAAAAAATAGGTGCATATCTCACCCATGCTGCTGGGAAAGCATTTTAGAGTTGTCCAAGTTCTAGACTAGAATTAAAGACTCCTGAACCACAGGGTAGGGGTCATGACTAAGGACAAAGTTTAACTGGCATCTCCTCTAACCTCAATCTCATAAACAGTTGCCTGGGTACAGGCAAAGTCTACAGGCCTTTTAACGAGGTATAAGCTTTCCCTAAAACATTAGGGAGAGGCACTTCCAACAGGACCTTGTTGCAGGAGTCTTAAAAAACTTCAAACAAGATTTATATGTTATTCAAACTTATACGTGCAAATGTTTTACTGAAAAAAGGAGAACTGACGCCTGCAACGTCATGCTTAAGAACAATGATTATAAACGTATTAATTTCTCTGCGCCACAGGAAAAGGATGTATGTCTGAGGTCAAGCCTAGTGCTAAGGAAGGAGACACGTGAGTTTGTTCTCAGGACCGGCCCCCCCCCCCGCCCGCAGAAGTCAGCATCTGCCTGGAAAGGAAGGTGGGGGCTCCGGGTGGAGAACTGTGGCTGGCATTCCTGGTTGTACCAAGGCGGGGCGGGGGGGGGGGTGGATCGTGCCAAGAAAATAGCCCGATTTATCAAAGCTCGGAACCTAAAGGTTCCCCTAAAGCTTTCTATGAGAAGCTGAAGGCAGAAGGTCCACAGGGGCCAAGCCCCCATTTTTACTTATTTAGTTATTTTTTGTTTTTTTGAGACAGGGTCTCAACTATGTAGTCCAGGCTGGCCTCGAAATCGCAGCGATCCTCTAGCCACAGTTTCCCTAGTGCTGGGATTTCTGGTGTGCACCACCATGCCCGGGAAAGCGCCTCGTTCTTTCACAGCCGTAACTTCCTCCTGGGTGCCCAGATCAGACAGGTGAGCTGGAGCTGACACACGTGTGACTCGAACCTCTTCCAGCGCTGCCCGGTCACTCACCGTAGCCCTCTGGGCGCCAGAAGTCTCCCATCCTAGGCCCCGCCCCTCGCGATCGCCATAGTGACTGCCCAGACGCAGTCCCGCCCCTTCCTCGCGACGCGGTCCCGCCCCTTCCGAACCCGGAAGCGGGATCGGACGGCTGGGAGGAGGGAGCGCGGCGGTCTGGGCAGCTCGGCCGCGCGCCCCGCCCCCGGAGGCCGGCCTGCTACGCGTCCCCACCACCGCCTACGGGTCTTCGGCGTTCCGCTCCGGCCGCCGGTGCCACCCGCGCTGGAGCTGCACCCCGGAGCTGCCCGCGGCAGGAGGGAAGGGGACGTGGGGGTGGCTACGGCAGGTGAGGGGTGGGTGAGGCCCGAGGAACCCAGTGCGTGGGTGTGCGGGGTTGTAGGGGGTGTGTATGGAGCATGCGGGGCTGCCTCGGCCGGGTGTGACTTTGTGACTATAGCCTACAAATGGGCTGGTCCTGTGATCATGCACGTGATCGCTCACCCGTGTGTGTGTGTGTGTGTGTGTGTGTGTGTGCACGTCTGGGTTAGTGGGGGTAGTCGGGGTGCCTGTGATCCTACCTTTGTGTGGCTGTCACTGATGGGACGAGTACGGGACTTGGCTGGCGCAGGGAGGGGTGCGGGAGGGTTAATCAGGGCATCACCCTGTACGTGCATCCTGGGGCTCCTCTGGCCCGTAGCCCGGGGACGTTTTATTTCAGTAAACTTTAAGAACTGTGTGGAGAGCTCAGTTGTTTTGGAAATTGGACGTCAGCCCGAAAGTAACAAATGTCTTTGTCATTGCTGAGTACAGGCCAGGTGTGAGGCTTCAGAAAAGCAGCAGGGCCAGAATGTCTCGCTTTTCCTGGGGAGTTATAAGTCAGTGGTTTTTGGAGCTTCTTTGTCTCACCTACAATGGTCCAGCTCCTCTTGGAACAAAGAGTCAGCAGAGTGAGGAGTAACATAATAGCGGCGTCCAGATTTCCGAAAGTGTTTATGCCAAGAGCTCAAGAAAAACTGTTACAGGAGAGATGTCACATAGGCAGTTTTTTTTCCCATGAAGTTTAGAGATGATGAAGGAAAAAAGGGGTAAATCTTCTTGAAGGGAACTGAGAAAAGGATAGCTATACGTTGGTGTGGGAGGGCTGGAGCTTGGATTAAAAAGGCAGTTATGGAGCTGGGGGTGTAGTGTAGTGGTAAAAGTGCACTTAGCAGTTTCCTCAGGCTCTGGGTTCAATCCCTGGCACCAAAAACAACCCCCCAGTCCCCCAGTTATACTGTATTACCTGGAGATTCTTGGGGTCTGATACTTTGTTTTTGCAGGTATTATTAATAAGGACAGATTACCCATATGTAAATCAACTGTAGCTTGGGATAAAGGATCAGAAACTCGTGACTCTTTAAGCTGGTTATATGGTTGAAATGTTTGTAAAGGTGATTTCTATGAATGTGAACTAGCAGAATCTGTTGGAAACCCCGAAGGACATGACTTAACAACTGGCACTTGTCGAGCAGTAGAAGGGAGTCAGCAGCACCCTCAGAGGAGGGGTTTCCTTAAGATTAAGGTTAATCTCTCTGGGCCTTTGCCCACCAGCACAAACAGGTGTTTTTGTGAAGAACCGAATCACAAGAGATCACATCAGTGCTTAATCTGTCGTCTGCATATTTCATCCTGGCCGGTTTTGCCACAATCTCAGTTCACCTTCTGTGCCATAGACAGAATGTTACTCTTGTGACTTGGAAAAGTATGCCCTTTATCGGATGAAAGAGAGAACAAACTTTGCTTTTCATGCCACTCACAGCTGCTTTCCCTTCACAGCACTGAGCCTTTTTTCTCCTCAATGTCAGCTGGTCAGATGCAACATTTGGTGTGTGTCTCACCTTTCATTGCTGCCCAACTAGCACAAGTGTTAACAATCACTTGGCCCTGCAAAAAATTAGTCACAGCTGGGTGGAATTGCTCTATCCAGCAAGATTAGCTGTAACGTGTTGTTTTACTGAGGCGGTTGAATTGTACCGAAGACTTGGTGAGGAACATCTTTTTCTTGTTGTGGGAGAGAAGTGGATGAATAAGTGAATCTATGTGCCTGTGTGATTTGGTTTGTGCATTGCCACAGATTCCAAAATTATGAATAATTTCTTATCCCAAGTTTGTTGACTCTCAAAGCAAACTTTCTAGCTTTGATTAGAAAGACATTATAGAAATCAATTGAGATTTTATTTGCTTAACATGTTTTTTATATTCCTTTCCGTGTAGTAATTGTTTCTAAAAATACAGTAATAGTAAGGTCTCCAGTAGGAAATGTTTAGATGATATGGAAATATTTCAAGTCTGTCCAGATAGAAAATATTCTAGAATTAACTCAGTGTGTTAATTGTTTTCATCTAAAAGTAACAATCAATTTAGAGAAAGACCATGATTAAAATGGCTTAGATTTTTTAACGTTAATATTTAAGATAAAATGGATGATGCAACGATCTATTTCCTTTTTAGTTTGACTGATAACCACATCTATGCACACTGGTTTTCAGCATAAGATTGCTGATGAATTTCTTAGTACTTTAACTTGAGATTTTAACAAAGGAACTGTTTTAGTTTGGAGAGAAGAACCATTATGATGTCAGAGTATTAAATAAAATATTGGGATGTCTGCCTTTATTGTCTCCTGGGGGTTTAGTTTAGTCACCCCTCAAGGTAGCAGTTGAGATTGCTGAGGGCCTACATCCCGGTCGGGGCTGATCTGGAGGGCCCCAAGAAGAGGAAGAGTTCCGTCAAGTTTCGTGTCCTCTGCTCCCTGCCAGTCCAGAGAACCTTTTCCAAGATGACAGTTCAGAGTCAGCCCAGGAGTGAAGTCCTGGAGTCTCACTATCTCACCTCCACTAGGAAATTGAGGCTTGCCCATGCAGTAGAAGGACACGGTGCAAGACAAGTATTTGTATCCTTCCAAGTGGATGGATGGAAGTTCCTCAGCTGACAGTAAGAATCTGAAATAAGGAACTATAATTTCCGGTTCCTGTTATAACACAGATAGATACCTGAGCAAAAAGAGGGGCACCCTTTAAATTGCAGATGCTCATCCAGTGCAGAGTTCCCAGATGCCAGGATTAGGAGGGACTCTAGGAGGGCCTGGTTGAGTCCCCTCAGGACATAGGCGCTCACTTTGTCAGCAGATAATGTCTGCTCAGTGCCAGCCACTATTCTAGGGTTTGGGGATAGAGCTTTGGGGAAGATGACGAAACCAACCCAAAGGGAATCTCGGCTTGTCCAAGATCACAGAGCTATGAAAGCTAGAAATCAGCTTGAGGGTACAGCTCAGTGGTAGAGTGCTTGCCTAGCATATGAGGGGCTCTGGGTTCAATCCCCAAACCCTAAAATAAAATACCTCCCCCCTTAAAAAAACCCACAAACAAAACAAACTAGAAATCACTAAACTCACAAAAGTCCACTATTTTTCCCCCTAAAGACAAATATTTTATTGCTAGTTTTAGTGACTTCCAGTTTATATCATTGATCTTCCAGAGTGGCTTTTAGGTAATGTTTAATCATATCACCAAAAATGCCAAATTTGCTAGTGTATTATATTAAGAACTACATGTGAGAGTCTGAAGTTATGTTCCATGAGTTAGATTTATGGCATATTGTGAATTTATTAGGAAACAGGCTTATTTTAACTCCTTTCTTTAGCATGGACTGTTGCCTATAATGAGACAGGAATATCTTTATTAAAATCTGTTCTTAAGATCATGTCAAAAGGTGACGGTACTGCACTTGCCAGTCGTGTAACGGGGATAGGCAGTATAGTGTCAGGAAGGATTCCTGTGTCTGGTCCTAGTTCGTATTAGCCATGTGATCCAGGGTAGTAAGTCGTTTAAATTTTCTAGATTAGATTCCTCTTCTGAAGGAACTAAAGGGGTTGTAGTAATTATTTCTCTTGGCTCTGTGATTATAGTATTTCATCAGATTGTTTTCTGTAGTTTAAGTGTATACTGACAAGGTAAAATGGCCCATTTCTTTGGTTTTAAAGTATTGTTGGTAAAGCTAGACCACCCTCTATGTTTAGTTCTGATGTAAACGAATTCATGACTTGCTTTTATTTCAGGGTTAACCTCCATTTCAGCTAATCATGGGAGAGATTAAAGTCTCTCCTGATTATAACTGGTTTAGAAGTACAGTTCCCCTTAAAAAGGTATGTATAGTTTTGCTATACTTCTTATTTGTAAAATCTTGTGTTGTTTCTGTGCATGACTTAGAGCTGTGCCTTAGTAATGTTTGGGAATGTGGTTTAGTGGTAGAGCACTTGCCTAACCTTCATGAAGCCCTGCATTCCATCCCAGCACTCAAAGTTACTGTACCAAGAATATGAAAATAAAGATTTTTACCAATATTCTGACTTCAGGTTACAGAACATAAAGTTCACCCCTTTCCTGTTGTCACATATAATCAACTTTTTGTGTTTGTGTATGTGGCTGTGCTGGGGATTGAACCCAGATACTGCTGAGCTACATCCCCAGCCTATATATCTATCTTTCTGTCTGTCTATCCGTCTATCCATCCATCCATCCATCCATCCATCCATCCTATCTATCCAGACAGGGTCTCACTAAATTGTCCAGGCCTTCCGATCCCCCTGCCTCAGCCTCCTGAGTAGCCAGGATTAGAGGCGTGCACCACTAAGCCTGGTAGATAAGTTCCTCTTGATGGCCTCTGTCAGCAGTGTAATCACCAGACCCCAAATACCCAAACTTACCTAAATATTCTTACGAGTAGTTGTAGGAAGTAGTTTCGCTTATGTAATTTTTTCCAGCTGTCAGTCAGTTTGGTCCACAAGTCAGGCTCATAATTTTGTGGTGCTCAGTTTTAAATTATCAAACAGATACTGTACTGTGTTTTCTAGAGGAACTCTGAGAAAGTTGTAGAGATAAACACATTTAAGTATTTATGACTTCTGTTTAGAACCATCTTCTGTGTCGTTTTTCAGAACATATTATTTCAGAACATTCTATTTGTGGTTTTCTTCCAGCCTGGACTGTTGAAATAATTCCCTAAACTATTTTAGAGATGTGATGGTCTTATTTTACTACTACAGGATTGGGGTTTGTTGTTTTTTGCACTGTCAAAGGTCATATAAGAGCTTTTTGGGTTTTGTTGTTTTAAATTACAGTTATAACAAAATAAAAGATGAAAAGCAAAACTGTAAAGGGCAGAATGCAAAGGTCAAAAACTTGAGCATGAGATATATCGTCACCATCTGTAACCCGAGGAAGTCCAAAGGGAAATCGTTTGGCCTCTCTGGACTTTGCCTTGCCCCATTTGTCTGCTCCCGGTGACAGAAGCGGCCCTGGTTGGTGTGCTGCTCCCCACCGAGTGGCCCCATGGAGTCCCCGGCACTGCTAGCTCGCAGCTCTCATAGCAGAGCACCCAGAGGCCTTGGTTATTTTCAGTATAAAAGTGGATAAGTATTGGTTTGAATTGGCAGATGTTCATGTGGTGCATGGTCATCATAGCTGACCCATGCTGGCCACTGAACACCTGCTGAGCACCTGACTCGTCCGTGCGTGTCCTGCTCACCTTTTTCCCTCGAGGGTTCAGAACCGCAAGATCAGGAAGATTTCTAAGCCTTTTGTCTCCCTCCTCTGCCCCCCAAACTAGCTTTTCCTTGTGTCCACTCCCCAACCCACGTGGAATGGTTGAAGCGTTCCCCTGGGGCAGTGAGACATGCATCTCCCTCCTCCTACCCCGAAGCTTGGTTCTGATCAGGGTCCTGAGACATCTCCTGGGCCAGGGCTGTCTCTACCCAGCTTCTTTCTGGGCCTCCCCTGCCCTGCTGATCCAGCTAGTCCTGAGCCAGCGCCACAGAGACTGACTCTGACTCTGCAAATGCCCTCTTTGTACACACGCACGCACACACACGCACACACATATGCACGCACACAGGCAGCCAGAACTGTGGGGAGAAATGAGATGCCATTTACAGAGTTTACTGTTTAATGGCAAACAAAGTAGACTTTTCCTGTTATCAAGGTTGGACAGGAAAATTAAAAACCAAGAGAAGGAACAGCCCAAAGGAAGTTTATAAAGCAGTTCTGTGGAATCTGTTAGCACTAAGAAAGAACAGGAAACCAAACCAGTTGATTGTGCAAGCTAATCTGTGATCTCAGATTACCTTGTGTAAGGCAGCAGCAGTAAAGTTGTCAGTAAAATTGTGTAAACTAACAACATGAAAACCAGATCCATGAGGTGGTCCATTTTTTCTTGTAACTTTCTCTGCAGATTATCGTAGATGATGATGACAGTAAAATATGGTCGCTCTACGATGCGGGTCCCAGAAACATCAGGTGTCCTCTCATATTTCTGCCTCCTGTCAGTGGAACGGCGGATGTATTTTTCCGGCAGATTTTGGCTTTGACTGGATGGGGTTACCGGGTTATAGCTGTAAGTATTGTTGCTTCAGTGATAAAATTCAGATTTGTGTTGTTTATGCATCTGTTTCTGAACAACTACAGTAATGAACATATTTTCTGTTTTTTTGTTTTTGTTTTTTGTTTTTGGTGGCACTGGGACTGAACCCAGGCCTTCACACTGAGCTACATCCCCAGCCCTCTGTATTTTAAATTTTAAGACACAATCTCACTAAGTTGCCAAGTTGCCCAGGCTGGGCTTGAACTCATGATCCTCCTGCCTCAGCCTCCCAGAGGGCTGTGATTACAGGCCAGCATCACCATGCCTGGCTGTTTTCCTGTTTTAAAATGTGAGGCAAATCCTTTGCAGGTTTGTGCGCACAGACATGTGGGGATTCTGAGGGGACAGAGCAGCCTCCTCTGTCCTCAGCTGTTACAGTCACCTCTCCTGACACACAGCTCCTAACTGCTGAGTGGCAGGAAGCATTTTGTCCTGTGTGTGGATGAGGATCCCAAGGCCCAGGTGCTTTTAGGGTTTACCGTGGGTCACACGGCCAGTAAGTGGAGGGAGGAAGCCAGCTCAGTCTTGGATTCCGTTTCCCTTACTTATTTCATCATACCAGTGCTTCCAGAAAGCTGAGCATGGACCATAAGACAAAGGCATCTGCTAACTCAGGTGACTCTAAAGCTTGCCCTTCATGTAAATCTTTAACATTTGAGGTCCTGTTCTTTAGTTAGCACCTATCCTTAGCATTTGGTTAAGAATTTTTTTCCTTTGTTTGCTTGTCATTATTTTATCTCTGAGTTTGGTCTCAGTCTAGTTTCCTGTTACTCAACTGCTTTCTCTGGGAGAGAGGCGTGTGCAGGGAAGGCACTGTTGGTTGTGACCCATTTTTCACAAGCCTGTGTGACAGCGCTATCAGCTTCCCAGGAAGGAGGGACCCTTCTTTAGCTTTGGAGCTTGTAGTGGCTCCAGGAGCTGGACAGTTAGCATGTCCCTTGTGCTCTCTGTCAGGGTTCTGCTGTTGTCACACAGGTTACCCTCTGTCTGAAGGAGAGGTTGGCGCTCTTTTCTTGGAGGGTAGCTGAAAATTCTGCCGGTCTTAGCACACACTGGGTTTGCACCAAACAAGTCCAAGTCCTCTTTCTGGTAGCCCTGCCCTTGAGAAAACAGTTATCACCTGAGCTGCTTGCTGGCTGCCCTGGTCCCTTCTCCAGCTTCACTTCTCTATCGAGTCCTCCAGCATGTGGCATCTCTGCAGCCTCGCCCCTGTGGGCCAGGTATCCATTGTCCTCCTCCACACACGGTGTTCTAGGAGGGCAGGTGTTATACCCTCGTCCCCCAGGGGATGATAATTCTTAGCCTGGAAGGTTCTTGATGAGGGCTTTCCCATCTCATTTGCTAGATACTGACTCAAGAAAATAGTGTGACTTCACCCCGTCTCCAAGATTTGATTAAAATGCTCATCCCCATGAAGTTTTGAAACTTAGCTAGGTATTTGTTAGTATCTAGCAGTGAAAATGCATGGATCTTTTTCATTTAAATTTTATTGCGAAGATTGAAGAATCACATGCATTTGTAGGAAATACAGGACACTCACCTTGGCAGCACATGTACTAAAGCTGGAATGATGCTGAGATTAGCACGGCTCCTGCACAAGGATGACATGGGAATTCATGAAGCATCCCAGCATTTAAAAACAAAATTCCTTTTCCCATTACTGGTAGTCCTGAATGTTAGATTTTTTTCTTTCTATGAGATCAAAAGGTGCCGTCATTATATGACTGCAAGTGGAAAAAGAGAAGACAGAACTCAGGTATTGACGGTTTTTGTACGTTCTTTTGTAAATTTTTATTGCTTTTTTTTTTTTTTTTTTTTTGGTACCAGGGATCAAACTCAGGACCTTGCACTTGCAAGGCAGGTGGCAGAACCACTGAGCTAAATCCCCGGCCCCTCTTTTGTAAATTTTTAATATAAATGTGGAGATATAAAGCAGATCAGAATGTTTCAATGAACAAGTTTCAGCAGTTCTACTTCATAACAGTTGTAAATTATTTTTCTGGACAATGGTAGTTTTTGGATTTAAAAAACTAATTTCATGCAGCAACTAAATGGTATTTGTAGCATTTATGTTATATGGTAGATTTCAACTGCCCCTTATACTTTTCTAAGTGAGTTGCACTGCGTGCAAGTACATGTTTTTCATGTGGTCTGTCTTCGGTGTTCCTGTAAGTTTGCTAGTAAAATACATCAGACCACAGAGAAACAAACAAAAGGGGTTGGGAGTGTAGCTGAGTGCTAGCGCACTTGCCTAGCGTGTGTGAGGCCCTAGGTTCAGTTCCCAGCAACACACACACAGCAGAGAAATAATCCTTTTGCAATCTGCTTAGTTTTTGCTAATAACATTTTGCAGAATAATAGTGCAATATCAAAACTAGAATGTTGATGTTAACACAATCTATCAGGCTTATTCAAATTTCCCCCATTTATTTGGGCTCATTTGTGTGTGCACATGTGTGTGTGGCACACATGCACACTAAGTTTTATACAACCTTATCACCTGTGTTTTACATGGATTCTTTTTTTTTTTTGGTGGGTGCTGGAGATTGAACCAAGGGCCCTGGACTTGCTGAGCACACACTCTACCACTGAGCTGTATCCTCAGCTTGGGATGCATATTTTTAAATTAAACCCTTCATGAAAGTATCCCCTTTTGCTGAGCATGGTGCCACATGCCTGTAATTCCAGCTACTTGGGAGGCTGAGGCAGATGAATTGCAAGTTCGAGCCCACCCTGGCCAACTTAATGAGACCCTGTCTCAAAATAAAATTAAAAAGAAAAGAAATGAAAAAAGGGCTGGGAATATAGCTTAGTGGCTCTGGCTTCAATCCCCAGGATTCTAAAAAAAAAGCAGGGAAAAAATCCCCTTTCTTTTAGTCTATCATCTGACTCAAATACTCTGCTAGGAAGGCTCTGTTCTCCATCCTTTCTCAAAATGGTAGAAATCTTATCCACAAATAGAATTTTAACAATAAAAGTAATGTATTACATCAAATTCAAAATTACCCGTAATTCCCGTGCAGTGTCTATTCTAGTGATTTTTCAGTGACAAATCTTAAGAGCTTACACAATGATCCTGTCGATAGATTTTTTGTGTGTATGAAGAGGGGAATTCTGAGGGCAAGCCCAAGTCCCCTGGAAATGAGTTTGAGTTGTACTTTTTCCTTGTCTTTGCCAGCATTAATGAGCAGGCTCCTTATGGTCAATATCATACTCTTTATTTAGTTGTTGTTCACAAATGAAAGTACAAAAATCAGATAAAATGACTAAGCCCATTAAAAGAAGAACAATTTTATTGAACACCTCCTTAAAAAGGGAGGAAGTTGTCAGGACAGATTTTATTTCCAGTTCTCTTGAGCTCTTTGCGTATCATGTTCTCAATTCAGAATGAAATTGGCTTTAAAGGAGAACAACATTTCTTTATTGCCCTACTCACCCTTGAACCTCAGACTTCCTCAGCTATTTGGAAAGGAAATTGATGTGAAATGAAATTGTTATTCACATAGTATAGCTAGAGTGTTTTTACTTTTTAGCCTTTTCAAATTTTTGCCTGTTGGATAAAATACGAAGTTTAGAAGATGAGAGCTCATTTTCACATATTTTGAATAAGAAACAAAACTTGAGCAAATGAGAAGTTGTTATATGAATCCTAAATTTTTCAGGTATGAGTTGCATTTGTGCTTTTACAGTTTGAAAAATAAATTTTAAAATTACTATTTCAGTTGCAGTATCCAGTTTATTGGGACCACCTTGAATTCTGTGATGGATTCAGAAAACTTCTAGATCATTTACAACTGGATAAAGTGAGTACCCTGAAACTAATTACTCATATATGATTGTAATGTAACATTGATCTTGTAAAGCCCGATGCTTTTTATTTTTTTAAATATTTTTATATAATTCACCTGCCATACAGTTTGTCCTTTTAAAGTGTACAATTTATTGTTCTTTAATAAATTCCTAGGTATGTGCAATTTTTAGACCATCTTTTCACCCCTAACAGAAACCTCAGATTGGGCCCAGTGGTAGAGTGCTTGCCTAAATGCACAAGGGTTCAGTCCCCAGCATTGCCAAAAAGAAACCCAGGTTTATTTATTAGCAATTTTTCTCCATCATTAGCTCTGCAGCCTAACCTACTTTCTGTGTCTCTGAATTTGTCCTTTCTGGATATTTTACATAACTCTAGTCATCAACCGTGGTCCTGTGTAACTGGCTTTTTTCACTTAGCATAATGTGTCTGAGGTTCTTTCATATCACAGCCTGACTCAGTACAGGTTATACCTTATCTGAAGTGCTTGAGATCAGAAGTGTTTCAGATTTTGGAATATTTGCTAGACCTCCCCAAACTCAAAATTCAAACTGCTTCAAAATCTGAAATGTTTCGAGTGTCATGTCTTCAAAGAGTTTTAGGTTTCGAGGTATTTCAGATTTTCATTTTCTAGATGTTCAACCTGTATTTCATTCCCCTTTATGGCTATATATATATTTTATTATATATATCCACATATCATATTTGCTTATCCATTCATCAGTGTATGCATATATCATTTGTTTCTACATTTTGGCTATCATGAATAATCCTGCTATCAGTATTTATAACATGTCTTCAGTTTTCTTAGGTACGATCCTAGGAGTGGAATTACGGAGTCTTAATTTTTTAAAATTTGTTTTCTTTTTTTGGCATGAGGTATGGAACCCAAGGTCTTACTCATGCTAGACAAGTGCTCTGCACTGTGCTATACCCCAAGCCTCGCAGTTTTCCCGAACTAATTGGTTTCATTTTCTAATGCAACTTGTGAATGAGTTTTTGACTTATCTAATATGGATTTATAGTTGTACTATTAATGGGGTGTATAAATTGTACTTAAATATAATGTTTCTTAATTTCTAAGTGCTGTAGATATTTCAGTCTGTTACCCAACACACTGTGGTTAGTGATAACTGAAGCAGTTTACAAAAATAACACTCATGATCAGGATTGATATGTGTTTCAGGATCTGCCTTATGTTTGTTTATAATTAGGTCCATCTGTTTGGGGCTTCTTTGGGAGGCTTTTTAGCCCAGAAATTTGCTGAATACACTCACAAATCTCCTAGAGTCCATTCCCTCATTCTCTGCAATTCCTTCAGTGACACCTCCATCTTCAACCAGACTTGGACTGCGAACAGGTAAGGACAGGGCATTAAGCAAAAAAATGCATGGTTTTTTTGTTTAGTGGAATTTAAAAAATGTTAGCCTTAGGGTATTTTGACCTTTGTGGGTGTGGGAAAGATCATAACTTGCATCTGTCTTCTGCAGCTTTCCTGGCTATTAAAATTCGAACAATTGCCTTTGCAAAACAAAGGATACAAGTGAACTCTAAATCCAACTATTTCTGTATTCTAAATTATTAATATATATCTGTACAGTTTTAGTTTTTCTTCAGTGCATCCATGTAGCTGATACTGCATTTTGCTGGCCCCATGCATTTTATGTGAACAGTTTTATGTGTTGAATAATAGTTTTATTAGGTGTTTGGCTTTTCCCAATGTTTCATCACATTCTGCTACAAATCTCTGTACAAATTACTGTTTTCCTTCTCTTTCTGGGTTGTTTCCCAAATGGAAAGACTAAAGCATATAATCCATCAGCAAATGTCTATAGATCATGACAATTGATGTCAGGCTCTTTAGAAAAATGGAAATGGTAGAGATGCATTAGGGGTAGTCAATGGCATCTGTTTTCTGGGAGCCATGTCTTCGTTGATCATAACATTTTAATTAGTTTGATAGGCACTAAATGTCTTAAAGCTGGCTTACAATGTGCTGCTTTCATTGCCAGCAAGGTGAGGCTTTATCCTACAAAAAAGCCTGTTACCAAGCCTGGATTTTCTTGCTACTTGAAAAGGGTCCATTGAATTGAGGATAAGTTGTTAGGGTAAGGCCGGACATTTATTCAGGAAGCCAGCAAGACCAAGAATGGTGGACTTGTGTACAAAGGTTTTAAGCTCTTTTTATTTTTAGGAGGAAATGATTAAGGAACTGTAATAGCTGCTGATGTAATTTGCACAGCCAATTTCAATGAGTAACATGGGTTGCATGCTTGGGGAGGCACAGGCCGTTCCAGCTAAGGATAATTCTAAGCACAGCCACAATTTTCCCCACTGTCAGTATTCTATCCCTCAGTCTTGTATAACAAGGGGAGGTGAGTGCTCTGTCTGGCAGGTGGAGGAGGGATGTGCACAGGATGAAACTGTCTCAGCTGGAGATGTGGATCTGTTGGGTGGATGCTTGTTATTGCCTTAGTTCTGACGCTTCTCAGGTGTGAGAAGGTACAGTTTGCTATTCCTTCCCAATAAAATTGGCCCTTCCTCATATACTAATTCTAGGCCAGGTTAAATGGCACACCTAAATCCCTTTATGGGGGTACAGCTTAGGATTGAAATGGGCTCCCATTTGGGATGGCGCATCTGTTTCCTGTGGGGATTGTCCCTATTTCCGGTAGCTGTGCCTCTTTATTAGAGCCTCTCTATAAACTTTCTGGGTAGGACCTCAAAGGAGGTTGTCTCTGAGCATTTGTTCACACCCCCTTAAATAGTAAGGGCATATTGAGAAGAGGCCATCTTCATTGAAACAGGAAAGTTTTTTTCCCCAAGACCAGCATCCCTGGTCAGACCTGAGAGGTTTTGTCAAGTCATCAAGAGGGTTACCTCCCCATCGGGGGCCGGGGTGGTTATGAACATTACCAGCTTATATTGCTGAGATTTCACTTTCTCTTAAGTACTTGAGGTTTTCTATTGGGGCACCAGTCCAGGAATCTGACCACCTCATTGTGAATGTGACTTCAGTCACATGTGGTGGGTTTATAGTGGCTCTGCAGCCAGTCTGACAGAAGAGGGAGTTCTTAGAACTTCAGATGGATGGTATGGTCTTTGTTCCTTCCAGGTTTTTAGAAGGACTCAGTCACCAGGTTGGAATAGACAGGTGTCATGTGGATCTGTTGGAAGCGAATGCATAGACAGAAGTTAATATCGTCCCCAATGATTTCACATATGGAGTTCCCACCTCACCCTGTGATAACCCAGCACACTCCCTCCTCTGAGGACAGAGATCTGAAATGGGCTACCACATAGTATTTTAGAAGGACTTGATTTGCGGCAGTTTAAGTTGATTTCTTTTTGTTTTTGGTACCGGGGATCAAACTCAGGTCCTTGTGCTTGTGCAGCAGGTGGCGAAACCACTGAGCTAAATACCTGGCCCTTAAGTTGATTTCTTGGTGGATTTTTGCAGTCGCTTTCCTTAAAGTGGTTCATCTTTTGTCTTTCCTGTCACCTGAAGCCTCCAGAAAAAGTATAATTTCCAAGTAATATGCAATATTTTAGATACCTGTTGGATGACAGCTGAGACAAAGATCCATTGTCACTTTGGATTGTGTTAGGAAAACTACATCTTGAAATAGGCCCCTTCCAGGATCTCTTATATTCAGATGCTTTTTCAGTGCAAGTCAGGTGGGCTTCTGCCCACCTAGAAAAGGTGTCGACAAAACTTACAGATACCTGTCATTTTCCAGGGCTCTGTGCCCTTTCAGCAAAACCATTCCCTGCCAGCTTTTAGTTGGGCTGTTCCTAAAAAGTCAAGTCCCATCCATGCAGGCCTGATGGTAGTGCCTCCCTTTGGATTATTTTTGGCACAAAACAGGCAGTTCTGAGTAACATATTGAACAATTCTTTGTAAATTGGGATTCATTGATGGTGGCATTTCTCCCAAAGTGACTGTGGTGGTTGTTTCGTCACAGGCTCAAGAAGTGCATCTGGGACCAGAGTTATTCCCCAAGCACTGCATTTCACCAGGCACTGCTGGGTCAAAAGCAAAGCCCCAGGCCTTAACCCTTTGAAATAAGTCCATTTGGGGAGCCAGAAATCCTGTTAGAGCTGTGATGTCACCATTCTCAGCATAAGGCTGCTTCCCAGTGTAAATAGTTCCAGTTCTAGTCTGGGGAAAGGCTAATCAGAGAAATCTAGCCAGCCAGCTGTAATATACCAGTTCAGTAATCTGCATGCCCTTGTGTTGTGGGTAGGGAGTTGAGCAAAGTGGCCAGTTGGGATTGTCCAGCAGGATGGTATTTTCCATCTTCCTGCCGTGAGCCAGGACCTTTGTGTTCTAAGGAGAGGACATGGTGGGACACATACACAGGCAAAGTGTCAAGGAGAATTTTTCTGCCTCCTGAGGAATGTCATAAGTGGCTGCAACTGCTTGCAAGCAGGGAGGCCATCCCTTAGCCATGTGGTCTAGTTCCGGGAAAATGTGCCTCCGGATGCAGCACCTTTGCTAAGAAGGGCTTAGTTAAAACTCCAAGCCGTGGCCCTTGTTTTTTATGAACACAGGAAGAATGGCTTTTGCAAGTCAGGAAGCTGTCAAAGGCCTTTTGACATTCCTTAGTCCATTCTAGAGGCTCAAGATCATGTCCCCTAAGGGCCTCATGGAGTGGTTTTACTCTAAACCCATGATTAGTAATCCAAATTCTGCAAAAACCAACCATTCCCAAAAGGCCTCTCAGTTGCTTCCAATCAGGTTTATGATCTGGTAAAAGGTCTTTTTTTTTTGCCCCTGGGACAGAGCAGGTCCCAAATAACTGATGTGTGGCTTACAGGTTTGTGCCTTTTTCTTAAACAACTTTGTATACACATCCTGATACATAATTGGGTCTTCATGTTGGCAAGGCACTTGTCACTGTGCCATATGTTATAACAGGAATCCCTGACCTGACTAGGGAGACCTCAAGTTTTAACCAGCATTTCCCCAAACATGGTAACCTCAAGTGTTTAGCTAGAATTTCCCTGAACAAAGTGGGGAAATTCTTAAAAGTCTAGGAGGCAGTATAGTCCAGCAGTATTGTCAGGCAGACTGAGTGTCTGGGTCCTACCACTCCATTGCAAATAGTTCTTGGGATTTGTTTTCTACCAGAATTGTGAGAAAAGCATCGCTGAGGTCCAGAAGTGAAAACTCACTGTATCCTCCTGGGATAGTTGTCATCAGAATGTATGGGTGTGTGATGTCGCTACTGGGCTTTGGGGTGCCGGAGTCTCCTCCTAGAGGTCATTTCTAGGTCCTTTCTGTCCTGGGCAAAGAATTGAACAAGTTAAGCACAAATGGTAATAAGGTTTTGCATTTATTAAAGATAGGAAAAAACAGGTTCTGAAGAGGAAGTTTGGGTCAAGTAAATGTAGGGGGGAGAAAGTTCACCCTACAGCATGAGGGTGAGCTATCATGAAGGGACACAGTAGTGAAAGCTCAATGGCAGCTGTTCCTTCTTAATATCACCCATTCATATCGCTCACTGGCCTCACATCTAGGTCACCCTGTCAAAAAACCTGCTCAAATTCTTTTTCTTCAGATTCTTGCAAGATGTCCAAGTGCAGAGGTTTGGGATGTGTTGTGTGCATGTGTCCTAGAATTTTGTAATTAACAGGTCATGCTTATTTTCCAGCTAGTTTTAGCCATGCCCTAACCTCTTGTCTCATTTCCCCCTAAGAGACACATATCCCCATAACTTTTTACAGGGTGCTGAGGGAGTGGAAGTGTCTATCTTCATATAGCTACGTCCTGCTGGAAGGAGCTTTAAGCTGTACCTACTGGGGATTATGTACTCTCCAACTACATTGGGGTGTTATGGCTCACTGGCTGGGTTGAAAGTTTAAAAAGTTAGAAAACAATGAGAAAAGAGTGACTGTTGAGCTGTTTGATGGGAGAGAGAAAGTAACTTGACTATTAGGTTGGGGGTGTAGAACCCAAATATGAGGAACAGGTCAGAGTTCCATACTTCCTATGTAGGAGAAAGTATAGCAAAGAGGGATGTCATATACCTTAGTAAGTTTCCATTTACCTGTCTGTACTCAGAGTAGTACTGAAGTCATGTATTTTGAAGAGAAATCTCAGGTCTTCAGAGGTTCACAGGAGTAGTCTTTTCCTTTTATGTGGTCTTTTTTTAAAGTGGGGCTGGCTTTATCCTAGGAAAGGTGAATCCAGGTGTCTGTCTCTGCCACCATTAGTGCAGAGGTTGTGGCAAGGATCACTGAAAAGGGGCCCTTCCATTTTGGTTTTTATTCTTCTGTGGGAATCCCTTCTCTCCAAATTTTAATGAGCACTTGGTCTCCAGGGTAGACACTAGGGGGTCCCCCTGGACTAGAAGCTGGCAGGATTCTATTCCCGTACAGTTGGATAGCCTGTTACATTTGGCCTAGATTAATAAGATATTGTAAGAATCTCATGATCTCTGAATCTACTACCATATGAGAAGATAGAAAAGGCCCTGCATACAACATCTCAAGTGGATTCATATTTAGCCAAGTTTTGGGAGTGTTTCAAACTCTCATGAGGGATACTGTCAGTAATTGGACCTCATACTCAGGCATCTCTTGGCACAGGTTTTCCAGAGCTCACTTTAGGGTCTGGTTGTCTCTCTTGACATTTCTAGAAGACAGAGGTCTCCATGGAGAATAGAGATGGTACTTTGACTTATTTGAGAGGTAAAAGAAGGACCCTTGTCACTCTGAAGGGACTGGGGTAGTCTCTACTGGGGAATGATTTGAGGAGCAACCTTGACTACCTCTGTAGCCTTTCTGAATTGGTAGGGAAGTCTTCATTCCAGCCTGTAAAGTTGCCAATTAGGGACAGTATCTGTTAAATCCCCCATATGGTGGATGTGAGTAAAGTCTAACTGCCATTCTTCCCCACATTACATCCCTCTCCCCTGTACAGGTTCTAACAAAGGAGGTGGTTTGGGCTTGCCAGGGTTATTGTAGGCATAGATTGGGCAAACTTTGCAGACCTGTTGGGTGGTTGTTGCTAGTCCTAGTTCTATAAAAATTCGAGTGACCATTTCTCATGTAGCTTCTCTTCTCGTATGGAAAGAATCGTGAAGGGTTTTTACAGCCTTCCACTGTGTCCCTTCTGGAAGGCCAATTTGTTTTCTAAATACCCTAATCCTTTTTAATTCTCCCTTGTCCTAAGGCCTATTTATCTTCCAGGTGAGTATAAACTAGTTTTTGTTTTTTTGTTTTTGTTCTTTGTTTTTGGTACCAGCGATCGAACTCGGGTCCTTGCACTTGTGCAGCAGGCAGCAGAACTACTGAGCTTAATCCCTGGTCCCTATAAACTGGTTTTAATGGTTCCTAAAGGAACCAGGAATAAGGCTAGGGCCTTGAGAGGTTGTAATGCTGCCCTTTTTGCTTTCCTATGAGCCTTTTTGATTTCCCAAAGAGACTTTAGACATGTCTCTTTGGTGTTCCTTACAATGCATAACAGCAACCTGCTTGGGAAGATAGAATGCTTCTAGGAGTTGTAGAATTTCTTGTTCTTTCTTTGTAGATGATTGCTTATTAGTTAGCAAGTCATTTTCTTTGCATATTTCTGCATGTGCATGTAGCACCAGAAATGCATATTTGGAGTCTGTATAGATATTTAACCTTTTGCCTTTTCCTAATACAGTGGACCCTTGACTTATAAACTCAATTTGTTTGTGAGGACTGGTTGTAACTCAAGTTGGTTATAACTCAAGACTATTTTTCCCCATAAGAAATACAGTAAACTCTTGACTTATGAACTAAATTTGTTTGCATGGGCTGGTTGTAACTCAAGTTGTTTTTAAGTCAAAACTGTTTCTCCCATACAAAATAATGGAAATACCCATAATGCATTCCAAACTTTCCAAAGCACCCCTTAACTAACCTTTTCACATTAAAAAAAAAAGGGTTGCATAATGTGTGTAATCTACCAGAAGCACCAATAATTTTCCTAGTGTTCTGGTTGTGACCCAAGTTGTTTGTATGTCAGGCTGGTCATAACTCAAGGGCCCACTGTATCAATGCCTGAGTAAGAGCTACAAGCTTTGTCTTTTGACCAAGGTTTCTGGGGAAAGGGGTTTGGCTTCATTGATGTATTGTGAGCTGATAACTGCATAGCCTGCCTTTTTTTTTTTTTTTTTTTTTTGGTACCAGGGATTGAACTCAGGTCCTTGCGCTTGTGCAGCAGACGGTGAAACCACTGAGCTAAATCCCTGGCCCCTGCCTTTTGATATCCTTCTCAGACAAAGCTACTTCCATCTGTGAACCATACCTCCTCAGGGTCTTGGAGGGGCACATCTCTGACATTCTGTCTGCTTGCATAGGTCTGGGAGATCACTTTTTCATAAGAGTGGCTAACTTCTTGGCCTGTAGGAATTAAAGAGGTAGGATTAACAATAGTGCAAGTTTTTATGATAACCTCAGGAGTGTCTAAGAGCATAGCCTGATATTTGGTAAGCCTTTCCCCTGTTAAGCACAAGTTACCTTTCATCTCAAGAATAGCCCTGACCTGGTGGGTAGTCAGGACTTTTTTTTTTTTTTTTGGTACCAGGGATCGAACTCAGGACCTTGTGCTTATGAGGCAGGCACAGTGCCACTGAGCTAAGTGGCCAGGACTTCTAATTTTTGTCCCAAAGTTAGTTTCATAGCTTCTTCTGTTAGCATAGTTGTAGCTGCCCCTGCCCTCCGGCAGGATGGCCATCCAGTGGCCACTCTAACTTTTTTGAAAAGTATGCTAAACCTAACGCAAGGGGGGAAAAAAAAAACCAAACAAACCCTTCTCGGCCATAGATTTTAGAGAGAAACAAAAAAAAAACCCTGACTTAATCCGCTGGCCGGCTATGCCAAATATATTACCAGATTCTGGGGTGCTGGAGTCTCCTTGTAGAGGTGATTTCAAGGTTTTTTCTGTCTTGGGCAAAGAATTAGTCAAGACAAGCACAAATGGTAATAAGGTTTTGCATTTCTTTAAGATGGAAAAAAACAGGTTCTGCAGAGTGTGTCTGGGCCAAATAAAAGTAGGAGGAAAAAAAAGTTTAAAAGTACACCCCACAGTATGAGGGTGGGCTATCATGAAGGGATACAATAGTGAGAGCTCAGTGGAGGCTGTTCTTTTGTGTATTTCCCACACTGGCCTCACGTCTAGGTTATCCTGTTGAAAACCTGGAGTTCTCGCAAGAAGTCCACATTCAGGGCTTTGGGAACTGTTCTGTGCACGTGTCCTAGGATTTTGTAATTAACAGGTCCTACCTACTGTCCCAGCTAGTTTTAGCCACTAGCCTCCTGTCTCACTATGGATGCAGGACTTGTGGACACATTGCTTTTCAGTCACATAGTTTTTGGCTGGGAGAATGGAGATGTTACAGGAAGACTGGCAGGATCTAACAAGTCCTGTATTAAGAAACTTTTCAAGAATGAACTTTATCTCTTATCCAGCCTCCTCCTCCAAAGGGTATTGTTTTTGATTGGGGGAGCATTCCTTGCCTTAACTTCCTCACCTTAACTTTTGGATGACTTCAGGTGGTATTTTTGTCAGGAGGGCCAACTGTAGGATCCAAGCCTGTTCAGGCAGACCCTTACTGTTGAGTTATCCTAGAGTTTACATAGGGGATCTCATTCCAAAAGAGGATGTGGGCACCTGGGCATATCCAAGAAACTGTTAGAACGCTATCGCAAAGGCAGCATTCCAAAGCTTCCAAGAGGGGGCAAGCCTCCATTTCGCCTGGAGAAATGGTCTCTGAAGTTTCTTATGCCAACTTAGTATCTGCTGAATAGCTGGCACCTGTGTCCATCAATTAATTTGTTCCCCACTCAGTTTTACTTGGGGCTCCTGTAAAACTTGTAAGGGAGCCACTGGGCCCCTTTCTGTACCTGAATAACCTTGTCTTTCTATCTTCGAGCTTCCCATCTTTCCTTCTTCTCATTTCAACTTACGACAGTGAGTCCCTCTCTGTAGGGAGAATTATTCTTCCAACTAAACAAGTCCGATGTTGATAAAAGGTCAGGCATCCCAAGAAATCCAGTGGTTGCCCATGTATATAGTTAGAACCCTCCAACAGGGAATTGTTGACAAGGTGGCTTTCAGAACAACTTGTGTCTAACTTGATCACACACAAATTTTCTAAATCATGACTTGTGTGACTTGCTCAGATCCTTTAGTTTTATCCTTTTTCCCACTTTGGAATAATTCAGTCATTTTAGTATAGGATAGAAATTTATTTTATTGTACAATATTTTTGTACAAAAACACTCTTTGTAACCTTATTCACCAAAAATACAGCCCCATACTTAAAACTTTGTTTACGTCTGTACTTGTTGGTTCTATTCTGCCTGGTTTCTTTCTTAAAATTAACATTTTGAAGCAGTCCTTACAAAACCTGCCTTTAGGGAAAAATTATTTTTTCCTCAATAGTACATTTTGTGTGTATGTGTGTGTTGTTTCTTTTACAAGTTTTTCAAGGACAAGTTGCTAGAGCGAAGAACGATTTGGTAAGCCAGCAGTGCTAAGAATGGAGGAATGAAAGACCATTGTAACATAGGTTGTAAGCTGTTTATCTTTAGAAGAAAATAACTAAGGAAACCTGGTAGCTGGTAATCTGTTAATTTGCGCCACTTGTTTACATGAGGGACAAGGACTGTGTGTGCAGGGGGACACAGGCCCTTTCCAGCAACCAGAAGCCCATTGACTCCCTGACTGTATCTGTATAATTCGGTTAGCTTTTAAATGATGTTGTAAGTCAGCACCATTTGCATGGTTTCCACACGTCTACTTAAGATTACAGTCTTGCTATTTTTAAGACCTTTCTGCATGTTGTTTCAGGGGTTTATTTTCTCAGCATTCGGCAGCAATTTCTTAAGCACATTGGTGCTTTAAAGCTCATTGATGACCTGTACTGTTGTTCTCATTGGCCAAGGCTGTCCCCAGTTTGTGCTCTTGCATATCAGCTGCTCTTTGTGTGTGCCACACACTGAGATGGAGGTGAGGTAGACACCATTACCTCTAAGAGGTAAAAGGCCTAGGGTGTGGCTCAGCTGCAGGGCCCTTCATCCCCAGCTCCACAGGAAAAGAAAAAAGGTAAGAAAGCAGTGGGTGGGGGTGGGAGAGAGCTTAGAAAGTGACGTAGAAGACGACTGCATCACACTTTTGAGGGAAGCTCAACTTCGAACAATACTTTTCTGCAGACAATATGTATGAGAAGAAGCTCTTTATAGTTTTTAGCATAGATTGAGAAATTAGTGTACACCCTTCATGATGCCGCTTAACATTTGTAATTCACAAAATTAATATCAATTTAAAAATCACATAGAAATCCATAAAGATTGAATTGCCCTGAATGGGCCTGAATGAATATAATAGTAGCGAATTTAGGGAGGTATGATAACTTTCATTTTGCTATTTTGAAATAAGAGTTGATTGAAAGATTATCAACTGGAAAGAAAGACTTTTTTTTTTTTTGGTACCAGGGATCGAATTCGGGTCCTTCGCTTGCGAGGCAGGCAGCGGAACTACTGAGCTAAATCCCTGGCCCAAGACTATTTCTCTTAATGCTCAGTTTTCTAGATGAACTAGTTTAGTCATTGGAAACCAGGCCAAACAAAAAACACTTAGAATCATCAGAATGTCCACCTCATTTGAAGGTATTTTTGTTGGTTTTTTGGATACGGGGGATTGAACTCAGGACCTTGGGCTTGTGATGCAGGCGGGGGCACCACTGTGCTAAATCCCCAGCCCTTTTGAAGATATTTTGAAATATTGTTTATAGTCATTCTCTTTTGTTTTTGAGTCAGAGCCTCACCATGCAGTTCAGGCTGGCCTTGAGCTCACTATGTAGCCCAGGATGGCCTCGAACTCAAGGCAATCCTCCTGCCTCAGCTTCCGGAGTATTGGGATCACACATGCGCCATCACACCTGGCTCTAAACTCTTTTGAGAGTGTAGAAACAAGATGCTGAGCTCTTTGAAAGGAGGTCTTTTTTCTTTCTTTTCTTTTCTTTTTTTTTTTTTTTTTTTTTTCTCAGTAGTGGGGATTGAACTCCGGACCTTGCACTTGCCAGGCAGGCACTGCACCACTGAGCTACATTCCTGGCATTAAGGTCTTTTTATAGCTAGATTCCAAGATACTTACAAAGCTTCAGTGTTGAATGAATGTGTACTCTTGGCAAGTTCAAATTACTGGGACTTTGTCTTTGCTTTACAGCTTTTGGCTGATGCCTGCATTTATGCTCAAAAAAATAGTTCTTGGAAACTTTTCATCTGGCCCAGTGGACCCTATGATGGCTGATGCCATTGATTTCATGGTGGACAGGGTAAGGATCATAGCACTGGGGTGGGAACACCTTGTACTGGGAATTTTCACAGCTACTGATTCCTGAGGGTACATCTGTCTCAGTGAGTGTCAAGCCATCTGCCATATTCACTTCAGTACTTCCAGACAGATGCTACTGCTGGTAAGGGCTTTAGCGACATGAGTGCTTCCCAGCAGCTGTTCGTCAAAATCACACAGGAGGCTTTCAGAAATAAAGATTTCAAGCTGGGAGTAGTGACACATACCTGTAATCCCAGCACTCTGCAAGGCTGAGGGAGGAGGATCACAGGTTGGAGCCCTGTGTCAAGGACCTGGGTTCAATGTCCAGTAGTGCAAAACAAAAAGATTTCAAGGCAACTATGGATAATATACTGAACATTTCAAAAAGCTAGAAAGCCAGGCATAGTGGTGCACACCTATAGTCCTAGCACTTGGGAGGCTGAGGCAGGAGGATCACCTTGATGAGGCCAGCCTAATCTACAGAGTGGTGAGACCCTGTCTCAAAAAAAAGTACATATATGCAAAGAGCACATTATCCTATTAACATATATAATATTTATGCTTTCATGTATCAGCTAAATGATTTAGATTTAAAAAAATGAAAAGAGCCAGGTGCCGTGGCACTTGCTTGTAATCCTAGCTACTTGGGAGGCTGAAGCAGGAGGATTCTGGTTTGGTTTTTGCTCTTTTGAGAAAAGGTCTTGCTATATAGTTCAGGCTGGCTTTGAACTTACTGTGTAGCCCAGAGAAGCCTTGAACTCAGTGATTCTCCTGCCTCAGCCTCCCAAGTTTTGGGGTTACAGGCATGTACCACCATGCCCGGCAGCAGCATGAATTCAAGATGAGCTTGGGCAACTTGCAGAAAAAAACTTCATCTCAAAAAATTAAGGCCTCGAACCAGACAGTCCATCTGGAATCCTTGGGCATGGGGCCTGGGCATCTGTATTTTTACTTCACCCCCTCCTCCACCTTTCAGATACATCTGCCAACCTAGAGCTTGTATTTAGGAGCTGAGGGAAGATGACTGCTGAGGTCTCTTCCAACTCCAAGCTCTGAGGTGCATGAATGGGCTGGCTGCACATAGGCGCTGGGTTAAAGCAGGCAGATGAGACTGTATTTCCAGAACTAGAAAAAGGCTCAGAGGCCCAGTTCAGTCTTTCAAATACGCTGTTTCCTCATCTGTGACTCTTCTGGCCCTAGCATGTATGATAGCACTTCTATAAGCCAAATGTTATCTGTGGATTTAATGTAAACATTAAAAAATTTTTTTTTTTTTTGCTACCTGGGATTGAACTCTGGACCTTGCACTTGTGAGGCAGGCGCAATGCCACTGAGCTAAATCCCCGGCCCATTAAAAAGTTATTTTAAGGGGCTGGGGATTTAGCTCAGTGGTTTCGGAGCCTGCTGCACAAGCGCAAGGACCCAAGTTCGATCTCTGGTACCAAAAAAAAAAAAAAAAAAAAAAAGCTATTTTAAAAATTTTAACCTGTGTTTCTTTCTGCAGCTGGAAAGTCTGGGTCAGAGTGAACTGGCTTCAAGACTGACCCTGAATTGTCAGAATTCTTATGTGGAACCTCATAAAATTCGGGACATTCCTGTAACCATTATGGATGTAAGTGAGCTTCCTTTTAAGTACCATAGATGTTTTTCCTTTCTAAATGCACATGTCGAGATATATTTTATAACTTAAAATGTGCTTCTCCAAATGCTGCCATGGCTTCTGTTTTTACTCCCAGCTTTCTCAGTTCCAAAATAAGTGGTTTATCGCCTCTCCTGAGTTTTTCCCGACAACTATAACACCACCACTGAAAGAAGTAGTTGGGGCTGGAGATGAAGCTCTGTGATAGGGCGCTTGCTTAGCATGTATGAGGCCCTGGTAGTCGTTACCCATTTTAGTACATTTTTGCTTTCTCATCAACAGATGTTTTTTAGCTATTACACATGTGGCCAGCAAAGAGAAGATACTTGAGGGCAGAGAATCAGGAATTCCATAAAGTCCAGTTGGCACAAAAGCTTATCTTTAACAAATTACAGTAAAATATATATCTAACAAAGTTTACCACCTTAACCACTTTTAAATCTATAGTTCAGTGACGTTCGGTGCATTCACGGTGTTGTGCAACCATCAACTGCACCCACTTCCAGAGTGTTTTCATCACCGCAAACTTTACATCCCTTAATCACTCCCCATCCCTCCTTTTCCGCTGGCCCCTGGCAACCAGCAATCTTAATTTCTGTCTCCATGGATCTGCCTACCCTAGGTACATCAAATAAGTGGATTCTTCCTATATTTACCCTCTGCGGCTGGACAGTTTCACTTAGTACAGTGTGTTTAAGTTTCATTGATGCTATGACATGTCCATGTCATTCTTTTAAGGCTGAATAATTCCACTTTTATGTTCTGCCTTTTGTTTATCCACTCAGCTGCCAGTGAACATCAGCTTTTGGCCACGATGAATGAACATTAGTATAATGTTCCATATTCCTTTTAATTCTTGTGGGTGTATACCTGTGACTGGAATTGCTGGAGCAGATGGTAATTCTTTAACTTTTTGAGGAATTGCCATATTGATTTTCACAAAGGCTCTGCCATTTTACCTTCCCGTTAGCAATATACAGAGGTTTCAGTTTCTCCACATACTAGCCCTTCTCATGGATGGGAAGTGCTATCTCACCGTGGTTTTTACTCTTTTTTTGGTGCTGAGGATCAAACCCAGAGCCTTAAGCATGGTAAGCACATGATATACCACTGAGCTATGCCTCAGCCTTGACTTAGTTTGTCTCATAAATTGCTTTATTCTTAAATTCAAATAATGTGGTATTTCTTTTTGGTAGGAAATTATCCATTACAAGCAGAATTTGTATGTACATTGAAGTTTGTCCAGAATTACATAGGATTTGGACTTTTTAATCTTTTTAAATACCTTCTGGAATTTTTTCACTGAGCATATATGACTTATGTAATTGTTTTCAGTAATAAAGTTCTTTTGAGATTTCCTGATCTTTTCTGAAATTGGCATTTCTATTAATAAAATATTAATAGTAAACAATCATTAACTATATTTGAGGAAAAAGAAAATTCCTGGTAGAATTTCCCCCCTGAAAAAACACAAAAAGCCAGGGACGGTGTCACACCAGTAATCCCAGCACTCTGGCAGTCTGAGGCAGGACTGTAGGTTCGAGCCCAGCCTGGGCAACTTAGTGACTTAGCAGACCCTGTCCAATATAAAGAGGGAAGGCCCTGGGTTCATTTCCCAGTACCAGAAAAAAAAAAAAAAATGAAAGAGGCATTTTACAGCAAAAAACTGTAGCCAACATCTTAGGTTGGAGTAAGAAGTGACCAGGGATCAGCGCTGGGTGTGGCTCAGGCTGTTCGGGGGCTCAGTGTTGTCCCTTCATGAGAAAGGAGATCTTGCGGTGGCACTTTCCATACTGTGACAAGAACTTGTTAAAATGCCAGTCAGTTTCAGCTTTGTTGTTTTTTTGAAGGTGTTTGACCAAAGCGCACTTTCAACTGAAGCTAAAGAAGAAATGTACAAATTGTACCCTAACGCCCGGAGAGCGCACCTTAAAACAGGAGGCAACTTCCCCTACCTGTGCAGAAGCGCAGAGGTGAATCTTTACGTACAGGTGAGTACAGTTTGTAGCATAAAGCTGTTCTGGAATGACAGAATTGTCTATGCAAAGAGGCATTGACTTGATGTGGTTTACATTTATAATTTTTAATTAGACCCAAAGCATACTACAATTAACATTTTAAAGTTATATATTTTTATTTTCTTTGCCAAGACAAATGTCACAGGGCTGTGTCTAAGAGTCCCCGAGGCTGAAATAAGGAACTTAACCTATCTTTAAAATACGTTTGCAGTTTCGCTGTTTTGGAAAAAAATCTTAGTAGAGATGTAAGACACACTCGAGCAGGGTGCGGGTGCTCAGAGAAACGAGGCACCTCCATTTCTAATGTACAGGAGACTTCCGACAGCTGTCTTATTCAAACCCCAACCGACTCTGCCCACCATCCCTCTCCTGAGTAGTCGTCCTTTGTCCACACCTGCGGTGGCCACTGGTGTCATCAAGCACACAGTAAATTCAACCAAACAAGACACCAGGTCAAAATGAGGTCCTGCTCAGTCTCATCAACTTCTTGATCTTATTTTAATGCATTAACAACCCACCACTTCCTCATCCTCTGCCTAAATAGATATTAGGGTAGCAGTGACAAGTGATTAACTGGGGCAGTTTGGCAAACTGCAGTTGCGTCCTTCGGTCCTTTTCCTAAGGTAGGTAGAAAAAGGGTCCCCAGATATACTCGTGGCAGTCATCAGAATAGCAGAGGATGGGGAGAAAAGGGGACTGTGCATTGGCTAAGCAGCCCGCAGCCATTTTTAATGCCTGTGAAGGGGCTTTGCAGGAACATGGAGATGCTGGTAACAAAGAAAGCTATCTGGGATCAAAGATGCTACACTGAGGCTCTTAAAAATGCTTCTTTGACATGTCTGTGCTTACCATTTCTTCTCTCGTCTATACTAGTCTGTAATTTTAGAGTAAAACATTATCTACTACAGTAGCACCTTCCTGCAGAGCTCCCTATGGAAGGCAATGTGCATTCTGCTCCACAGTACACCCATTAAAAATTATTCTGGCCAGGTGCAGTGATCCATGCCTCAAATTTCAGCTGCTCAGGAAGCTGAGGCAAGAGGGTTGCAAGTTGGAGGCCAGCCCAGCCCTGGGCAACTTAGTGAGACATTGTCTCAAAACGGGAGGGCTGGGGATTTAGCTCAGTGGTTCCGCCGCCTGCCTTGCAAGCACAAGGTCCTGAGTTCAATCCCCGGTACCAAAACAAAACAAAAAGGGTTGGGGATATAGCTCAGTGGTAGAATGCCAGCCTAATATATCCAAGACCCTGGGTTTGATCCCTGGCCCCACACAGGGATTCTGTTTGTACAGTGATTAGAATGACTTTGCATCGCTACAGATACATTTGCTGCAATTCCACGGAACCAAATATGCTGCCATTGACCCATCCATGGTCAGTGCGGAGGAGCTGGAGGTGCAGAAGGGCAACCTCAGCATCAGCCAGGAGGAGCAGTAGACGTGGCTGTCGCCGTGAATGAGGTGCCCCAACGTGTGTGTGTACAATCAATGATGTCAGCGCCACCGCCGGCCTCCTTGAGGCCCAGGTTCTCACTGTGCTTTGGAAGTGGGACTGACTGTCACCTTCCTGAGAGGGGCAGCACTTCTAAGCCAGTGTAATGGTTCCCTCTTCAGTTTTTTTAGCTTTTTCAATTTGAAGAAGTCCTTTGGAAGACTCATTTTAACAGGGAAAATTTTGCTACCAGAAGTCTTCACTACTGTGTTCCTAAGTGAGTCTTAATTTCCAAGGTTTGGGGATTTTTTTTTTCCTTTTCCTTTCCTGTCTTCTTTCTTGCTTTTTATGTTATTTACTATAAACACCACATATCAGGATTATGTGTCAGAAGGACATGGGTTATTTTTGTGCTTTTGGCGCATAACCATTGCCATAGTGCCAGACTAGCACTCTGTTGGCTCACTTGCAAATCAACTACTTTTAATTTCTAATTAAGTGCACTGTTTTGACTGTCAGCAGTCGTCTTTCCAGACATCATACAGTCATTTGGAATAAAAATTCAATTTCAGTGAGTGGCTTTTGTAGTTATTGTCTCTGTCCATCGGGCTACATCGATTATGTTTTTTGCCAATTCTGTGTGGCTCTGGGTAAATTACTAATCTCCCTAAATTGAACTTTATTGATGGTAAAAATCACAGTTCCTGTTATATAGAAAGCAGCTGCCGTGTTCCAGGTAACTTCCTGCATTTTTTCTTTCCTCCATGTGGAAATTTTTAAACACACATAACGAGCCATGTCCCTGTCACCCAGATTTAAAAATTCTAGTTCTTAGTCTTGTTTCATCTGCTAGGAAGCGTGTTCTCACTTCTACACATAGTCTCATCACTGACTTATCTTAAAGCCACTTCTAATACTTTATGCCTAAGAGATCAAGTTACTTGATAGCAGGTTCAACCTTCTATAGATGTAAACGATTATATTTAATCTACAGACTGGAAAACTATGATTAATCACAGCTATACAAAGAATAACTTTTCCATAACTGGGTTAATTTTATCTAAAACTAGAATAAACACCTTAACTATGATCATAAAAAAAGTTCTTGGACAGCAAGATAGTGAATAGAGGCTCCCAGCACTCACTGACTCCTCTGCCTCACGTAGTGACAGTCTTAGCCATGGGAGAAGTTTCATGGCCCATACAGGTTTACGTTCTAAACAGTAAGAGACTCTGAGCCTGTGTAGGGAGTCTCGGATTGGAAGAGGAATTTGCTTCATCTCCCAGTGACCCTCCCGCCTCGGGGTTCTGTAGCCAGGAGCCATCTTGGGTGGGAACCTATAATCTAAATTTGGACTGCTTTAGAGGTCAGAACCCCCTGCATCTTCCCATCTCAGGGAGCCCCCTACTGCAGTGGCTCCGGAAGTGGCTGCCTCTCAGAGTCAGCCTTGGCTCGGGAGTGACCGACAGAACCCGCTGAGTGTGCTACATAGTGGGACGGAGGCTGTGACATGGAGCGGAGGGTGCTGTCCACAACAGCCAGGGCATCAGGAGCTCCCTCTGAGACGGGGCTGCGGCTACTGTGCGCGCCAGGACTGAGCCGTTTGCCCAGTAGCACTTTCCCAGCTCCACGCACAGGCACTGTTGCCAACAGGAGAAAGGGAACAGTTTACTAGGGAGGTTTGTGCAGTACCGCCACTGCCCTGACTAGCCCTGCCTCTGAGGTGCAGGGCCTAAGGGGTTCTGCAGAGAAATTTTGAGCAGTGATGGCAGCATTCTGCTCTGCCTGCCTCCCTCCTGAGAGCAGCTAAGTCAGGAGGAGTTTTACCTGGCTCTAGCCATGGCCCACTCCTGCCCAGACCCTAGCAGGCACAACTGAGAATATTGGGTCACAGGATTGGGGATATAACTCAGTGGTAAGGTACTCACCTAACAGATGCAAGGCCCTGGGTGCCCCCCCACACACACTAGTGTGAGTAAAGCACCTGGCTGTCCCCCCAACCTCAGGCATGCATAGCTGGTGGTGGGGTTGGGGTGGGGTCTGAGATCCTGGACCTGGTCTGATCACACACTGCTCACAGAACTAGGTATACATGCCTAAGAGGAGATCTTGTGAATCCTGCCACATGAGGCATGTGGACCTGGCACCAGTGTCTAATCAGAGGACCCTGAGGTGCGCTTCAGGTCCCTCACCCCCACCAGAGCAGCCAGTACCAGACACACATTTAAAGTGTTGTTTTTTTGGGGGGGGCAGGGTACCAGGGATTGAACTCTGGACCTTGTGCTTTCGAGGCAGGTGGTAGAACCACTGAGCTAAATCCCCAGGCCCCAGACACGCATTTAAGCAACAGAGCCAGTATCAACAGTGCCTGAGGAAACTCCTACCACCTCATAGAGGGCACACTCTCGTTGTAGGAGTAGTCACACAGGGGGCACCCCACATACTCTGCTGTCTACGTCATGCCTACCTGAACTACTGCAGTGTCCCCACCTTGGGTAACCTGCAGAGACAAAAGGTCTGTCCAACTTTGTTACAGTACATGCTGTGCTCAAACTCACTATTCACAGCCAAAGAAGCTATAAGGAGATGCACTACAGTACCTAGCCGGAAGTGAACTCAACATTGCACAACAAACCAGAACCTCAAGATACATCTTTAGAAGAAAGCCACCTACTAAGTAGGCTGTCCCATAAAAGTGGTAGAGATATCCACTCTGCCAGATGCACGGACGTCAACATAGGGAGAAATATGAAATAGATATGAAGAAGCAAGGTAATATGACACCCCTGAAGTTTAACACCTCAGTAACAGATTCCAAAGTGAATGAAGAAATCTACTGATAAAGAATTTGAAAGAGGCACGTATCGTGGCACACACCTGTAGTTTCAGCTGCTCAGAGGCCAAAGCAGAAGGATCATAAGTTGGAAGCCAGTCTGAGCAACTTAGTGAGATTCTGTCTTAAAAGGGGAGGGGTGGCAGAAAAGCAATGAATCCCTTATAAAGGCATAAAATGGAAGAAGTACTCCCCAAAATCATTCCTGGAAGCTAACATTACTCTGATTCCAAAACCAGAAAAGAACCATAAGCCAATCTCTTTAATGAATATATATGCAATAATCCTCAACAAGTTACTGGCAAACGTAACAACAAATCTTTAAAAAGATCATATATCATGACCAGTTATGCTTCATCCCAGGGATTCAAGGACAGTTCAACATATGCAAATCAATAAATGTAGTACATCACATAAGCAGAAGCAAGGACAAAAATCACACGATCATCTGAATAGACACAGAAAAAGCCTTTGACAAAATCCAACATCCTTCATAAAATCCCTGAAGAAAGTAGGACCTTATCTCAATCTGATAAAAACTATGACAAACCAACAGCCAACATCATATTAAATGGGGAAAGGCCAGGGATTTAGCTCAGTGGTTCTGGCGCCTGCCTCTCAAGCGCAAGGTCCTGAGTTCGATCCCCAGTACCAAAAAAAAAAAAAAAAAAAACCTCACATAAGCATATTAAATGGGGAAAAACGAAGCTTTCCCTCTAAAATTAGGAATAAGACAAGTATATCCACTATCACCACTCCTGTTCCACATAGTCCTCAAAAAGTTGGCAAGAGCAATTAGGCAAGAAATATAAAAGGGATATGTATAAGAAAGGAAGAAGTCAAATTATCATTATTTGCAGATGACATGATCCTGTACATAAAAGACCTAAAAATTACACCAAAAGATTCCTAGAATAATTACATTCAGTAATATAACAGCATACAAAATCAACACACAAAAATCAATAGTGTTCCTGTACACTAATAATGAACTTATTGAGAAAGAAATTGGAAAAAAATACAATTTATAATAGCACAAAGAAAATTAAATACTTAGGAATTAACCTAACTAAGGAAGTGAAAGAACTCTATATCAAAAACTACAATATTCTCAAAAAATGAAAAGAGGCAGGTATGGGTGTGTATACCTATAATCCCAGCACTTGGTAGGCTGAGGCAGGAGGATTACCAAAAATTTGAGGCCAGCCTGGGCTACATAGTGAGACCCTTTCTCAAAAAATAAAAAAAAAGGGGCAGGGATTTAGCTCAGTGGCTTCACCGCCTGCTGCGCAAGTGCAAGGACCTGAGTTTGATCCCCAGTACCAAAAAAAAAAAAAAATCAAGACACCAGAAAATGGAAAGATATTCTGTTCCTGAATAGGCAGAACTGATGTAGTCCACATGGCTCTACTTCCAAAAGTCATACACAGATTTAACACACTGCCAATCAAAATACCAACAGCATTCTTCATAGAACTGGAGAAGATCCTAAAATTCAGGTGAAACCAGTGGAGACCCAGAAGAGCAAAGTAATGGTGGGTATCTGTAGGAAAGCAAGAGGCATCACAATCGCAGACTTCAAGTTATATTACAAAGCTACAGTGATTAAAAACAACATGGTACTGGCACAAAAAGGGACATGAAGATTAATGGAACAGAATAGAGGATGCAGAAAGAACTCGCAGAACATTCAATTATTTGATCTTTCACAAAGCAGCCAAAAACATACACTGGAGGAAAGATAGCCTCTCTTAATACTATAAATGATGTTGGAAAAACTGGCTATTCACATGCAGAAGGTTGAATCTATACCCTTATCTCTCACCGTGTACTAAAATAAAAAAGTGGAGCCAAGAACTAACTGTTGAAATAGAAACACTTATCCTGCTAGAAAAATTAGATAAAACTTTTGACTTCATAGGCACAGGCAAGGACTTTCAGAACAGAATTCTGGTTGCATAGGAAATACTACTAAGAAGCAACAGGATCAAATTAAAAAGCTTCTGCATAGCAAAAGAACAGAGGGAAGAGACAACAAAATGGGAAAAAAAAATTGCCAGCTATTCCTCAAAAGACATATCTAGAATATATAAAGAACTCAAAAATTAGACCCCCCAAAGAATAAGACTCAAAATATGAGAAAGTGACAGATACTTCACCGAAGTAAAAATGGCCAATGAATGAAAAAATGCTCAACGTCGCTGGCCATTAGAGAAATGCAAATAAAAACAACACTGGGGCCGGGGATTTAGGTCAGTGGTTTTGCCGCCTGCTGCACAAGTGCAAGGACCCGAGTTCGATCCCTGGTACCAAAAAAAAAAACCCCATGTATTTGTAATAAAAACAACATTGACCTTGCAAGCACAAGGTCCTGAGTTCGATCCCTGGTACCAAAAACAACAACAACAACAAAAGCATTGAGATTCCATCTTATTCCAGAAAGATGGTCATCATTATAAATGCTAGTGAGGCTGTGGGAGAAAATGCACCCTTCTTTATTGGTGGTGGGCGTGTAAACTGGTACAACCACTATCAAAATCAATATGGAGATTCCACAAAAAACTAAAACTAGAAATTCCATGTGACGCAGCTATTCCCCTTCTCTATCTTCCCAAGTTAAGGACATCATATTATGGTGCTCCATGCATACTTATTTTTATAACAGCATAATTCATAATTACATCTTGGCAGTAGCCTATATGTCCATCAACAGATGGATAAAGAAAATGTGGTATTTGCACACAACGGGGTACTACTTTGCTGCAAAGAAGGATAAACGGAAGTCATTTGTAAGAAAATGGATACACCTTGAGACCATAATTTTAAGTGAAATAAAATCACACACACGCGCACACACACAAGCTTAAATGCTGCATGATTTTTCATACATGAGGAACCCAAAATATAAATAGTGAAATAAAAGCTAACAGGAAGCAGGGAGATGGATCTTTCTCAAATGGGAAGGGGATCAAGAGATAAAGAAAGAAGGGCCAGGGATTTAGCCCAGTGGTTCCGCTGCCTGCTCCAAAAGTGCAAGGACCCGAGTTCGATCCCTGATACCAAAATAAACATCCACTGTATATTTGGGCCAGGGATTTAGCTCAGTGGTTCCAGCACCTGCCTGCAAGCACAAGGTCCCGAGTTTGATCCTCAGTACCAAAAAAAAAAAGAACAGGGGAGGGGGAAGAGAGGGGGAGGAGGGAGGGGAGGAGGGAGGGGGGAGGGGGAGGGGGGAGGGGGGAGGGAGGGAGGGGATGCAAGGACCAACTGCACACAAAGGATATAAACATTATATGCAGGTTCTGTGGGCACATCCTGGAGACAGATTTCTGGACCCCCCCCATCTGAGGACCCCAGGCCCCTGTAGGCACAGACAGCACTGACAGAGGTGCCCTTAACACAAAAGCATCACAGATTTCTCCTCATGACACCTGTCTCCTATTTCTCTTCACTGTCTTCTCTCTTTTCCTCTTCCAAAGATCAAGATAAAACCTCAAGCAGGCAGCCCTTGGGGTTTGTCACACTACAGCCAGGGCACCACGAGTCCTCCAGTCAACCTTCCCCCAGCCCACGGACTTGGGACAAGAGGGTGTCTTCCCTCAGTCCACACCCTCCTGCTCCAGCATGGGGAGCAGCCAAGCCCCTGATGGCAGACCATCTTGTCACAGGAGGCAGAGATCCTTTGTGTCTAGCAGCCAAGTAAAAACCCCAAGACTCCTATTCTGCTTTGTTCTTACTCCCACAAATATTCTCTCACAAACACACATGCATGTGCAAACACACACACATGTACCTCGTGGAACCCAGGATCTGCCCTAGCCCCCGAGCTTCCACGTGGAATCACCACATCCTGGCACAGTGCTTGCTCAGGGGAAGCCTCACCCCCTCTGAGGGCCTGCCGGGCCTGGGGGTGGTCACTGAGCCCGCAATGCCATGCAAATCCTTGCTAGCTGAGCTGGCCCCTGAAGGGGCTTTCGCAGCTGGGAGGAGCTCAGAGCTGACAGCTGGGCTCAGGTGGCGAGGAGAGGGTGGGGGTGGACCCTCTTCCCTCAACCCTATTTTGGTTATCAGTGTACCTAGAGGAATGCAAATTAGATTAAATTTCTCTTCTGGAAAAAAATCAGAGACCTCGAACAATTTAAGCATGCATCTTGAGGTCTTAGAAAAACAGTAACAAACTGAAATGAAACCAACAGAAGGCAAGAAATAATATAGGTTATAGGTGAAAGTAGTGAGCTAGAGACTTAAAAAAATACACAAGACTAATAGAACAGAGTTGATTCTGTGAAAAGATAATGATTGACAAATATTTACCCAAATCAGTCAAAAGAAAGAAAATTCAAATCAATATAATTAGAGATGAAAAAGGGGATGTTACAGCAGAAACCACTGAAATCTAAAGGATTGCTAGGGGTGACTTTGAAAACTTACATTCTACTAAACTGGAGAATCTAGAAGAACAGAATAAATTTCTTGTCACATATGACTTTGGAAAACTGAACCAAGAGGAGATTTAAAAAAAAAACCTAACCAGAACGAAAACAAGCAATGAGATTGATACACTAATAAAAAGTCTCCCAACAAAGACAAATCCGGGAGCAGAGTTAATGCTGAATTTTACCAGACCTTTAAAGGGGAACACCCACACATCTCAAACTATTCCAGGAAATAGAAAGGAATGCTTCCAAACTGCTCTAGGACGCTGACATCACCCCTGATACCAAAACCAGTCAAGGAAACAACAACAAAAGAAAACTATAAATCAAAATCCTCCATGAACACAGATGCAGAAACCCATAATAAAATACCCACAAACTAAATTCAATAGCACATTAAAAACATAGTACACCATGATCCAAGGAATTTTATATCAGGGATACAAGGATGGTTCAACATAGGCAAATGAATACATTTCATGCACCACATAAACACACCCAGGATATAAATCACACGATCCCTTCAATTGATGCAGAAAAAGCCTTGCACAAAATTCAACATCTCTTTATGATAAAACCCCTAGAGAAACTAGGTTTTTAAGGATCATTCCTCAATATAGTAAAGGCCATGTATGACCAACCCACACCTAACATCATTCCAGACGGAACTGAAAGCATTTCCTCTCAAATCAGGAACAAGGCCACAAAGTCCATGCTTGCTCACTGTTCTTGCTCAATATAGTTCTCAAAAGTTTTTCCTAGAACTAGGCAAGACAAAAAATAAAAGGGTTACAAATAGGAAAGGAAGTCAAATGATGATCCTCATTTGCAGATAATGATCCTGGACTTAGAAAACCCCAAAGACGACCAGAAGACTTTAGAGAAAATGAATTCAGCAATGTAGAGCAAGATATAAAATCAACATTAAAAACTAAATACCTTTACTATACATCAATAATGGACTAGCTGGACCAGGGATTTAGCTCAGTGATGCTGTGCCTGCCCCACAAGTGCAAGGTCCTGAGTTTGATCCCTGGTACCAAAATAAATAAAATAATAATAATAATAATAATAATAATAATAATAATAATAGACTAGCTGAGAAAGAAATCAGGAAAACAATTCCATTCACAATAGCTTCAAATAAAATATAATACCTAGTGATCAATGTAACCAAGGATGTAAAAGACCTGTACAAGGAAAATTTTACAACATTGAAGAAAGCAACTAAAGACACAAGACGATGGGAAGACCTCCTGATTTCATGGATTGGCAGAATTAATGCTGTCAAAATGTCCCTATTACCAAATTTGTCCAGATTCCACACAATCCCCATCAAAATACCAATGACAGTCTTCACAGAACCAGAAAATGTAACCCTAAAATTCATATGGCTATGAATTTTTTTTTTTTGTACCAGGGATCAAACTCAGGTCCTTCCACTTGCGAGGCAGGCACAGCGCCACTGAGCTAAATTCCTGGCCAGGCTATGAATTTCATGGAAACACAAGACTCTGAGAATAGCAACCCTAAGCAAAAAGAGCAAAGCTGGAGCCATCACGATGCCTGATTTCAAATTTTAGTACAAAGCTGTAGTGACAAAAGTAGCACAAAAATAGACCTGTAGGTCAATGGAATAGAATAGAGGACACAGAAACAACCTACACAGCTACAGGCATGTGATTTTGGACAAAGGAGCCAAAAATATATGGAGAAAAGACAGCCTCTTTAACAAACAGCTGGGAAAACTGATACTCACTCATAGAAGATTCCTCTCTCTCATTCTGTACAAAAATCAATTCAAGGGCCAGAGATTTAGCTCAGTGGTTCCGCCACCTGCCTTGAAAGCACAAGGTCCCAAGTTTGCTCCCCAGTATCAAAAAAAAAAAAAAAATCAATTCAAAATGAATCAAACACCTTGGAATAAGACCTGAAATATTGAAACTGCTCAAAGAAAATATATGGAAAACACTTGAAGTCATAAGCACAGGCACAGACTTCCTAAACAGGACTCCAATAAGCATAAGAAATAAAAAGAATCCACAAATGGGATGACATCAAATTAAAACATTTCTGCACATCCAGGGAAACAACAGAATGAAGAGACAGCCTACAGAATGAGAAAATCTTTCCCATCTACTCTTCTGACAGAGGATTAAAATCTTCAATATACAAATAACTCAAAAACCTTAACACACACACACACAAAAATTAAATAGCCCAATCATGTGCAAAATGGGCAAAAGAATTGAACAGACACTTCTTAAAAGAAGTACAAATGGCTGTAAGTACATGAAAAAACGCATTACAGAAATGCAAATCAAATCTGTGTTGAGATTCCATCTCACCACAGAATGGCTATCATCAAGAAGTCAGAGGGGCTGGGAATGTAGGAATGTAGCTCAGTGGCACAGCACCTGCCTGGCAAGCACAAGGCCCCAAGTTTGATTCCCATACCAAAAAAAAAAAAAAAGCCAGAAAACAATAAATGCTGGAGAAGATGCAAGGACAAAGAAGCCTTTTACACTGCAGGTGAGAATAGAAATTAGTACAGCCACTAAGCAAATCAGTATGGAGATTCCTCAAAAAACAAAACCAGAGCTAGCATTGGATCCAGCTGTTCCACTCCTTGGTATATACCTGAAGCAACTAAAGGGATACTATAGGGATACAATGCGCATGTTCAGTTTGGGACAATTCACAAGAGCCAAGACATGGAACCAGCTTAGGTGCCCATCAACATATCAATGGGCAAAGAAATTGCAGTGTATATATACACAATGGGGTGTTATACAACCATAAGGAAGATGGATGGGTCATCCATCATTTGCAGGAAAATGGATAAATCTGGAAACCATCATGTGGAGTGAAATAAGCCAGATTCAGACACATACTGCAGTTCTCTCAAATATGCAAAATCTAAAAAAGACGACAAGAAAGTAGAAGGGAAGATAACTATTAGACAAGAGGAAGAAAAGAAGGGGAGGGGGGTATAAGAGTGGGTAATGAGGGATATAAGCAAAATATATGCATTGAGACTCCCTAAAAATGTAAAACTGAGCCAGCCATGGTGGCAGATACTTGTAATCCCAGCACTCTGGAGGCTGAAGCAGGACTGCTGCAAGTTCAAGGCCATCCTGTGCTCCATAGTGAGTTCAATGCCAGCCTACATACATATTGAGACCCTGTCTTAAAAACAATATAAAAATAAGGGAGAGGCTGGGGGGAGAATTATGAGGGGTTAAAAAAAAGTATAATTATGTGTATATACAAGTCTGCCATATTGAAACCCATTGAACTGTATAAAACCAATAAAAAGGAAATAAAATACAGTTACAAAACACTGAACAACTGAAGACACTAAAAGGTAGACCTCCTATGTTCATGGATTAGAAGAATATTTTTAAAATGTTCATATACTCAAGGTGATCTGCAGATTCAATACAATTCTAATCAAAATGCCAGTGAGATTCTTCAGAAAACTAGAAAAAAAATTTCTGAAATTCATATGGAAGCAGAAAAGATCAATCTTGAGCAAAAAGAATAAAGCTGCAGCCAGGTGTGGTGGCACATGCCTGTAATCCCAGAACTTGGTAGCCTGAGGCAGGAGGATCATCGAGTCCAAGGCCAACCTGGACTACATAGTGAGTTCAAGGGGAGACTAAACTACAGAGCAAGACTGTCTCAAAAAGCGACCCCCCTAAAAAAGAGGAGGCACTGCAGCATCTGATTTCAAGACATACTACAAAAACATGGTAACAAACACAGCATGCTGTTTGCACAAAAACAGACACATAGACCAAATGAACAGAATAGATAACTCAGAAATAAATCCATGAATCTAAATGCAACTGATTCAACAAAGGTACCCAAAGCATACACTGGAGAAAGGACAACTCTTTAACAACTGCTCCTGGGAGAACTGGACCTCCACATGCATATGCTTGAAGATTCAACCTTATCCCTTAGTGTAAGACCTGAAACTTTGAAACTACTGGAAGAATATATATGGGAAATGCTTTAAGATAATGGCACAGGCAACAATTTCCTGAATAGGACCCTGATAGCTCAGGAAACAAAAGCAATGATTGACAAATGGGATGACACCAAATTTAAAAGATTCTGCACAACAAATAATCAACAGAGTGAAGGGATAGCCTGCAGAGCAGGAGAAAATACTCTCCCAGAGATAATATACAGAATATATCAAGAACACAAAAAACTTAAAAAATGTAATTCAGCCAAAACTGCCAAATGATCTGGACATTTTTCAAAAGTAACAGTTGGCTATACTGAGGCACATCTGGAATCCCAAATACTTGGGAGGCTGAAGCAGGAGGATTACAAAGTGAAGGCCAGCCTAAGCAATTTACCAGGATCCTGGGGTAGGAGAGAGATGCAAACCTGTATTTATTGCAACACACATCACAATAGCCAAGATATAGACTCACCCTAGTACAACAGATGAAGAAAATGGAGTACAATTTAGCCATAAAGAATAAAATGCTGTCATTTCCAGAAAATTAGATGGAACCGGAAATGTTACATAAAATAAGCCAGACACAAATTAAGTATCATGTCTTCTATGTGTGTCTGTGGGGGCTGAACACAAACTTAAGTATAAGAGGATTGCTATGGACTGGAATGGTTCTGGGAGCAGGGTTAGAGGAGTGGATGGACATGATCAATCACCACATATGCAGCTTGGAAATATCACAGTGAGTCCCACTCACCTGCACAGTATGTGCTATTATAATAATGAAAATGGCAAAGTAGCCCTAATACCATCATCATGCTTAAAAATTTACCAATAATTTTTGGTAACTGGGACCCCAGCTAGAGTCCCAGTTACTAAGGAGGCTGGAGATCACTTGAGCTCCTGAATTTAATACAGGCCTATGCCACGTAATGAGACCAAACAACCAGACAGAAGAAAAACACAACAAAAATCCTTGCCAATAATCCCATCATCTCTGATATCCAATTTCCCCTTTTCAACTATCCCCCAAATTTTCTTATAGTTGACTTGGACTATTCAGACACCTTGTAAAGTCTGCGCTTTGTATTTGATTGGAAGGTGTCTTCAGTCCCTCCCTGTGTGTGTTCTGGCCGTGTATCCTCGGAGCAGCAGGCTTCACTGTCCTGTGGGTCTCTTGGCTTACTGCCGCCTCATCAAGGTCTCCAGCTGGCTTTCCCCGTTGTTACCTCTAGATCTTCTGGGCAGGAGCATGTCATGAGGACCTCAAGCTTCCCATCACATGTTCTGGAGGTGCATGACATCTGCTCATCTCTGTTGTCACAATTGCTCCTGTCACAAGGACATTCTCCTGCTGAATTAGCTGCCACTGCTGGTCACTGTCCTATGTGTCAGTTCATTAAGGCTGTGGAGGACTATGACAATATCCCAATTTATCATTCCTTCTGCATTTATTAGCTGGAATTTGCCACTTAAAAATAAATATCTTTCCCTCACCAACTGCTTGGTTTCTCTGCAGTGCCATTTAGACAAGACATAAGCACTGGAGCATCTTCCCTTTTATTTGCTGGTTTCAGAAGACTGAGCAGCTTCCCCTTCTCAGATTTGGCCTCCACCCCAGCTCAGAGCTCCACATTTGCTGAGGGTCCCACACTCAGGGGTGCAGCGGGGACACCAACTTTCATCTCACTGTCCCTCAAGCCTGGGACCTCCCCACAGAGACCACAGGGTTCCTCTGACTGTGGTTTGAGAACAGTTCTGGGAACAACAGCTGGGGAAGTGCTCCCCTTGGTGAGCTGTGAAGGCCGGGCTTGCTTCCCGGTTACCTGGTAGCATCTGGGACTTCCTGGGTGGTGGCCATTGCTTCACTGTGGGTCTCCTGACCTCTCAACCCAACAGGGAGCTCCTCCAGGGGTGTGGGGCTACCCTGCACTTTCCCAACTCTCCCTGTGCCAGCTGACCCTGTCTTAAACCTTTACTACTCACACCCTGGCTCTACTTCCAGAGGACTGCAAGCTGCCATTGCTAAGCCCCCTCTCCCTTTTGTTTTTTTTAAGGCCTTCAAACTGAACTACATCCCCACCCCCACCCCTCTTTTGAGACAGGGTCTTGCTCTGAGAAAGGATAAGAGAAATAAAAGACAAGTGAAAGAGAGACAAGGAAATCACAACTGAAAACCATACTTTGTAAAAAAAAAACAAACAAAAAAACCCCGCAACTTTTAGGACTTAGCTAAAGTCACCCAAGACGACCCCATGTCAACATGAGTTTATTTATTTTTGTTACCAAGGATCGAACTCAGGACCCTGCACTTGCCAGGTAGGCACGGTACCACTAAGCTACATTTCCGGCCCTTGGCTTTATATCTCTTTTCTATTAAATCCATTACTAAAAAGTCATAAATTAGCTCAATTAAAAAAGTAAGGTATAGGAGCCTGGCCCTCAGATAAGAACTGTTCCAGTGTCAACAGTCTTTGGCCAGATTTATACTTTTTTTACCCGTTATTAAAAGGCCATAAATTGACCCAATTAAAAATATAAAAAGCTGAGTTAATCTAGAGAATATTTAAATCATCTATTCAAACAAAACAAAACTCACATCTGTTAGTGGGCTGGGACCCGTCTGAGGGAGAGGGAAACGAGTGGGCATTTTTTTCCCATAGGTTTGCACCCGCTCAAGAACAGGAGAAATGGATTCAGTCCCAAACTGTAATGCATCTCATTTCTCTGAGCGCCTGCATCCCCGTCTTATGTGCTCTGTACTGTGTCTCTTCCTAATAAACCCTACTCATGTCTCTTTCTGGCGTGTCCTAAAAATTTCAATCCTGAGACACAGTGGAAAGAACTGGTATTTGGGTCATGTTGGCGGTGCGGGGGCGGGGGGGGGGCGATCTCTGAAAGTGATCAGACTCCGGGTCCTAAACATTTTAGCCCAAGAGATGTCCTCTAAACTGCTTTTTTTTCCTTCCTTTCTCAGTTCGCCCCACAACTGAAGGGCAGAAGCTCTGTCCTACTGATGCCACAGCTCCTCTCTCTGAGCGGTTGGGAATGTCCTAAGCCGAACAGACCCAAGTACCCCTTAGCTGACGCCATCCACGGGACCTGGTAGTCTATGGACTTAAACCGAGAAGGATCCCATTGTTTACTTTTTTCCCCTCCTCTCTCCCCTAAGGAAGCCCCAATTCCCTTCTTGTTTCTTCTCTCCCACCCTGGCTTTCATGTCCAAAAACTCAGTGCGGGGGTTGGGGGGTTAGATACCCTCTGTGTTTTGCCTCATATGTGACCTGTAGCTGCTACGTGAGATCTTGGACTTTTAAAAACCTATGAGTTCTACATGTGTGTTACAGGTCCCTAAATATAAAGGCCTCTGGGGTAGATTTTTGAGTAAAACCCAGTCCTTTCCTATTTTCTTGCTCAGTTAATAAAGGCGGGAATAGCTGTGCGCCAGAAACAAGAACGCTTCTTGTGGACAAGAACAACAGATTTCCGCATGACCGACAGGGGTGCCTGGAGTAGTCCGTGAGGAAAAACAGGACCAAGCTGTCCACTGAGGGTGGTTCCGACTCTGGGGTAACAAGGGAGAGCTGCCCCCGTGGGTGGTTCTGACTCTGGAAATCGGAGCAAGCTGTACACACAGCATGACCTGTTTGGGCAGGTTACACATGTGGCCTGGCCGGATTTAGGATACCAGCGCTGTAAGGCGGGAGCCCCATTTGACATGAATGGCTCATACACCCTGACCTTGGGAACCTAAATAGGCTCCCATCTTTTTCTCTTTGTTTTGTTTTCCATTTTTTTCTTTCCAAGTACACAAGGAAAGTCCTAAAAGCACATAGTGTACCTTGCTGGAGTATAAGTAACTCTATCCTTGAAATGTCACCTTTATGTTATATTTTGCAAAATTGGGACCATTTTAAAACAGATGATTAAAAAAAGAGATGATCTTCCTTTAGAACTCAGTACGAGGTCAATACAAATTAAAAAGTGGGAGGTATGGCCTCTGAATGGGACCCTAAATTTTAGGATATTCTTGCTTGATTTATGCTATAGAAGGGAGAAAAAAAATGAACAAAAATCCTGTATGTTCAGGTTTTTAATGACCCTATATCAAGACCCAAATTTACATGGGTCTTGTACAATCTGTTATGCCCGTGTGCCAATAGGACCTGTTAAAATGGAACCAGACCCTATAAAATAACTCTTGGGAGCTTAGAATGCAGCTCAGTTACTTCCTCTCTCCCACCCTATCCCAGGGCCACTTTCTGCATCCTATCTCCTCAGCAAGCTAGCTATGCCCCCTTTACCAACAGAATCCAGCTCAGCTGGTGTGACAAGAAGTGGCACTTATCACCTATTAAAAAGTTACTATGTATCTGCTTCAAGAAGTTTCAGAGAGGGAACAGAGTGTTGTAACAGTACATGACCTCATTTCCATGAGTGATCTGTCCCAGACTAAACAAAAATTGGGACAGTTCTCAGAGGACCCGGATTCATAGACAAGTTTCAGACTTTGACCATAACTTATGACCTAACTTTGACAGATCTTCATGTACTGTTTTCTGCTTGTTTCATCCCCTATCAAAAAAAAAAAAGGCCCATATATGAACTACGGCATAGGCTAAGGCCAATAAAGTACAGTGGTACCTTGTTTCATGCACTTAATTCTTTCCATGATTCTGATTGCAAACCGAATTGGAAAAGAACCAAATCAAATTTCCCCATAAGGTCAAAATTGAACCTAACCACTGAGTTTGATTCAATTCTCATCCAGTTAGTTTTGTGACCAAAATTGTGGAAAGAAATTTTGTGAACTGAGGTACCACTGTAAATACTCAAAATAATGACAAAAAATAAGAGTATAGCTACTGTGCCTATGGGGGACCCTGGTAGATAATATGAAACTGAAAATGAGGACCAAAAAAAAGTGATGAAATGATTATTCATTGATTGATGAGGTAAAAAAATACATGAGTAAATCAGTCAATTATAAAAAGATTAGGACGCCAGATGTGGTGGTGCATGCCTGTAATCCTAGCACTCAGGAGACTGAGGCAGGAGGATCGCCACAAGTTCGAGGCCAGCCTGAGCTATATAGTGAGCTCAAGGAGAGCCTGAACTACATAGTAAGACCCTGTCTCAAAAAAAAAAAAAAAAAAGAAAGAAAAATTAAAAAAAAAAAATCCTGTCTCCTCAAAAAGACCCCATGTCTCCCCAAGAGAGAGAGAAAAAAAAAAAAGAGGTCAGTTGGCTGCTACCACCTTGGGAGCCTGAACACTTGCCCAAGGACTGCAGTAATTGAGGCCCTTCTTTCCCTGGGATGTGTCCCCACTGTAAGTGGGAAAACACTAAAATCAAGACTGCTGTCTCTTCCCAAGAGAGGTGAGGTTACCTGCTTCCTTTTTAGCTGTCCTGAATGACTGCAGGTGTCCAAGGCCTCTCAAGCCCCTCTCAACAAAGTGAGTGTCACTCTACAGGAGCCCTGGGTAACTCTTCACATGACAGATGAAAGTTTTAATTTTCTTCTAGATACTGGAACTTATAATCTACCTTACTCAAATCCCCCGGACCCCATTTCTAATAAGACTTGTATTGTGACTCATGCTGGCAGCATCCCTAGGGCCACTTTGAAGTCCCTCTAACCTGCAGATTTAGGAAAAGAATTCTCACTCAGTCTTTCCTAGTTTTCTCAAAATGTCCTGCCCCATTATTAGGAAGAGATTTTTTTTTGGTAGCGGAGATCGAACTCGGGACCTCGTGCTTGTGAAACAGGCAGTGGAACCACTGAGCTAAATCCCCAGCCCAAGATTTTTTTTTTTTTTTGGCTCTTTAGGGGGAACTCTTTATCTGACATCAAAATATTCATCTCCTTTTTAGTGAACATTAGTGTCAGGTCCACTAGACAATATATTTAGAGATACACCTAAATAAAATTTTATCTGAGTGACGGAGACCACCCGGAGCGAGCCGCAAATTCATCAATTGGCTTTTCATAAGAAAAATCAGTCTGCCTGTTAGCCCACAATGGCTGCCTGAAGAGCCAGCAGGTGGTGTGTGGGAAAGGAACAACTCCCCACACCACTGGTTACAGCGGAGGTCTCAATGATCCGTGACGCTGTGACGTCTTGGATGGCAAGACAATAGTGCAGCTAGGGGCTGCATAACTTGTACACAGAACTTCTATTGAGGTAGAAATTAATCTTGGGGAAAAACAAATTTCCCATAATCAATGAGCTGTTCCTGATAGAATGTCTTGTTCCCTTGTTGCTAGGACCCTGCTCACGTCAGGGCTCTCCATCCACTGTTCCCCGCACCGCCCCTCGCCCCTTCAAGAAGCTGTGTGCTTAATAAATATTGGCAAGCTCCAGGAGAGTGTCTTAGCCTGATAAGAGCTTTACTGTCCTGGGCCCCCCATTTATGCACTAAAGATGTTTTTTTTTTTTTTTTGTATGGGAGATTGAACTCGGGTCCTTGCGCTTGCAAGGCAGGCAGCGGAACCACTGAGCTAAATCCCAGGCTCAAGATCTTGTCTTTTGTCATCCTACCGCTGTACTCTTGGTCAGGTGATTGGAAGTTTGCACAGCTTCCAGTATCTAAGGTAGATTCACAGGTTTAGGATACAAAAGCTCCAGGAAAGGTAGTTCATGCCCAGCCTGTTGTCATTTCCTTAAAAGACCCAAACAGCTATGACAATATTCTATTAAACCAGAAGGCCCACCAGGGGCTGCAGCCTCTAATTTCTAAATTCCTCAAAGTCTTTTGAGCCGGGGATTTAGCTCAGTGGTTTCGCAGCCTGCTGTGCAAGCGCAAGGACCCAAGTTCGATCCGTGGTACAAAAAAAAAGTCTTTTGGTCCATTGCTAGTCCCCACGCCACTCTCCCATCCTTCCATACTAAAACAAAATGGAGAGTATCAGTTCAAGATTTATGGGCTATTAATAAAGCTATAATTCTACTTAATCCTATATTTCCTAACCCATAGACTATCCTAATCCACATACCAGGTGGAACCACATGGTTTACTGTCTACATCCCGCTGCATCATGACTCAGTATCCATGCAATTTTAAATAGACAGTGCTGCCTTGGGTTCAGAGGCAGTCTCCACTTGAAAATGCTCCAGCAAAAATATTAAGGTCTCAAACTAAAAAATGTGGCACTGGTGAGTATATAAATGATCTCCTTATCTATAGCTTCTACAGCTCCACAAAGCTAGACTCTGATAAAAAAAATACTGTTAAATTTCTTTTTTTTTTTTAATTTGAAAATTCTGAATGCTTTTTTCTGTAAGTTTATTGGTACATTTTAGGTATACATTATGATCACACTCATCATTGGGAATTTGTACCTGTGCATGATACATCTTAGTTCTTGTTTTTTCCCCATTCCCCTTTCCCCCCCTTCCACCCTTTCACCTCTCCACCCCTCCCTATTTACAAAAACTTTGTTTCCATTTTTCCCTTCTTTTAAATTTCTTAGGAGCTACAGGATACCGCATATTCCCATAAAAGGCTCAGATAGGTCAATAAAGAGTTAAGTATTTAGGACATATTTTAACCCCGAGGAACAAATTTTTACCCCTAAAAAAAGGAGGCTCTTTTAAAACTAGGCCTACCTCAAACTAAAAGACAGCTCAGGGCCTTCCTAGGGATGGCTGGATTTTGCAGGACATAAATTCCCCGTTTCAGACTAAGAAGAAAGCCTCTCCTATAGGTCACACAGGGGCCTGACCATGAGCCCCTAAAATGAACTAAAAGACAACAAAAGCCTTTTCAAAACTCAAGGGCCTGTTGCTGTCTGCTCCAGCTTTAAAAATTCCTGATTTCACTAACCCATCTACCCGACATGGAGCCAAAAGACAGGACGTACCACTGGGGGGAGCAGTTCTTTCTCAAAGGCTGGGAGCCATTCCTTGGCCTGTGGCTCAGTTTTCTGAACAATTGGACTCTGTGTGGTGTTGATGGCCTGAATGGTTATGAGCTGTGACCACCACAGCACTCCTGGCTGATGAAACCACTACATGAACTCTAGAACACCCAGATGAGGTCAAATGGCTCCCTCCCCATCAGGTTCAAAGTGTTTTTAAAATTAGAGGATACCAGTGGCTGACTGCAGGACGCTATTAAATATCAAATATCAAGCTCTCCTGTCGGTCTCCAGAGATTACTCTCCAGGTATGCCAGACTCTGACTCCAGCAACCTTACATCCCTCCGCAGCAGGAGACAGCCTGCTTCGTTCCTGTTTGGGAACTGCAGAACACATTTAGTCCAGCAGGCCCAATCTTAAAGCCCTTAGACACTTGGTTCACTGATAGGAGCAGCTACATAAGTAAGGGACTCGGAGAACAGGTTATTTGCCCCTTAGCCTCCAAGAGGTGCTGCTTCCTTTAGACTCCTCGGCACAAAAAGCTAAAATCCGGGCCTTTACTTGAGCCTTACAACTGGGAACAAACAGGCAAGTCCACATCTATACTGACTCCCCATAGCCTTTCTTAGTCCTTCATGCCTATGGGACCATACAGAAAAAAACCATGGGACTCTTAATGAAACCAGAAACGAAAACAAAATAAACCCTCCCTAGTTAAACACAGGCCTGAGATTCTTCCCTCCAGCAGTGTGGCTGCTGACACAGGAGGCCCTAATATACTACAAAGGACATCAAAAGGACAATTCTCCCATAAGGCAGGGAAATCCCTTGGCAGCTCAGTGCCGAACTAGCCGCACTAAGGGAGGCCTCACAGATGGTTTTAATACCTCCACCTCCAAGCTGAAGTACAAGCACTTCCTTTTCAGAAATTAAAAAAGGAAAAATAAAAAAAGGACAAAGGCAGCAAGGATATAAATCAAAAAACGATGGCTGGTGAGTTAAAGAAAAAGAACACAGAGTTTTATTACCTCAGGCTGATTAATAAAAAAGTATTAAAGGAATCTGTAATTTATGTCATCTAGGGAAAGAAGTACTGACCACCTTGGTCAACTGTGCTTTTGGGGGAAAAAGCCTTAAATCCACTACTTGAGAAGTCACAAAGTTTGACTCCCTTACCTCTGAAACAACCCAGGAGGAAAAGTTAAATGTCCACCTTTGCTTAACTCAGTGCAAAGGCAAGGTGCTTTCTCTGGAGAGGATTGACAGCTAGACTTCCCGCAGATACCCCATGTCAGGGACACAAATACCTCTTAGTTTTTGCTAACTCCTTTTCTGGTAGGATAAAAACACATCCCACTTGGACTAAAAAGGCCCCCAAAGTCGCTAAAGCTTTGTTAAAAAGACACTGTTCCTAACTATGGACTTCCCAAGTTACTTTAGAGTGATAATAAACCTCCTTTTGTCTTTAGAGTGACACAAAAAATTTCACAAGCCTTAAAAATAACTTATTATCTTCATACCTCTTGGCATCTTCAGACATAAAAATAAGGTTAAAAGACCCAATTTACATATTAAAACCACTCTAACAAAATTATGCCAAAAACCCTCAGAGTCTTAGTTAAAACTGTTAGCTATTGCCCGGGGATTTAGCTCAGTGGTGCTGCTGCCTGCCTTGCAAGTGCAAGGTCCTGAGTTTGATCCCCCATACTTTAAAAAAACAAAAAACAAAAAACACACCTGTTACCTATTGCTTTACTCAGGATTAAAACTGCTCCTAAAGCCTCTGTCCAACTAAGCCCTCATTAAATGCTCCAGCTTCAAGCTAGTTACTGATCCTCAAGCACAAAAATTGATGAAATTCATCATCTATATGTCAAATACAGACAGCTTTACTAAATTATGACAACAAAGTCCTTCGTACACCAGGCTCTGGAACTCATACCCTTAAATTCAACCCAGTGATTTTGTGCTAAAGTTTGAAAAGAAGAAAATGAGTAATTCTCTGCAATTGCTGAGGAGTTCTAAGTGATATAGATTTCTGGACATGGCTGTCAACGTGTCCTTTCCTAAGATGTTGCTGAAAAGATTCATTGACCATTCTGATTGTGCTCCATCTCCAGGTGGTTAGGATTTTTTTTTTGGTACCAGAGATTGAACTTGGGTCCTTGTGCTTGCGCAGCAGGTGGTGAAACCGAGCTAAATCCCCAGCCCCAGGTGCTTATGATGTTAACAGAGGTGTCTAAAGAAGCAGTATTCTTTCAGAAATCACAAAGATTTAAAAAACAAAAAGAATCTCAACAAAATCTTAATGTTGGCAAAGATACTACCTTACCTGCTTCAGCTAAGAAAGCTGAGGCTTTGGAGTTAAAGAGGGAATCTCAGAAGAATGATTAAGATTTGAAGAGATTAGAAAAAGAGATCCTGTCCTTGTGCAGGAGTGTAGTGCTCAGGGTAAGCGAATCCAGAGTACGGAAACTGAGTTGGAGAAGATGGAAGCCAAGTTAAATGTTGCAATCAGGGAAAAAAAAAAATCCCTGTCTGCAAATAATGCTTCACCAGAAAAACAACTTATTGAATTAATCAGGACTAACGAACTACTAAAATCTAAGTTTTCTGAAGATGGTAGCCAGAAGAATATGAGAATTCTAAGCCTGGAATTGATGAAATTTAAAAACAAGAGAGAAACAAAAATGAGGAGTATGATGGCAAAGCAAGAGAGCATGGAGATGAAGCTGCAGGTCACTCAGAGGAATTTCCAAGAGTCTCAGGGGAAGATAGCAGAACTCGAGAGGAAACTTGTTTCAAAAGATTGACAAAAAGTCAAACAGAAAAGCTCTTAGAATACATTGAAGAAATTACTTGTGAATCAGATCAAGTGGAAAAATATAAGCTAGATATTGCTCACTTAGAAGAAAACTTGAAAGAGAAGAATCACGAAATTTTAAGCCTTAAAACTTTTGAGGAAAACATTATGATGTTGTCTAAACAAGTAGAAGACCTGAATGCTAAATGTCATCTGCTTGGAACAGAGAAACAAGACCTTGTCAACAGGAATAGAGAAAGGGATGAAAATCTAAATACTGAAATGCAAAACTTAAGAGAAACTTATTCTTGAAAAACAAGAACATGAAAGACTACAACAAAAAGAATTACAAATCATTTCTCCATCAAGAGAAGGAATTATGTTCTACTCTTCCGCAGAAGCTATGTTCTTTTCAAGAGGAAATGATTAAAGAGAGGAATCTCTGTGCGGAAGAATTGAAGCTAGCACTGGAAGAACTAGATACAGTACAGTAAGAGAAGCAATCTGAAAAGCTTGTCACGCAGCTGGAAGAGGAAACAAAAGCTACAGGTGATGCACTAAGTAAGCCTCCTAGAACAGCAGATGAAAGAGAAAGAAGCTGAACTGGAGAAGAGTCATACTGCTCACACTCAGGCTACCCTGATTTTGCAGGAAAAGTATAATAGTACAGTGCAAGACCTTGGAGATGTTACTGCTGAATTTGAAAGCTATAAAGCATTAACAACTAGTGAAATAGATGATCTTAAGCTGGAGAATGCATCACTACAAGAAAAAGTGGCCAAACCTGTAAAAAAACCACAGAGGATATTCAACATCAAATATCGAAAACTGAGAGCACAAATCAAGAATATGACAGGATACTTCAAGATCTGCAGAACAAGTCAGTATTGAAGGAAGCAGAAATTAAAGAAATCACAGTTTCTTCTCTTAAAAAAATAACTGATTTGCAGAACGAACTCAAACAAGATGAAGACTTTAGGAGACAAAAAGCAGCAGCAAGAAAAGCTGAGAAAGAAAATATAGTGGCAGAATTAACTGAAGTTAATAAATGGCATCTCTTTTATGAAGAACTATATAATAAAACAAAACCTTTTCAGCAACAACTAGATGCCATCGAAGCAGAGAAACTGGCCTTGTTGAAGGAACATGGTGCAACTCAGGAACAGCTAAATAAAATAAGAGCTTCACATGCTGAATTATTGGGTCATCAAAATCTCAAGCAAAAAATCAACCATGTTGTGAAATTGAAAGATGAAAATAGCCAACTCAAATTGAAAGTGTCAAAACTCCGATCACAGCTTGCAAAAAAGAAACAAAATGAGATGAAACTTCAGGAGGAACTGAATAAAGTTCTGGCTGTCAGACGCTTTGATCCTTCAAAGGCTTTTCAACATGAACGTAAAGAAAATGTTGCTCTCAAAACCCCACTGACAGAAAGTAAAAAAGGAATACATGTGTAGAACTGTCGTCTTCCTTTGGATTTGCTTTCGTATCAGTAGCAACTTGCCTTCCTATGAACTGTGAACATTTATTGGTACTTTCTGATGTGAAAGAACTTTTTACCGAAATTGACGCGTGTACTGCCTTTCCCGGCTTTCCTATTCTCCGACAGATCCAGATGCGCCGGCCCTTCAAGCCCTATTCAGATTTCATCCTCCTCTTTATTTTGTGCAGCCTTTTTGCTCTTCCTTGCACCCTGTACCATAAATCATTCTCTGTATAAAATCTTTATATTTTAACCTAGATGTCTCTTAGGTCCTTAATTATTTTCTCATTTGAAGTTTTAGAGAAGGAAATTTTTCTTTTTGGACTGAATGTTTGTATTGCACAGTAAATGCAAATTGGTTAAAATAGTAAATAAAAGTGCCAAAAAAAAAAAAAAAAAAAGAATAAAAGTCAAATAGTGCTTCAAAAAAAAAGTTTGAAAAGAAGAGTTACCTTTAGACCAGCTCCTCCCTAAACGAAAGTGCCCCTACCAAGTTCTTTTTAACTCACAGCTGTTGGGCTAGGACATACTTATCAAGAATTAAACCAGTTCCTTTTGCGACTTTACAAGATCAAAAAGTCAAGGAAACAGAGACCTAGGATCAGTATTTCTGCAAGCCTTGGATGACTTGCAGATACTATTTTCACCCCCTCTCCCCAAAAGAGGCTGATTCAAGATAAGTTAGATTCATTTATTTTGCTAAAATATATCCTCTCACAACTACACTGTGTCAGCTAAAATCAAAGTCAGACAGTTCATTTTTCTCTTAACCCTTAAACCATTCTCCAGTGGGGAAACTAATGTTTTCCTTGACTGGGTCCAGCACTATGCCAAAAACATTAACAAAGATACATTCTTTGAACAATTTGAACAATTGCCCACTTCTAGTGCACCTGTGCTATCGTGGTGGGTATTACATTTACAGGGAGATGACTGGGTAAAAGCTCAAGATGTTATAAAACAACTGTGAAGTACATCACCTTTAAAGCTTGTTCCCAGTTCTAATGTCTCTCAGTGGCCTATAAATGAGATTCTTCATAAAAGCAGCCAAGGGAAAAATTTTTCTCTAGCCACAATAAAAATATAGATATAAAAATACAGTTATAAAAATACAGAGCTCCTGATCATCCCCACACTCCTAAAACTCCCATGGTGAAAGAAAACCATTAATCCATGGATAAATGTTTTCAGGTCTGGGATAAACATGTCTGGCTGACATTTACATTGGGACAACTCAGCCAACTACACCCCTTCATTGAGAACAAAAAATCCACACTTATAACAAATAAAACAATGCCATCTCCAATAGGGAACAGATTCCTACACTAAGCTATAATCACACTATTTTGTTAAAAGATACTGACTTATTTTCTACTAAAAGACAAGGGCTAAAATAAGATGGCCAGCCCCAGATGGTACCTAGTGGCTCTGTGGCACACACCTATGGGCTTGGTTGCCTCCAGGTTGGTTAAAAAGATGTGTACTGGGGTACCCATGGGTGCAAGAGCCCTGGGTTCAAACAATAGATTGACCAGCCAACCTCCTAGTCTTGCAACATCAGTGAACAAGATCAATTTTTCACTGGTAGGATCATTTGGCCTCTATCTTTATTCTACAAATAGGATTTAAAAATATAATGGGCACATTAAATCTCTTACTAACTATACCCCAAAAGGCTTTAAATAACACTGTAGGGGTATTTCATTACTAAAGTCAAAAGTAAAAATGATGAATACGTAAAGCCGTTTTAGAAAACCAAATGGCCTTAGATATCCTAACTACAAAACAAGATGGAACATGTGCCATTATTAAAACACAATGTTGTGTGTACAGTCCTGACCACTCTGCAAATGTGTCCTCTGCATTACAAGACCTATGTTCACAGATTGGTTCAATGTCAGACTCTGCTGTAAGCATCAATGACTGCCTGGTTTCAGGGTTTTCTAAAATAGCATGGTGGAAAAAAGTTCTCATTTCTTTGGTTATGATACTGCGCATTGAAATTCTTTTGTTACATGATCCATTGTTGTTGTGGGCTAAGGTCTCATATGCCCCTGCCCTCTTTTTCAGGCTATCAAAGAGTGATGGTTTTACAAACAACAAAGCCTGATATTCCTATGTTTCCTTTAGGCCCATCAGGAAGAGACTTTCAGTCCCTTGATAGATAGGGCCAAAGCCCCTCCTCAGTATAAAGAAAGTTATATAGTAGCTACACAGTTGGACCGTCAGGGCTCTGCACCCTCTTAAAAATAAGGGATCAAAGTCTCACAGAGGTGAATAAGATAGAAGAAATAAAAGATATATAGATAGATAGATAGATAGATTTTTTTTTTTTTTTGTGGTACTGGTACTGGGGATCGGACTCAGAGACAGGTGCAGTGCCACTGAGCTAAATCCCCAGGCCTAAAAGATATTTTACAAAAGAGACAAAGACATCATAACTAAAAGTTGTACTTTTTAAGACTGAAACTTCCAGGACTTAGCTCAAGTCACCCAAAACAGCCCCATGCCAATGCTCCTTAGCTAGATTTATACCTCTTCCCTACCAGGCCCATTACCAAAAGACCCTAAGTTGGCCTGATTAAAAAAGTCAACAGGAGGCTGAATAAATCCAGAGACTATTTAAATCACATAGTCAAAAAAAATAAAACCCATGCCTGCTAACAAGCTGGTACCCTTTGGAAGGAGGAGAGAAAGAAGGTGGGGACTTTTCCCCTAGTTTTTCTGTCCTTCAAGAAAAAGTAGAAATGTATTCAGTTCCCAACTGTAATGTGTCTCATTTCTCTGAGCACCTGCATTCCCTTCTTGAGTGTGTATTTCACTCTCTGCCTTTCCCTCCTACTTGTGTCTTTCTAGTTTGCTCTAAAAGTTTTTTCTGTGACAGGAGTCCGTGAGCTTGCTATAGAGGGATGAGTTAAGTCTGGGAAACTCTCAGACTCAGCCTGCTGACAGCTTAAATCTCTACGTTGCCCAAGCTAGGCTCAAATTTGCGATCCTCCTGCCTCAGCCTCTTGACTAGCTAGGATTATAGCCATGGGCCACCTCACCTGGCTTGTGAAACTGAATGTCATAAAAAATGGAAGCGAAGTCTATGTAAATAGGGAAGGGTGGAGGGGTGAAGGGTTCACAGGTAATGGGGAAAAAAAATAAGAACCAACATACATCATGTATAGGTACAAGCACCCAATGATAAATGTAAATGTATTGTATACCTAAAATGTACCAATAAAAGAATTTAAGCCAAAAAAGAAAAGAAAAGAAAAGAAATTGAATGTCATGTTGGGGATCGAACCCTCGGGCCTAAAGCAAGGACTCTACAATTGAGCTGCACCTTCAGCTCAGCAAAGAATTCAAGTCGATTTAAACATATTTTTAAAACAAGGGGAGTCACAATTAGCCAGATAACCTGCACTCTGAAAGGAGAGGCACACATCCTTTCCAAACAGCCAGTGAAACTGAACCATAAAACAGCAACTTCCCCAAAAGCTGTTCAAGCTGGTCTCACCACAAAGGCACAGAACCCTAGGGCCTGACAGAACCAAAAGGCTGAGTGGAACCTGAGGAAGGAGAACTGGACCTCAAAAGCCTGGATTAGAAGCAAGGGGTTGCAGGAAGGACAGGAGTTAGCCACAGGTTCCACCTAGGCCCGTGTCCTGGCCGTGGACTAGTCCAAGCCTCCCAGTTGCTACCAATCAGCCCTCCATTTCCTTCACCCCAGGCCACTGAGCTGCCTTTGCTGCTGAGAGGGAGACAGGCTGCAGCTGGACTCCTTGCCCTTGTTAGTCAACCTACACCACCACCATCTTTCTGCAAAAATCATGCACCATGATGTTGGCTTCCAGGTGCGTTGTCTGAACCCTTGGGAACAGGAGCCTATGCTGTTCATGTTTATCTTATGAGACACTGTATTTTTAATTGTAGGGTGGGGAATGGATTGCCCACCGCCCCTCTGCATCCCTTCCACAGGCCCTGTGCTCAAGCCCCAGGGTTCCTCAAATAGATCGGTCTACACACCTCCAAGTTACTGCGTAGACTGCGCTCTCAACACTGAAGGTTCTTTCCACACCTGCGTCTCCTCTGTGTGCTTCTCAGACTCCTTTCCCCCATCTTCCCAAAGGACAAACCCAGTCTTCACTGAAGCCACGGAGCATAGCACTGGCCACGTGATAGTAATCACTGGCATCCCTGCCCCTCTGCTCCATGGCTGGAATGCTTCTGGGGCAGCAGCTGCGCCGGTGCCCGACACAGACGTCTACCCCAAAACTGTTCACTGGTAGGGATGCACTGGGGGCTGAGCTTATATAGAAACAATCCAGGACAGGAAGCCTGCCTTGAAACTTTGGTAAGTATTGAATCTCGAAGATATATTTCAACGTCTCGATTTTATGAAATGGTGGTACACACCTGTAATCCCAGTATTGTTGGAGACTGAGGCAGCAGGTTTGGGGGGAGCTCAGCCCAGGCAACTTAGCAACTCAGCAAGGTTCTATCAAAATGAAAAATAAAAAATAGACCAAAAGGTAGCTCAGGGCAAAGGCCTTGGGCTCAATATCCAGTACCATAAAATAACCACAACAAATGCCCAAATTTTGACTTTTAGTCTAAAAAAATACAAATTCATTCTACAAAATTTGTCCAGGTAAATAAGTCCTACGTGGTACAAAATACCTTTCCCAGATGGAATAGATGAATTGATTTGAGTGAGGACTTTGCTATTTTGCCCAAGTGGGTCTCAAGCAGTCCTCCTGCCTCAGCTTCCGGATAGCTAGGACTAACGAAAGTACATTACCGCACCTAATTGTTTTTTTGATACCAGGGATCAAACTCGGGTCCTTGCGCTTGCGCAGCAGGCGGTGAAATCACTGAGCTAAATCCCCGGCTTCCTAGTTGTTTGTTTGAGGTGAAAGTCTGGCCATGTTGCCCAGGCTGGCCTTGAACTCTTGGTGCACGGCTCAAACTTCTGTTGCTGTGACAAAATACCTGAAATAACCAATTTATATAAGGAAGTAAGATTTTTGGCTCACCTATTCCAACATTTCAGTATATGGTTACTTGGTCCCCTTGCTTTGAGCCATGGTGGCTTCATGGCAGGAATGCTTGACAGAGGCACATTCACCTTATAGCAGCCCGGAAGCGAAGAGGAAAAAACTCGCAACCTAATATCCCCTTCCAGGGCATGCCACCGCATGACATAACTTCGTTTTATAGGCCATGCTTCCTAAAGGGTCTACCTCTCCCCAGTAGTGCCATCAGCTGGGCACACGGGCCTTTGGCAGATATTCCTGATCCAAATGGTAGCACCTGGGCTCAAGTGAGTCTCCAGCCTCCGCCTCCCACACGGCTGGGACTACAGGTGTGCACCACACGCCCAGCCCGCATATTGATTTGTTTTCCACACTGGGGATGGAACGCAGGGCCTGGTGCATGCTGGGCAAACACCTGCTGCTCATTCTGGGCCCACAGTGAGGGTACATTTCGGGGCTGCCTTCATGGGCTGGGATCTAGATGGCAAATGCATGATCTATGCCACCTCTGGGCCTGGCCAAGGGAACCAAGCTGTCCCCTTTGCCTCTGCTCTCCCACTGGCCAGAGGAACACAGAGCAGCAGAGGGATCCCAGAGGGCCCTGAACGAAGGCAAGCACTGAGCCGGCTCCCTGAGACTGCCTCCCGGTGGGCCACTGTCCACGCCCGACAGCAGTGATGGATAAGCTGAGGGCAGGGGGCCAGGTGGTAAGAGTCACCTCGACAGACGCTGTATGGCCAGGTGGGTTTTAACAGTGCCCGTGAAGGAGAGGACCATGAAGTGATGTTATGGCGCCCCCAGGGATGCTCGGTGCCGACAGCAGAGTTGGCATGTGGCATATGATGGGAGTGATGTGCACTGACATGTGGCGCTCACAGTGTTAACAGCTGTGACAGGGACAGCGCTGTGACAGAGCGGGATGGCAGGAGGTCTATGCTAGCTGGTGCTGTGGCGCTGGTGGAGGAGCGGAGAGCTGCTGATGGTCCCAGTGGATTCTCTGTAGCTAACGGGTCTGCCCTGGGGGACGGTGGTGGCCAGCAGGGGGAGGGGCGGGTGGCCCTCTGGTGGTGGCCTTGCCAGTGTGGGATGGAGGCAGGATGGTGGAGGTGGGGCTGTGGTCTGAAAGTGTCTCCCCACCCCCCAGTTCATGTGTTGACAATTAATTCCCATAGTGACAGTATTTAGAAATGGAGGCTTTAGGAGGTGACCAGGTTGTGGGCTGGAGGGAAGGGATGGGTTTGTTCTGCCCCCTTCTCCTCTGCACAAGGGGGTCCTCATAGTCCCTGAATGCTGGTGCTTTGACCTTGGACTTACCAGCCTTCTGAACAGTGAGAAATAAATTGTCATTGCCCATAAATGCCTCTCTGTGTTAAACAGCTTTCTGTCACAGTGACAAAATATCTGAGACAATCAACTTAATAAAAGTGGGGAGGGGGCTGGGGATTTAGCTCAGTGGTTCCGCCGCCTGCCTCGCAAGTGTAAGGTCCTGAGTTCGATCCCCAGTACCAAAAAAAAAGAGGGTGTGTGTGTGTATGTATCTGCGTGTGGTACTAGGATGGAACCGGATTTTCACAGTGAGCTACACCTTACCCCTTTTAAATGTTGAGATGGGATCTTGGTGAGTCACTAAGTTGTTTGAATTTATGATCCTCTTGCCTCAGCCTCCCCAGAGTACTGGGATTATCAGCATGCACCACCATGCCTAGGAAAGATTTTTTTATTTGTTTCTTTGTCGTTGGTTTTTTTTTTGGTACTGGGGATCGAACACGGGTCCTTGCGCTTTCGAGGCAGGTGGTGGAACCACTAAGCTAAATCCCCGGCCCAGAAAGATTTGTTTTGATTCATAGTTGCAGTCCATGGCCCAGTAGCCTTTGGACTTGTAGTGGGGGGCTCATTTATGGTGGGACCATGTGGCACAGAAAGCTGCTCACCTCACGGTGGTGGGGAAGCAAAGAGGGGTCCCAATGTCCCCTTCAAGTGCACTTCTATAACTGAGCGTTCTTCCCCTAGGTCCTGCCTCCAGGCTGGGGACCAAGCTCACAGGCCTCTGGGGGACACATCAGACTCAAGCCACAGCGCCATTCTGTGACCATCGCTCTAGCAGACCCGTGGAAGAAGACAGATGTTGAGCTTCCTGCGTTCCCAGGGCTCTTGTTTCCTGGGGCTCTCGTGGGAACCAAATGTCCACTTTGGGAAACTTCTGCTGGCCACTGATGGTCCTCCACCCCCCTCCCCTCCGCCTCAGGGGAGTGGGGTGGGGCAGAATTTAGGGGCAGGTGACCTGGGTTGTACCACACATGGGAGTTGGGGGCAGAAGGGCCTTAGTTACAGGGAACTCCAAGGCCCCAGGAGCTTCTGAGGGGTCACTGTTCACGTGGGAAAGAGAATCATGACAGACCCGCCCCTCCTCCATGCCCAGGGGAGGAGGACATTGCCTTGCTCACCTGGTTTCCAAGAGAACTAAGAATGTGAGGTACTTGACACGGAGCTGGAGCCACTGGCCCTGACTGTTGTTATTAGGCGGCCATATAACAGCTGACTTCTAATGCAAAAACATAAACCCAGCCTTGGGATTCCATCCAGATGATTGATTTGTTTCATTTTTTCTGCTGATATATTTTTTAAAGTTTTTATTTAGCTGCCAACAGTGAAAGAGATTGCACATAAAAATCAAGGTCTCCAACCTCTCTGGCAGCCTGGGCTCCTGGGTCCACATCCACATCTGCGCACAATGGCAACTGGCTGACCCCTTTGGATGGAACATGGCAGTCCCCACCATTCCCCACTGTCCCCTACTCTGAGTTTGGGACCCCTGTCCCTCCCTGACCTCTGTGGGCTAGTGACCTCTAGCCTTACTCTGTGCCCACTTGATCTTCCCAGTGGCATTCTCGGACCTTAGCTGGCACTGTTCTTAATTCATGGGGCTGTTGCTGGAAATCCATGTGGGAACGGATCTTAGATTGTGGAGACAGAGCCCCCTCCTGGGATCTTCAGTGCACCCTGTCTTGCTCACTGCCAGCTTCCTGTGGACTTTGAGATAGGGCTGAATACTGATGTGAAGCTGGCCTGGGTCACCCTGGGAGACCCATGTGGCAGACAGTGTGAGAATCAGAGTCCACAACCTGGTTTGGGACATCTGGAGATTGTGCCGTACGAGCTGACTGGGTGGGGGAGGTAGGACAGCTCATGCTCCTGAGAACTTGAGGGTCGGAGAAGCCCCAACCACTATCTGGTTAAAACAAAAGGAATTCAGGGTTGTAGAAGGAGCCAGATTCACGTGCTGAGAGAAAACAGACAACTCTGAGCTTAGGTAAAATGGCTAAGCAGCCAGTTTATTCGGGGGCTTCTGATGGTTTGAGGTGAGCAGAGTTGCTGGGCTCTGGAGAGCAGTGCCAGGGGGCGACTCTGGACTTCTGATTTCAGACCAGGGACTCTGTGGAGATGCACAGAAGGCCCCCTAGGAGGGCCACGCCCATCCCAGCCACCGCCACCAGCGCCAAGTCCCACCAGATCCCCGGGTGGGCCCAGGATGCCTGCAGCTGCCAGCCACAGTTGCCCATCTGGTAGCCAGTCAGCTGGCCCAGTGGGTGGTGGGCAGCTTGGGCAGGGCTGGCGCAGAGGATGTCTGCCAGGGAGCCGGGCACGTGGTCCTCCAGCCAGAGGCGCAGGTAGGTAAGGCCACAGTCACAGTGCCAGGGGTTCTGCGACACATCAAGGGTCCACAGCTGGGGTAGGTGGTCAAAGGCGCCTGGGGGCACGGAGCGCAGGCTGTTGTTGCCCAGAAGGAGGTGGCGAGTGTTGGAGGGCAGGGTGGGCAGCACCGTGAGCCCACGCCCCTCACAGTCCACATGAAGCCCCATGGTTTCCAGTGCCTGGCAGCTGCATGGGGCCGGGCAGTCCTTCACAGCCTGTACTGCAGTCCAGAGCAGGAGCAGAAGCCCCCAGGCAGGCATCAGGCAGGCAGGCTGTGGGGAGAGAGGGCACAAGGAAGGGCCTGCTGGTGGGACCTGGGACAAGGGGTGCCCACCTCCCTTCTTGGGCCTCAGCTTTCTCCTCAGTGGCACCGGGATGGGGGCTGAGGGGCTGAGGGGCTGAAGGCCTCAAGGCCTCACCCGACACACCAGAGGCAGGACAGTGAGGGCGGTTGGCTGCGGGAGTGTATTCTTGGGAAGGGACTTCCTGGACCCTAGCAGAGACCCCATCATCTGCTCAGGTGAGGGGAGCAAATGACAGCTCAGTGAGTCCCAGCCCTGGCCCGTGGTCCCCAGACACCAGGAGAGATCGAGACAGGTCAGGCCAGCAGAGCGTCCACAGGTCCCCCGTCTGATGGGTTCCCTGCAGCGGGAGCAGTAGGGCTGTTTCCTTCGACAGTTTTCCCCCAGCACACCTCTGTGAATACTCACTGACTCAACAAACGAATCTAGGGACAGAGGTGGCCTCCTCTCTCCCTGCCAGTCCCGCAGGAGGGGCCGCCAGGCAGGAGGCATGCTGGGTAATAAGGAGGCCACTTACCTGTGCAGCCTTAGGTCAGGCACCTCTTCCGTGACTTGGACCGTCCTGCTGGAGCCCTCGGTGGCAGCACTGTGGGAAACAGTTGATGGTGGCCGCTGCTGGAGGCAGGAAGGAAATGATGAAAATAGTCCGGCTTATCCCCCAAGTGCAGCCCAGGGCTATCTCCGGAGGCAAGAGGTCCAGGGGCCTTGGGCACAGAGCCGCAGGCTGACCCCAATTTAGGGAAGGGCGTCCCATTCTACTGTCGTCTCCCCGGGGTGCTGGTCTTGCATCTGGAGGAGACCTGAAGCAGCCCCTCACCTAGTGCCAGTGCTTTCTGGAGGAGAAGGCCGCTGATGTAAGAGTCTCAGCGGTTGTTCCTCTCAATCTCAATTTTCCCCATCTGTAAAATGGGAGCAATAACTTCCATCCTGTTTGTCTCCCAGAAGTGTGGGCTGGACAGCTCCCTCAACAGCAGCTCTACAGGGGACAGTAACTTTTCTTTTTTGGTTCTTGGGATTGAACCCAGGGCCTTTATATTGAGCTACATCCTCATTTCTTTCTTTCTTTTCTTTTCTCTTCTCTTTTTGGAACCAGGAATCGAACTCAGGACCTTACACTTGCCAACCAGGCACGGCACCACTGAGCTAAATCCCCAGCCCCTTTATTTTTTATATTAAAATAAAATCTCACTAAGTTGCCCAGGCTGGGCTTGAATTTGAGCTCCTCCTGCCTCTGCCTCCCAGACTTCTGGGATTACTGGCATGTGCCACCACACCCGCTGAGAGTGACTATTTTTAGTCCTCTTCATTCCCTATGAATGAGCCAAGGAAAAAGTCCCTCTTTGTGCCCTGGTATCTTCAGCATCTGACGTTCTGACATCCTGAATCCTCTTTCTAATGAATAACTGCAGGCCCAAGGCTCAGAACCTCTAGCAGACCTTAGTGTCTAGCTAGAACTAAAGACCATCGCTTTATTTGCATTATATCTACTTCCATGGCTACTTTCTATTTGGGGGACTGACATCATTTTCTTCTTTTTTAAGTATGAAATAAACGGTTTATTAGATGAACTCATTTATTTGACAAATTATGCAAAGAAAAGTATTTGCAACTCCATAAAAAGAATCACATTCTCATACTACTCTAACACCCAGCCGTGGTAAAAATAATGAATGGACCCTAGGATTTAATGCAAAAACACTCTGTACAGAAAAGTTTCAGGCTTCTAACTTCACTGAATCCAAAATTAAACGTGCTTCTTTATATTCTTCAGTTTCTTCCAAATCTTTTTCACTTTCTAATATTTGCTGAAGATCAGTATAAACCGCCTCTAGCCTGCGCTGGCAAGCTGGGATCATCATCCGGGACTCTTGCAGGATCTCTGCCTGCTTTTTAATGGCATAATTTTCACCATCTTCTGCTTTCATTTTTTCAATCTTCTTGCTGCTTTGCTTCTTTTTCATACATCAATTTTTCTTTGCCCAGTCGCTTCACCATGCAGGTCTTGACCTTAATCTGCCTCACGTGAGGATCGGCCACGGTGCCTGGACGCGTGGGAAGGAGGGGCACTGGGCCAGCGGGACCGTGAGGGCAACCCGACGTCATTTTCTATTAAAGTTAGTGATATGTATTCCCTTTAAAAGATAAATGTATCATTAATTTTATTATGTTTTTAGAGTTATATTCATCAAAATTAAGCCTAACAGTAAAATGGTTATATTGGAAAATTAAAACACTACACATTTTGTAATGAATCATGAAGATTTCACTATTATGAAATAAAATCAAGTCAATCAGTGGTTTGCAGATGGTAGAGTTTGTCCATGCAGCGGGGTGGTGGCCATGCAAGTCAGCGAACCCCTGGGGTACAGCAATGCTTTGGGGTCACACAGAAGGGGTTCTGGTGACATAAATAAGCAGATTCCTCAGCCAGAAGCACCCAGGTTGGGGCTGCTGAGGGTGGGGTCCACGGGAGGAGGGGACCCATGGGCCAACCCCATGGTCATGGTTGGTGTTGGCTAAAGACACAAAACCAGGATGAGGGGTCCTGGGCCTCTGAGTGGAGTCACTCAGATGGGCTTAGAACTAGAGAGGGAAGCAGGCTGGGAGCACCAAGGGAGAGGAGAGCATCTCTTTCAAGGGCTGCCCAAGTTGGCTGCCCTGGTTTTCTGCACCTTTTTGCTGTGGGGAAATGGAGGCATTCCCTGACCCTGCCCTTTCAGGCTCCTTGCTTGGTCACTCCCTGTACATGGAAGCCCCTCTCTGGTCTGTAACTATGCTTATGGGCCCTTTTAGTCTAGAAAAACCTGGTGTGCCTGTGTTTTGGACACCACGGCACTCCCTTGTCCCCCTGTCCCACAGCCAAACCAGATGTCCCGCTGTTCCCTGTGGGTACTGAGTCCTCTCCAGCCATTTATCTCTCTTGGCCTCATGTCCCACTTGGCTCCCTCCTCTGACTCCATCCCTGACCTGGTCATCCTGTTTCCTTGCACATCCCCCTCAGTGGCCTATGGAGCCCTCATGCTTGCCATGGCCTAACTGGATTCTGTGCCCCACATACCCAAAGGCACCTCCATCTCAGTATTCCACAGTGCAAGGGAGAGTTGGCATCATCCACACAGTCACCCAGAGACCAGTGTGCCATCCTGGAATGACCTAGTCCCTTGCTCCCACATCTCATCCGCCACCAAGTTGCAGCAAGTTCTTTCTGCACATCTCTGGCCAATGTCTTCCCTCCTGTGGTCCCATGCTTTGCCCCCTCTCTGTTCCCTTGGCTGACCACATCTTCACCTTGCTCAAGTCTCTCACTGTCAACAGCACATTCTGTCCTGCTGCCTTCTCCTCTCATCCTTTTCCAATCCTAGAAGGGAAATTTGCTGGCTCCAAGGACCTGGCCCCCTCGTTCATTATTGTTGCTTCTGAGTAATTTCTCTTCCTTATTCAAACCCTAGTTTTCTTTAGAAACTTGTGATAAAATACACACAACATAAAATTTACCTTTTTTTCCTTTTTTGCTCAACAGAGTCTGAGCACCCTTGCTCCAGCCCATCTCTAAACAGACCAGGGACCGTCTCACTTTTCTTTTATCTCTCTCACCGTCATGGCCCCACAGCTGACTCAGGGATGACCACTGCCCACCCCCAGCATCCATTCTTTTCAGATATACCCTGAGCCTTCCTGCCAAAGACTACATATCCCAGCCTCCTTTGCTGAGACTTCTCATGTGACTATGTTTGGACCAATGGGAAAAGAGGAGGAAGAGACATACATGCTTCCTGGTCCATTTATACAGAGAAAGGTAGTATTCTTCTTAGTGTCTCCTGGCTTTTAGGAGGGTAGATTGTTTTGGACCTAAATTGAGAATGGCAGAGCTAAAATATCGAAGGAGAGAAAGTCCACGTCCAGGGTGATTTTGGAACTGCCATCCCAGCTCTGGCTTGCTTATCTGGATCTGCTCGCTGAGAGAGAAAATTTAAGCATCTGTCTTCAGGTCTTTGTTAGAGCAGCTGAATGTACTCCCACCACCAAACCCGTCCGTCTGTCCATAGCTGCACACATGGTCCACCTTTCTACCCGCTGTTAACAGCAGAGGTACTGCTCCTATCTAAAGAGTGGGTAGCTAGGCCAGGTGGCACATGCCTGTCATCTCATCATTCTTGGAAGCAGAGGCAGGAGAATTGCAAGTTTGAGCCCAGCCTGGGCAAGTTAGTGACTTATTGAGAACCTATCTATAAATAAAGGTGGCAGAGGAGGAGGCTGCCGGGGGTGTACCTGAGTGTGAAAGCCCTGAGTTCACTCCCCAGTACTGTGAAAAGAAAAGGAAAGAGACAAGAAGGAAGTAAAGAAAAGAAAGAGAAAAGAAAAGCCAGCCAGGTGGACAGAATCCCAAGGAATGGCTCCCAGGATTCCACAGCGTACCCCCAGAACTTGTAAAAGTGATGAGCTATCTATCACTCCTGTGCTTGTCATGGGTTTTATGACACAGTCGACCCTAAGATCCCCCTAAGAGACTTTCCAGGAGGCCTAAGCTAATCAAGAGTGTTCTTCGGCTGGCAGCACAGGAGGGAACAAAGACCCACACACCCTTGCTGGATCTGCCAACACCTGGATGGACCTATGGGTGAGTGCTTTGCAGAGCCCCAGAGAGGATTCCAGCCCTGTGACACTGTGATTTCTACCTTGGGAGACCATAGGCAGAGAACCCAGAGGAGCTGCATGGTGCCTTCACACTGAGCTACAACCCTAAGCCTCTTAAATTTTTTTTTTAATTTTGAGACAGAGTCTCACTAAAGTTGCTAAGTTGCCTAGGCTGTGCTCAAACTTTCGATCCTCCTACCTCAGTCTCCCAGAGTGGGGGATTACGGGTGTGCATCACCATACTTGACTGTGAGTCGTCATCTATGGGAAGAGAATTAAGCATTACAGTTTGGAGGAAGAGTATCAAAGACCTCGAAGGTATATTTAATAAGAGATTTTCAAATTTAAATTATTACAAGGGCTCTAGCAAGAAAAGTCTAAAGCTTTACTGTCGGCATCAGCCAACGGATTCATTGGTTGGTAGTCGCTCCCAGGACTGTGAAGTGACAAGAAAATGTTGTTGGGTCCTGGTTGTGACTGATGCTTGGGCCCAAAGATCAGAGGAGGCTCTGTTTTTGGTCAAGGTTTCGGAGGACTTGTTTACTGAATCTGTCCTGACCCAAGGGGACCCCACATTTCCCATGACGGCAGATCCCTGCACTCCAGCATTTTGCTCCCTGCAGCAAAATGTGGCCTCAGCCTTCAGTTCGTCTCACAAAGCAGCGCCACCATCTTTCTGGAAAACCGCACACTCCTCCCCTTTCCTGCATGTGAGCTCAGGCCTCAGTGGTCCGTAAGCTCCTGCCTCTTACCGTGATGCAGGCTGGGCCGGTGGTTTTGAGGATGGGGTTGAGTCAGATAGGGGCCTGAGTCCTGGCGTGGCTATTGGGCTGTGTGGCCTTGGGGAAGGGTCCTTGTCAGTAAGATGTGGAGGTGATTGGGAAGCCCCGTGCCTGGTCTCTGACCCTGACCCAGGACTTCCTCCTGGAAACCTGGTGGGCCTCTGAGGGCATCTCACCCTGAGACTTGTGCTTGGCTGGGAGTGTAGGGGCCAAAGCAGGGCATCAGACAGATACTCAGGTCACATCCAAGCTCAAAGGCTTGGAGCTGGGGGAAGCCCCACTGGGTGAAAGGGAAATGGTGCAGGCTGTAGGTCAGCAAGGCTCAGGGGGCCCTGGAAGTGCCCAACACCAGTCTCTGCAAAGACAGCAAAGAGCCCACCTGTATCTAGTGTCCTTTTTCATTCTTTCTTTAGAGCAGTTTTAGGGTCATAGCTGTGCCGATCATCCCTTCCTTCCCCTAACTCCTAACAACTGCTGCCTCCATAGTTTCACCTTGTCCAGCCTGTGGTGTGGTCATACAGTTTGGAGACTTCAGATTGGCATCTTTAAGTAATATGCATTTAAGTTTCCCCCATATCTTGTCTTTTCTTTTTGTTTGTTTTTGAGACAGGGTCTCACTATGTACTTCAACCTGGTCTTGAAGTCACAGCAATCTTCCTACCTCAGCCTCCCAAGTGCTGGGATTACAGGCGTGCGCCACCACCGCACCCGGCTTCTCCTATGTCTGTTCATGGCTTTAGAGCTCATTTCTCTTTAGTGCCGAATCAGACTCCACTGTCTGGAAGTAGCACAGGTTATTTTCCCATTCACCTGCTGAAGGATAGCTTATTGCTTCCAAGTTTTGGCAGTTATGAATAAAGCTATTGTAAGTGTCTGTGTGCAAGTTTTTGTGTGAATATACATTTTCTAGTCTTTTCGGTAAATGTCAAGGAGTGTGATTGCTGGATTGTGTGGTAAAAGTATGTTTAGTTTTGTAAGAAACTGCCAAACTGTCTTCCCAAGTGGCCAGACCATTTTCCCACCAGCAGGGAATGAGTTCCTCTTGTTCCATGTCCTTGCCAGCAGTTGGTGCTGTCAGTGTTTTGGATTGTGGCTACTCCACTAGGTATGCAGTGATATCTCATTGTTTTAATTTGCATTTTCCTAATAACATGATATTGAGTATATTTTTCTATGCATATTTGCCATCTGGGTATATTCTTTAATGACATGTCTGTTCAGGTCTGCTGCCATTTTTAATGTCTTTTTTTTGGTACTGGGGAATCAAACTCGGGTCCTTGCGCTTGTGGGGCAGGCACAGAACCACTGAGCTAAATCCCCAGCCCAAATTTTTTTTTTTTTTTTTTTTTTTTGGTACTAGGGATCAAACATGGATCCTTGTGCTTGCACAGCAGGCGGCGAAACCACTGAGCTAAATCCCCGGCCCTGTTGCCATTTTTAAATCAGGTTGTTTGTTTTATACCACTGAGGATTGAACTCTCGTGGGTCTTCCCCCTGAACTACATCCCCAGCCCTTTTTCTTTTTTATTTTGAGACAGGGTCTTTCTAAGTTGCTAAGTTGCCCAGGCTGGGTTCAAGCTTGCAGTTTTCCTGACTCAGCTTTACAGAGGGTTGGGATTATAGATGTGCACCACTACACCTGGCTCAGGTTGTTTCCTTATTCAGTTTTAAGAGTTCTTTGTATATTTTGGTAACAGTCCTTTATTAGATATGTGTTTTGCAAATATTTTTTCCTATGTGTGGTTTGTCTTCTCATTCTCTTCTCATTCTCATTCTCAAAAACAGGGTTTTGTTGCAGAAGTTTTAAATTTTAATCAAGTTCAATTTATCAATTATTTCCTTGATGGATCATGCCTCTGGTGTTGTATTTTAAAAGTCATCATCAAATCCAAGGTTATCTGTATTATCTTTTGGGAATTTTATCATTTTTGCTTTCTTATGTTTGGGCCTATGAACCTTTTGAGTTAATTTTTGTGATAGGTACAAGATTATTGCCTAATTCATATTTTTTTCATAATGTCTAGTTGTCCTGGTACCACTTTTTGTAATACTTTCTTTTCTCCTTTGTATTGACTTTGCTCCTTTTTCAAAGATCAGTTGACTAGATTTATGTGAATCTATTTCTAGGCTTTCCATTCTCTTCCACTTCTCTAGTGGACCATTCTTTCATCAATACCATGCTGTCTGGAATACTGCAGCTCTACAGTAAGTCTTTAAGTTGGGCTGTATCAGTTCTCCAATTCTGTTCTTGTCATTCAGTCTAGAGTTGCCCATACTAAGTCTTTTGTCTCTCTACATATTTAGAATCAGTGTGTCACTCTCACATGGCTGTGATAAACACTTTTTTATACATTGTTGGATTTGATTTGCTAATATTTCTTGAAGATTTTTGTATCTATGTTAATGAGAGATATTGATCTGTTGTTTTCTTTTCTTGTAAATCCTTTGTCTGGTGTAAGGGTAATTCTGGCCTTATAGAATGAGTTAGGAGAAAGTCTTTGTGTTTGTATCTCCTGAAAGAGATTGTAAATAATTTGTATAATGTCTTCCATACAGTTCAGCAGTAGAATTAACCAGTGAACCTATGTAGGCCTATTTTTTGAAGTTTATTATTGATTAAATTCTTTAATAGACATAGGCCAACTCAGATTGTCTATTTCTTTTATGAGATTTTAAAAATTACATCTTCCAAGGAATTGATGCCTTTCATATAGGTTTTTAAATTTGTAGGCATAAAGTATGCATAGGGTTCACTTAAAATCCTTTTGATGTCAGTGGGATCTCTAGTGATGTGCCCTCTTTGGTTTCTGTTATTAATAGTTGGTGTCTTCTCTAATTTTTCTTTAATTAGCCTAGCTAGAAGCCTATCATTTTTATTGATATTTTCAGAGTATCTGCTTTTGGTTTTGTTGTTTTTCTCTCCTGATTTCCTATTTTCAATTTTTTTTTCTGCCTTAATTTTTCTTTTCTTCTGCTTTGGATTGACTCTATAGATCAAGTTGGAAAGTACTAATCAAGTTAGAGTTAAAATTTGCTTTTCTTTTTATAGTTTCCTGAGGTGGAGGCTTAGATTATTGATTTTAGTTCTTTCTTCTTTTCTAATACACAAATTTGATGTTCTACATTTCCTTCCAAACACTGCTTTTACTGTATCCCACAAATTTGGATAAGATATATTTCCATTTTAATTTAGTTCAAGTTTTTAAAAAATTCCTCTTGAAATACCTTCTTTAAACCATGTGTTATTTAGAAGTATGTTGTTTAATCACTAAGTATTTGAGGAATTTTCAGCTATCTGTTACTGATTTCTGGCTAGTTCTGTTGTCAACTGAGAGCACTGTATGATTTCTCTGTTTTTAGATTTAGTAAAGGGAGTTTTATGGCCCAGCACATGGTGTAACTTGGAGAATGTTCTGTGTGAGTGTGAGGAGAATGTATATTCGGCTGGCATGGGATGAAGGAGTCTGTATTTGGCAGTTACATCCATGTGGTTGATGAGTGCTGTTGAGTTCAGCTGTGTCCTTACTGGTTTTCTACCTGCCGAATCTGTCCATTTCTCATAGAAGGGTGTTGAAGTCTCCAGCTAAAATAGTGGATTTGTCTACTTCTGCTTGCAGCTCCATCAGTTTTTGCCTCATCTGTTTTTGTGACTCTGTTGTTAGGTACATGCACACTAAAGTCTGTTACATCTTTTTGGAGAATTGATTGCTTTCTCATTAGGTGATGCTCTTTTTGTCCCTGATAATTTTCCTTACTCTGAAGTCTGCTTTCTATGAAAGTAATATAGCAATTCAGGCCTTCTTTTCATGAGTGTTGGCATGCAAATATCTTCCTCCATCTCTCCTCTTCATCTATTTGTGTCTATATCTAAGATGTATTTCTTACAGGTAATACATAATTTATGGTTATTTTACTCCACCATGACAATACCTGTCTTCAAGCTGGTAAAATTAAACCATTAATATTTGAGGTGATATTGATATAATTGAGTTAATATCTACGCTGTTTGTTACTGTTTTCTACTCATTGCACTTGTTTTTGTTCCTGTCATGCTTTTTGTGGTTATTTGCTATTAATTTATTTTAAGAAAGCAGCATCTCACTAAATAATCTTGGCTGGTCTTGAACTTGTGATCTTCCTGGCTCACCCTTCAAGTGCTTTTGTGGTTTTAATTGAATATTTTATATAATTCCATGTTCTCTGCTTTTCTGGTTTATCAATTATACTATCACCACTCTACTACTACATTTTTTTCTCTTTTAATGGTTGCTGTAGAGTTTACAGTATAAATTTTGAACCCAAGTCCATTTTCAAATAACACTATACTACTTCATGACTAGTTTAAGTACCTTATAATAACAAAATATCCCTAACTTCTTCTCTCATCCCCATGTCATTGCTGTCATTCATTTCACTTATATAAAATATAACCATTGCATCTATTATTGCTATTATTTTGAACAAACTGTTATGTTAGACCAAGAAAGAATAAGAAAAATAAAAGTTTTCATTTTATCTTCAGTTATTCCTTCTTTTATGGGTTACATTTAAAATTTCACATAAAAGTCTTGTTTTCAGAGGTGGAGCTTTTGGAACGTGACTGGATGGGGAATGTTACACTCAGCAGTGGATTCATCCACTGATGGTGCCGTGAGGAGGCGGGGCCTAGTTGAAGGTCACTGGGGGAGGCTGACCTGAAAGGGTGGATTCTTGTTCCTCTCTCCTCCCTTCTCTTCCTGCTTCCTGGATGCCATGGAGAGAGCAGTTTTCCTCTACCAGACCCTTCCACATGCTATTTCTACCTTGGACCGAACCCCTCTGAAACTGCTGCCAATCAGTAGAAGGTTCTTTTGCTCAATTTGGATGACAATCACAAATTAGCAAACTACAGTGCCACCAGTGGCTCCTGGCTTTGAGTCCCAATGGCTCTTAATCCTGAATATTATAGCTCCAGGCCCTGAGTGTCAGGAGCCCCCAGCCCCTAGTATTACAGCTCTTAGCAGATTTTTTAGCCACCCTATCAGCTCCTCAGAAGCCAAGGTTTGTGGTCCCCTTGCCAGCTATCTAGAGCTCCTCCAGCCGCTTCCACTGTCTCTGGGGCTCTCTGCAGGTCTGTCTCTTTTTGCTGCTGGTCTCTGCCAGTTGCTGCCACTGGTTAATGCTGTCAGTCTTTGGAACTCTTCAGGCCAGCAGCCCCTAGTGTTTATAGCTCTTCTTAAAATGACATGCTGTATCCACTTTCCCCAGGATAAGAATTTCAAGCAGATTTTTCCAGGAACACCGGGACAAAGCTTTAGACAGGGCCTGTGCTGTACTATGGCTTGGTCAGTACACTGGAGGGAGCCTGCTACACTAACCTGAGGAGTGTGAGGGGAAGACTGCTAATATAGAGCAGCAGCAGCCTGTGCATGTGTGCAGTTTTGTACATTTCCCAGCCCTGTGAATGGTCCAAATTCAATCTGCCACACTGTCATCTGCGATTGGCCCAAATTTAAACCTGCTGTAGTTGTGGCAGACATTTAGAGTGGATGCAGGGGGTCCAGGACAACCCAGATGTCATGGCAACAGTTTCGTGGAATAGCAGAAGTGGTTGCTTAATTGCTGCTACTTCCCTGAGAAAAGGGTGAAGTTGAAATTGTGACTGCCACTGGTTTCCAGGAGTCTCCAGGAGGGTTGGCTGTGTTGGTCAGGGCCCACTGGGGTTTAAGGATTTAGGGACTCAGTTCCACCTCAATCTTAATCTTGCCAAGGTTGATTCCTAGTAGCTCCTTAGAGCATGGGTGCTGGGGAGGGGTGCTGGGGCTTTCAGATGAGACAAGCCACCTGTCTACACAACCCAGAGGATGGCCTTGAAGTAACTTCAGGGAGACAGAAGACACCCCGGTCCACCCTCAGGCCTCAGAGGGAGTGAGGTGACAGCTGTCAGAACACACCCCTCCTGGATGTCAGCAGGAGTCTGGTGGTTTCTTCTATCTCAAAACTGTGGGCCAAAGTAAACCTCTTTGGCCAGGTGTGTTGGCAAATGCCAATAATCCCAACACCTGGGAGGTTGAGGCAGGAGGACTGCTACTATTTTGAGGCCAGACTGGGCTACATAGTGAGTTCCAGACCAGCCTGATCTACACAGTGAGACCCTGTCTCAAAGTGAATGAATGACTGAACCTTTCTTCCTACAATTGAGGACCCACAATGGCAAAGCAACTAAAATATCTCCTCTAGTGCTCTTCCTTCTTTGAATAGATCCAAGTTTGGCCTGTATAATTTTCCTTCTCTCAGAAAAACTTCCTTTAACATTTCTCCAAAGCCAGGTATCCTGGAACTGGTCTCTAAATTTCTGTTTATTGAACAAGTCTTTATTTCCCCTTAAAGTTTTGAAAGATACAATGAATTTGAGGCTTTTTTCCTTCGTCATCCCCACTTTAAATATTCCACTCTACTCATCTTGCTTGCATCGTGCATGATTTTTTGAAAAGTCAGGTGTAATTCTTACCTTTGTTCCTGTTAGGTAAGATGCTATTTTTCCTGTGGATTCTTTCAAGATTTTTTTTTACTCTTTGATTTTTTTATTTTTTAATTTTTGGTACCAGGGATCGAACTCAGGACCTTGCTCTTGCAAGGCAGATGCCGGAACCACTGAGCTAAATCCCTGGCCCAATCTTTGATTTTTATTTTTTTTTTTGGAGCTGGAATATGCCAAGGTGTACTTTTTAAATTTATTTATTTATTTTGCTTGTGTTTTCTGAGCTTCCTGCATCTGCGGTTTGGTGTCTGACATTTGGGAAGAATTCTAGGTTCTTATTGCCTTAAATATTGCTTATATTTCTTTCTCTTTTTCTTCCCTTTCTGATGTTCCTATCACATATTAAGTAACATATTTGTAGTCCCCCCCCCCCCGTTCTTAGATATTCTGCCCACCCACCCACTCCACCTTGGTCTTTTTCCACTTTGCTCTTCAGTTTTGGAACTTTCTAGTGACACAGCCTCAAGCTCAGATATTCTTTCCTCACTGTGTCCAGTCTACTAATGAGCCCATCAGATGCATTCTTCACTTCTGTGACTGTGGTTTTGTCTTCTAGCATTTCTTTTTGGTTTTTTCTTAGAACAGCCATCTCTCTGTTTATATTGTCCATCTGTTCTTGCATGCTGTCTGCTTTTCTCACTAGAGCCCTTCCCTATTCATCATAGTGGTTTTAAATTCCCACTCTGATAATTCCAGAATCTCTACTATAGCTGGGTCTGGTTCTGATGTTTGCTCTGCTTCTTTAAACTGTGCCTCTTGCCTTTTAGTATGTCTTGTAGTTTTCTGACAGACAGACATGATATACTGAGTAAAAGAAACACCAGTAAATAAGCCTTCAGTCATAGGTGGTAAGGGACATTCTGAGCAGAAAGGGAAGTGTTCTCTAGTACTATAATTAGCTGGGCACTGTGGTTCACACCTATAGTCTTTACTACTTAGGAAGCTGAGGCAGGAGGACTGCTTGAGACCAGTGGGCAAAATAGCAAGACCCCACCTCATCATCATCATCAACAACAACAAAACACCAATTGATAAAATATAGTGCTCTGATTAGTCCTTAGTCTCTCAGTGAGACTGTGCCCGGGGCTGTGAACATCTACAGTTTTCTCACTCTCCAGTGGGACAGGATGGGTCAAGGGACCTAGACATAAATATTCCTTTTCCCTCGGGTTGGTTAGGCTCTACTAAAACTGCTCCAGGTTAGGCTCTGGTAAAATAGTACCTCTGGAGAATAGGTCTCAAATTCCAGAATGGAGCTGGGGTGTAGCTCAGTGGTAGGGAGCTTCATCAGTACCCATCAGGCCCTGAGTTTGGTCCCCAGGATTGCAAATGAAAAAAACAGAATGTTCTGGTGTTTTTCAAACTGGCTTCATTTCCTGCTGTCTGCCTGCCAGAGGCCAGGACTTTTTCTTTAGTCTTCCAGATGAGAACATAATGGAGTTCTTGGAGGTGAACCCATGGAAATGTGAGTTCCCCTCTCCTTGGATCACCCTATAGGTTTTACCTCACACACCTGCCTACATGTAGGAGCCTGGAGCCACAAGCGTGAGCACAAGCATGGCCTTCTGACTGAGCAGGGCCCCACATGGGGCTTACGCGTGCAGCACAGCTGGGGGAGTGGGGCCTGTTGGACCCTCCCAAATAGAGAGACCCTGTCCATCTGCACCAGAGGTGGCCCCTCTGTGCTGGCCCCTGGCTGGGCTCCCTTTTATTCCATTTCCAAGGGAACTATCTGAAAATGGGGTGGTCTTGGTTTCCTTTATTAGGAGTTCGCAGCTGCTCTCTGGTGCCTCCTGTGGTGTCCAACGGGCGGGGCCTGAGGCCAGGGCCAAACACAGGACCTTCGAGCCCCTCCCTCCCCTCTCCTGTGCTGCTCCTGCCCAGCAATGCCTGGTGCTCTCAAGGTCTCTCCACGGCTGCCCTTTGGCTCCTCCCCACCACCCAGTCCCTGGGACTCTGGCTCGAGACCCTGGTGGCTCTCTCTCATTCCCACAGTCCTCTGCTGCCCCTTTTTCACTTCTCTCCCTGCCTCTAGTCCATCCTCACCTGCAGCTTCGAACCCTCCTATGGCTCCCTATTGCCTGTGGGATCAAGTCTTAGATCCTGGTCGGCCATGAAGGCCCCATGCCTGGCCCTTGGCCCTTCCTGCCAGCCCAGACCGAGTAGACCAGATGCCCTCCATCCCTGCCACCACCCCTGTGCCCTACATTTTTCCCTCCATGCCTCACATAAACCCCTCTTGGTTGAGTTCTCATAATTCTTTATTTTGCCTCGATTTGGCACTGATTTCACCCACAGTGTACCTGTAGCTAATGTGCCTTTCTTTCCTACATGAGCTCAAGCTAGGTGAGACCAGGCACCTTGTCTTAATCTTCCTGTGACCCCACAAGGGTCCCACCAGTACCTAGTGTGTGTCGGAAGGGGGGCTCCGGGTACTGTATTAATGGGGTCCCTGCTCACACACCTTTGCTCTTGCTACTTCCACAATGCCCTTTCCGCCTTTGCCATCCAAAACCTACCTGTTTTCTAGAATGAATTCAGCACCAGCTCCCATGAGGAAGCCTGCAGGGATGGCTCCTTCTTTGGAGTCCCCCAGCCCCTCCTAGTCATCAGCATTTCCTGGGGCAGGAGTTTCCAATGGACCAGGTGTGTCCTGAAGGTCGGCCCCAGGATCCCTTGCAGCAATGTGTGTGTGTGAGGGGGGCGGGCAGGCCATTAGGCGGGAAAGTGCTCCTTCTGCTCCGAGGCCAGGGAGGCAGCATCAGGTGCAGGCTGATCCAGCAACAGCAGGGCTCTAATGTACCCTGGTGGTAGGAAGCGGGGGCCATAGGAGTTCAAGGAGGGGAAGCTGCCAGAGGCCAGTCTGGGTGTTCTGATGGTGGAGGTCAGGCTGGCTGGGGAGAGCAATCTGACAGTGACCAGAATGATCCGGAGACTGCCACTGCCCCATGGTGGTTGGGCTGGATCAGCAACCTCAGCAGGAGATGAGGAGCGGGTTGGCGAGTGCAGGCGCTGTGCAGCCGGGCCCCAAAGGAGTTGTCTGCAGGAGCTCACAGCCAGCCAAGGCTTGGTGCAGGGCGTCCAGGATGGCCAGGGGGCCCAATCTCCCCTCTGGGGAGGAAGGACAGGCAGGGGAGTCAGGGTCAGGCTGCCCACTGTGCCCACAGAGCTGCCTCCTCCGCGCGGTACCCACCTATTACCACGTCCTGTACCACTGCCCGGCCGCCCCCTCATCCTGCTCTCTTCCACTGAAAACCCCACAGGGGCTTCTGGCACTCACACCTCTTGGTTTTCTTGTGGAAGCCAGGGACCATTCAGGGCACTGGATGCCCAGGGCCTGGCAAGCAAAGGCTCACACCATCAGTCACTGCACCAGTGAGGCCTCTGAGGCAGAGCTCTGCCTTGGTGACCTTCTGCTGCCCTGTGCTTTTTCTGAACAAGAGGCGCTGTAAGGCTTCAGGTGTAAGAGCGATGCCCAAGGCCGCAGGCATGGCCAGCATTTGACCCTCTGTGCCTCAGACTCTATCTGTGGAAGGGGGCTAATAACTCCTTCCTGATGAGCCTGTTGTAAGGATGGGGGGTTAAAGGCACTGGGGGTGCTTCACCAGGGCCTGGCCCACAGTAAGCCAGGAATGGGGCACCCCACCCAGCCCCCTTACTGGCTCTGACCCACTGGCTTCTCTTTGGCATCTGCCTGGGGCCTCCGCACCTGTGCTCCTACCAAATAGTGCTTTTGACTTTCAAAAGCTTGGTCCCAATTGCCCCCCTGGCAGGTGTTCAGGGCAGGAACATGTCACCATTTTGCAGCGGGGACATTCAGGACACAGAGCGCTGGCATTTGCTTATCAGGACACCTTTCGGCTGATGTCCAGGCTCAGCAAGATGGGGTGCTCTCCTACCCTGTGTGGGGTCCCCGAAAGCATCCAGTGTGCTCAGCAAAATCTTCCCCAGGGCTCTCTTCGATATGTTCTTTAAAAGAAATGGAGACAGGGTTGGGTCAGACCATGACTGTGGTGTCCTCACTCAGCAGCTGGGACCTGGTGGCCTATGGCAGCTTGTGTACAGCTAGGGACTGACAGTGCCCAGGCAGCCTGATGCAAGGAGAAGCCACCCAGGGTTCAACTCCTACCCCAACCTCATTTCAGAGATATAATCCTGGGCAACTCAGCCAAGCTCCTAAATATTTTTTCTTTTTAAATGAGTTTGCCTGTGGTTGGAGGTTAGACCCCTTATCTGGCTAAGAAAGATCTCTACTGTTCTCAATTTGCTGAGAAGTTATAATCAAAGAACTGAACTTTATCAATTGCCTTTTCTGTAACCATTGAGATGATCATGTGGTTTTCTCCTTTAATCTGCAATGTGGTGTGTCATGGTACAAAGTTATGTGATGCGGAATCATCCTAGAATTCCTTAGAGAAATCCAACTAGGCCATGTCACTTTTTTTTCCCTGGTGCTGGGCATGGAACCCAGGACCTTGTGTGTGTTAGGCAAGTGTCCCGCTGCTGAGCTACGCGCCAGCCCCCTGTGTTGCATTTCTTTAAACACTGCTGAATTGGGTTACCAAGTGTTTTCTTTCATAATTTTGCAGCTGGGTTGAAACGTGATGTTAGCTTATATTTTTTCTTTCTTGTATTTATCCCCTTCTGGTCTTGAGATCACAAGTTACGTTAGATGCCTAAAATGACCCAGGGAGGCTTCCTCCTACTCTCCTTGGCTTTCCCAAGCCTCCCTCCTGCATCTGAAAGTGGGGTGGCACCTGCCAGCTGTGAGGAAGGCCCAGGGCCCGGCTCCCCTCCCCACATGCGGCTGCTGCCCTGAGCCTACCAGGTCTCGGAGCCTCTGCAGGAGCTGCAGGACATCCACCAGCTTCTCCTCCAGTAGTGACAGCCGCACCCGCTCCGTCTCCACCATCTGCAGCTCCAGCCGCAGGTGCTCGTTCTCGGCCACCTTCTGCTGCAGCTCTGCCTGGGGAGGAAGAGGCTCAGCACTTGCCCTGGTGCTCATCCCACGGTGTTCACCCCAGCAAGGTCCCTGGCCTGCCTCACCCCTTGGCTGATGTCATCTCATCTGGCTCCCCTCACCTGCCAGGTGGCTGGCAGATAAACTACCCTGATTCCCCAAGCTTGGGGCTGAGGCTCAGAGAAGCTGAGTGCCTGGTCCAAAGTTGCACAGCAAGTTTGTATATTTTGTTTCCCAGTCTGAGGACTTCATTCTTCCTTTTCTGCAGCCATCTGATTTCTGTTTAATACACGTGTGCTGGTGTCAAGCAACAGAAACCTATCTGGCTGGCTTAAACAGGGGATGTACTGGCAGCTAGTGGGCAGTTCCCAAGCTGGACTGGCACTCAAAGAACCTCAGAAAGGAGACAACTACGGGGTGGAGACAGCAGGAGCATCCCAAGCCTCTCATCCAGAAGCCACTGCTAAACTGGACACTATCCAAAGCGGGGCATGGTGGGGCAGGCCTGGAATCCCAGCATTCTGGGAGGCCGAGGCAGGAGGACAGCAAATTCAAAGCCAGCCTGAGTAACTTAGTAACTTAACAAGATCTTTTGTCAAAACAAAAAATAAAAACAAGATCTGGGGCATGTAGCTCAGTACAAAGGCTGTGGGTTCGATCCTTGGTGCCACAAAAACCAAAACGAAACAAGATGCTCTCCAACCCAGTCCTCCACTTCTTCCAGATAGACAGCCTCGAGAGAGGCCCGCCTGGTGACTGCCCATGGCCACGAAGACAGCCAAGATACCAGGGGATTGGTACCATGTAGTCACAGAGTGTCCAGTGGCCACCTCCTGCTACCACTCTGGGTTCTAGCCAGAAAGAGAGAAGTCCCAGAGCCTCCACCAGTGCTGGGGGACTAGAAGGTGGACTCCTTCACCCTGGCCCCTGTGTCCTTGAAATTTTCTCAGGAAAGGAGCGGTGGCTGTGCCCTCTGGGACTCTGTGACTGCCAGTTTCTTAACAGGCGGGCGGTCACCAGCCACGAGGTCTGTGGTTTTCCTAGGCAGTGCCTGGCTGGGCAAGATCAAGGTCTCAAGGAAGACAGAGCCAGGAGCAGGGACAGGCAGGGGGTTTAGCTCAGTGTCACCGCGCCTGCCTCACAAGCGCAAGGTCCTGAGTTTGATTCCTGGTACCAAAAAAACCCACAACAATCTGAAAATGACCTTGAATATTCCAGATGTATGTAGCACAGAATACTAGAAGGGTCTATATCCATTCAGTGAAAAACCACAGCTCACAGGTTTTGAGAGCTCACCACCAGCATTCACCCTTGTGACGCAGGTAGCACAGCACATTATTCTGCCCATTTTACAGATGAGGAAACAGAGGCAGAGAAAACTTTCCCAAGCTCACATAGGTAATAGAGCAGGACTTGAAGCCAGTAGTCTGGCTCCAGCACATACCCGCCATGCTGTGCCTGTCAGCATTAGCTTCCTGCTCTGGAGAGCAGCCTTTCTTCCCAATCAGGTTCTGTTTGTTACAAAAAAATCCCAGGAAGCCACTGTTTTGGACTAAGCTCCTATACTGGGCCTCAACAGAGCAGGCTAAAAATAAAAATGGAGTCATTTGTGCTAAAGTTCCATGGCACCAAACCCAAACTAAGTTGCTATGTGACCTCCTGAGTAATCAGGAGAAGAGGTATTAGTCAGATTTCCCAAACAGTCCAGTCTCATTGGCACAATAATGTACAGTTGTACCTTGGTTCACAAACAATTTTTTCCATGATTCTGGTTGAAAACTGAGTCGGACAAGAACTGAATCAAATTCAATGTGTAGGTTCAATGCTGACCTTCTGGGGAAATCTGATTTGGTTCTTGTCCAGTTTGGTTTGCGACCAGAATCGTGGAGAGAATTGTTTGTGAACCGAGGTACCAGTGTATTCCCTCTGGCTTAACCCTTACACACAGAAAAACTAACCTGAAGTAATCTGACATTAACCAATGAGCTCCAGTTCTATTAGTCCATCCCCCTGCACTGACCTTAGGAGAAAAGTAACTGTAGTGACCATGACCATCTGCTCTCCACCCTCCACCCCTGCTTCCCCTTCCTGTCCGAACCCAGCCTCCCCTGCTCAGCTCCTTGGGATGCCTGTTCTGAAAATAGAATTAAGTGGTGCTTGGTTCTAGACTCCCAAACAAAACCAGTGAAAATCTTTATATTGGTATAACTTTGCCCTTTGGCAACTTTGAGATTTTCAGAGCTTATTATAGAGAGGCGTTCCCAGCTCGGAGTGTGGCAGACTCCATCCCCTGGAAGGTGTACGAGCACCCCCCAGGTGTCCCTTTCTTCCTGTCATTTTGTTCCCATGCTCAGATCTCAGCTCAGTGTCAGCAGCATCTTTGTCCAGTTCCTTGATGGAGGGCGTGGCTACCTGGTTTCACAGGTGCACTGGTGAGGCTGAAGCCGAGATCTCCCAGCCATCACCTCTTCACACCCTTCCCTTCCTCATCCGGCTCTTGGAACATAAAATGATTTTTTTTTTTCAGTGCTGGGGATGGAGCCCAGGGCCTTGCATAGGTAGCCAAGGGCCCCACCTCTGAGCTTGGGCATAAAGTTTAAGAAGCTAAAACTGCATCACGCTACACATATGTTAAAAAATAGCACAGCCCACCGTGATGCCAACTGCTTATAATCCCAGCTACTCAGAAGGCTGAGGCAAGAGGATCACACATTCAAGGCCAGCATGGGTAATTTAGCAAGACTGTCTCAAAATAAAGTCAAAAGGGCTGGGGATGTAGCTCAGGGGTAGAACACTTGTCTAGCATGTGTTAGACCCTGGGTTTAATCCCTAAGACAGAAAAAAAAAAAAAAAAGCAGAGATTTAGAATTTCAGGTATGTAAATATAAATCTATCATATCAAAGCCACAGTTTGCAAAAGTGCAGTGGACCAAAGCTTAGCGCGAGGACAACTGTCACAGCCTGGCACACTGAGTTCCCGTGAGGCAGAAAAGTGAGCAGAGGCTGCAGAGGCCAGAGTGAGTCGCTGAAGGTGTCCCTGAAGTGGGGACTGCTCCGTGTGACTGCAGGTCCGGCCTGCCTTCCCGCTGGCGCTGGGGGGACACTGCCTTCCCTTGGGCAAACTGCCCCAACCTGGAGGCCAAGCCCGTCACGGACCCGCCCTCCCACCTCAGGGATTGGCCAGGGATGGGCACGTGATGGAGGCTGGGCCAATTGGAGCTCTGTTTGCGATTTCCTGCGTTCTGTGAGACTCCTTTTTATCTGGGCTGCTGGAGGCTTCGTTCCCATCCCCCAACCCTTCTAACCAGGGACAGTGAGGCCAGAAGCCAGGACAAAGCAAAGTGGACAGGTGGACACCGCGCAGTGTGAGTCCTGCATCCAGCTCTGCCTGTCTCAGCTCCGCGGTCTCATAAATTCCTGCTTGGCACTCAGGCTAATCTGAGATGGGATCCTTTAACTTGTGACCAAAAGATTTCTCATTAAATCTAAATCAAAGGAAATCACATCTCGGTGAATCCGGGTCCCTCATGAATGGGGTCAGGGCCTTCCAGTTGCGAGAGATTGGCAGTGGTGAAGTCCTGGTCTCGGGGGCCCTGCTGACCTCCTCCGCGCATGGTCCCAGGCTCTTCCCATCGCAGCCCTGGATGTCCAGATGCTCCAGCAGCCTGGCGACGTGGGCTTCCAGCTCTCCGGGGGTGCAGGTGTGCTCAGCATCACCACAGCGGCCCAAGTACATCAGCAGCTTTCTTGCCGTCTGGTCGTCACACCTGAGAAAGGGAGAGCGCTGGGCACTGCCTTCCAGCTGCTTCCCCCTAAAGTCAGGCTGCAACACCATCACTCAGCACCCTCCTGGGGCCCTGTGCCACTCAGAGGAAACACCAAAGGCCTCATGACCTCTCTGATCACCTCCCACCCACCTCCACTAGCCCTGCTCCGGCCACAGTGGCGGCCTCCTGTTGTCCTCCCAATGAGCCCCAGGCCCTTTGCACTTGTCAGTCCCACTTCCTGGAATGCTCTTGCCCCCCTCCTGCTGTCCTCCCAATGAGCCCCAGGCCCTTTGCACTTGCCAGTCCCACTTCCTGGAATGCTCTTGCCCCGACATCTGCATTGTTCATGTCCTCATTTCCTTCAGCTCTCTGCTCAAATAGCACCTTCTCAGAGAGGCCTTCTCAGGATCCCCATCCCTCCCCTGTACCCTGCTCTCTCTCTTCTTCCCACTCACTACATAGAGGATCCAGGACAGGACTACTGTCTTCATTATTATTTTCTGTCTCAAATCATGCCTGTCACATAATAGGTGCCTAATAAGTGTTTCCTGTTGACATAGAGAATTGGTGATAACAAGTCCAGAAAATGGACAGTCCTTCACAGCGTAGTGATAAGTGCATTGTGTGCCTTCGAGTGTGCTTCGGGCACCTGAAAGGTATTTTACATCCTGATCTCGGGTCCCCACAGAGCCTGTGTGACTGTCCCATCTTCAAGATGAGAAGTCAGGTAACCTTTCAGAGGAGTCCAGGGGGCCTGGGCCTGTCCCTGTTCCCCTCCAGATTGGCCACAAAGATTAAACCTGAGGGTGCATAGGAAAGCAACAGCAAGGCTAGGCTGGCAGGGGCTGCCCAGTGTCCCAGGAGCAATGCATTAGTAAAGGACCTGAGAGTGACAGGAGAGCTTTGGGGCATGTCTTGGGACAGTGGCCACAGGGTGACAGTCCTTGCAGACCATCTCATTTCCTGCTCACGCCATGGTTTCTTCTCTTCCCTCTGACAGCAGGGCTGGCAGGAGATGGAGTCTAGACATGAACCAGGGCCCTCACCCCTTTGTTCAGCTGTCAGTTAATGAAGGTACCTGCAGATGGGACCCATCCTCGGGCCCCACCCTCCTGGAGCTCTGGGGTCTCTGGACAACCTGTGACAGCCCAGGGCCCACAGCAGCAGGTCCTGGCTGAGGCTCCGCAGGTACCTGCTCCCGCAGCCCAAGGGCCGTGCCTCAGCCTGGGCTGCCGGCCTCTCCACCTCCCGCCACTTCTCCTCCTCTTCCTCCTCTTTGTCAGAGGCAGCCTGGCCCTCCACAGAGCGGAATAGCTGCTCGTCCTCTGCAGGAGAAACAAGATGTAGGGACAAGTGACACAGGGAAGGGGGTGGACAGCCAGACCATGCGGAGGAAACCCTGCAAGTGGTCAGAGGAGAGGGCTCTGGCACCCTCTCCCCCTTGAGCAGACAGTGGCTCCTGTGAGGTGAGGCCACCAATGGCTGGTAATGTCCCCTCCATGTGACCAGCTCAGGCATGGAACTGGCCAGTTAGAGCCCTTCCCCGGGATTTGACATAGTGACTCTGCAAAGGACACCCTCATTTTCTTGTTTTCTAAGATGACACAAGCCAGGTCTATGGCTGAAAGGTGAGCATTCCATCCTAGGACATGGTGACCTTGGTCAGGGAAGGCCGAGGCTGTCCCTTAAGAGCTTTGGTGTGCTCTGCCGGGTGTGGGGTACCAGTCTGGACAGAGTTTTCAGCTCTTACATTTGGGGGATGCAGAGGAAGGGGGCATCCCACATGTGACCATTTGTAGTCCCTAATGTTGCTGTGTTTTATCACTGAGCTTTGGGCATTAGGACCCTGGGGCCCTGTGTGCTCCTGTCCAGTTCCTTCCCTAGGGGCGGCCTCAAGTCTCCTCAGGGATGCTGCCCCTTCTCTTCCACCCCAGCTGCAGAGGCACATGGTCAGGCTTGGCCAGTCACAGGCAGGCCACCTGGGCATGCAACAGATGCAGGGAGGGCTGAGGACCCGGTGGGGGTAGTGAGAGCCAGCAGGAGGCATACCTGCTGACTGTGACTCTTCGTGGAGGAACACATGCCAGGTCCTGTGCGACATGGGGTTCCACAGATGTTTTACCTGGCCCTGGGCCCTACAAGGACTCTTTCCTTACGTGAACGGCTAAGTTCTTTGAACTTCTGCTGGTTTGGGTTCAATGATCTGATATTTGCAGACAAGCAATGTCTGACCTGGTACAGTGACTTAAAAACAAACCTAGATGGAGGTGCTCCCTGCCCTCTGTGTGGGAGATCGGGGTGGCCTGGCATCTGTGTAAAGGTTCTTGGGTGCTCCTGGCCCCGGGAAGGTTTGGGGACCTCAGGCTCACAGAGGCCTGACCCTGGACACCCACCACTCTCGCCTGGCTTTTCCCTTTGGAGGTGCTCGGGAATCTTCTGTTTGACTTAAGAAGCATCCAGGACCAGACCTCACATCCTCCAGGTGCTTTGGGGCCAGGCTCTTATGACAGTGGCCCCAGGAGAGTTCCCCTGTGGGTGAGCATCCCTGCCTGAGCAGCTGCGGGGTCGGGGTTCCGTCTGGGGGCAGCTGCACCACCAAGGCAGCATGGAGGCAGACAGCCCACCGAGCAGGGCTGGGGCAGTCACACATGCCATGCACCAGGTGGCGAGGTGGGCGGCAGAGACAAACCTTCATCCAGGGCTCTGCTCCCCCAGCTGCCATCTGACTGCCAGGCTCCCTCTGGAGTAGCATCTGGGTCTCGGGGCCCAGTGTCCTCAGGCTCGTCAATCTTGTCTCCTGGCTCCAGGCTAGCTCGTGGAGGGCTTGGGACGTGGACCCCCTCTGCCCTGTGGGCAAGAGAAGAGATTAGGTGCTGAGAAGGAGGAATCACATGAATTGCTGGGTCAAGCTTTGCGTAAAGCCAGGGGTATCACTAGAGTTTGTGATGTTTTTGTTTGTTTGTTACCAGGGATTGAACTTGGGTCCTTGTGCTTGCAAGGCAGGTGGCAGAACCACTGAGCTAAATCCCCGGCCTGAGTTTGTGATTTATAAGCCTGTAACTCTGACTTCAAAAGTTCTGTGTTCAAAGCATGAGGATGTGGCTTAGGAGCAGCAGTCAGTGTGAGAATCCTCTGGCTGGGGATTCTTGTTACAATGTCAGGCCGAGAGACTACCACTTCAGTCACATTAGCTGAGGTCTAACTGGGGAGGCCACAGGGCTTTTCTACTCCAAAGGCTGTGGACCACAGCCCAGAGATGAGAAGCATAGGGGCATAAGGCCATGGGCCCCAAGACTCAAGAGTGGAGGCTAGCAGCCTTCCACGCCTCACCCAGCCCTGGCATCGAGCGCCCTGCTCCAGGTGCTCCTTCCTGCATGAACAGCACCATGATGATGACACCAGCTTTCATGTCTACCTAGCTGCCAGGCACTGTGGTCAGTGCTGGAGACATTTCCCTCCCAGTGACCCGGAAGGGGGCTAACCCCATTGTCCCCACTGCACAAAAGGGGGGCAGTGATGTGCAGAGAGCTGCAGGAAGCCCCTGGGGCCACACGCTAGAAATGGAGGAGCTGAGATCAGCTCTCAGGCTGGCAGCACCAGGCAGAAGGGAAGCTTGGAAAGCCAGCTTTGAACCATCCAGCCCAGCTGCTGTCCTCACTAGGTGACTCCATGTCACATGTGAGGAAGCTGGGAAGAGGAAGCCACTGAGGGCAGAGCCATGTAGAGAGTGGACGGATGAGGGCATCCTTTGGAATTTTCTAAGAAGTAAAATATGGCTGCAGAGAAACAATGCCAAGTAGATCTTGGGGTGCTGCTCTTGTCCAGTGATAGGCATTCACTCCTTCTGGCACTTCACAGGACCCTCGGCGTGACCAGCAACAGCCCAGCCTCCCAGCCCAGCTCAGCCTCCAACACTCTCCTCCCCTGGCCTGTGCCCACTGTGGCCCCTGGGCCACTTCCCTTTGGGAGCCATGGGAGGAAGCAGGGGCTTCTGGGAGCAGGAGAGATGCCTTCCAACCAACCAGCGCTGCTGAGCGCCTCCCGAGGCTCTTCTGCTTCTGGGAAAGGAAGGTGCTGGTGGCTGTCCACTCTTTCCTCCCACCCTCACTTCCTCAGATCCCAGAGTCCTCCTGTGCCTTTGGGTGTTCCCTCCAGCTGGCCACATCTGCAGGCCTCCCAGATCCCCAGGGTGAGCCTCTGATATCTCCCTCCTGCTGGAGGCCATGGCCACATCTGGCTGCCAGCCCAGCGGCTTACTCAATCTGACAAGGCCCAGATGTTGCTCTTCTTTCCTTCCCGGGGTCCTAGCAGCTCCTGGTTCCATCTGACAGTCCCCTCCCTCAGTACTGTGATGCAAAGAGACAGGTCTCAGGGGCCACCACACCTGGGTTCTGCCCTGCAGGGCTGTGGCTTTGCTGTGTCACTTTACCCACTCATTCATCAGTAAACAGCTGAGCCACTTCACCCTGTGCTGTGCTGGGCCTGGGAGCACTGTGAAGCTGAAATAAACTAACTCCAAGCTTCAAGCCTGTGCAGCTCCTGCCCCCATTAGGATGTGAGATGATTTTAAGTAGCAACTGGATGGACACAGTGTACATGCGTGTGTGTGTGCATGTGTGTGTGGATACACGTGTATGTTTTAAACAGGCACTGATTTTTATTTCTACTAAGGAAATTAATGATCACGTCAATCAAATTTAGTTTTACATTCATGCCAGTGATGTAACTTCTTTTTAAAATTATTTTAAATTGGGCTGTGGGTGTAGCTCAGTAATAGAGCACTTGCCTAGCACATGGGAGGCCCTGGTTTGATCCCAGCACAACAGGAAAAGAAAGAAGTAAAAAGAATGAGCTAATTTAAGGGAAAATAGTAATTAAATAATATATTATGCAGCTGTGGGCAAAAATGGACTCAGATCTTAGGAGAACATGTGAAGTTTGGTGAATGCTTAAACACCAGTACACAGATGTTCTGGGCACTGTTAGAGCTGAGCTCTCCTTGCCTCTTGGCCTCTCTCTGTCCCTCATAGCAGAGGACCTCAACACTAACAGGCAGGTACCCTTTTAGACAGCGCTATACTTTGGATCTCAAGGGTTCCCCATAGGCCCATGAGGCTTAGTCCCCAGTGTTGTTCTTTCGGGAGGTAATGGGGCCTTTAAAAGGTGGGGCCTATTGGGAGGAAGCAAGGTCTTTGTGGGCGTGGCCTTGAAGGGGACTGGTGGGCCCCAGCTTCTGCCCTTCTCTTTTCTGGGCAAACAGGAGGCAAACAGTTTTGCTCTACCACATACATGCTCCTGCCACATGCTACTGCACCACAGGCCCAGAACAACAGGTCCAACTTGCCATCGACTGGGACCTCCAAACTGTGAGCCAAAAATAAACCTCTTTTCTCTATCTCTGTCTCTCTTTCTCTGTGTCTCCCTTCCCCTCCCTCCCTAACCCTGATGGTGGGGATTGAATTCAGGGCCTCTGCCTGCTAAACGCATGCTCTGCCATGAAATACACCTTCTGCCCCAACCTTTTCTCTTCATAAGTTAACTATCTCAGGTATTTTCTTTTCTTTCTTTTTTTTGGGGGGGACCGGGGATCAAACTCGGGTCCTTGAGCTTGCGCAGCAGGCGGCGAAACCACTGAGCTAAATCCCCGGCCTTGTCTCAGGTATTTTCTAACAGTGCCAGAGGACTGGCTAATACAGATGGATATTTTGGAACATCCCTCTACTATCCTAAAATGAGCTAGATAATAATATCCCCTGCTTTCACATCTACTTTGAAAGAATTAACGTGATGGTGTCCTAACAGTTATTTAAATGAAAAAGAAAAGTAATTTTTATAATATACATTTCAATATGAGTACTCAGGCAAAATGAAGTTTTCAATACTTAACCTACTTATAATTGCTATGTTTGAATTCAACAGGGGTAAGGTAATATTCACTTGAACACTGTTGATGCTCTTTTCCTGAATTTAACATTTTGAAATAAGGACTAAGAAAATATATTCAAATAGGCAGGTAGATAGGTAGGTAGATGGATGAATGGGTGGATGGATAAACAGACAGCTGCACGTGCAGACTCATGGGGACAGAAGGGTAAGCACTACTAGTGGACACAGGCATTCCTCCTTAGCCGGGTAAGGGCCACAAGTGTTGTCACTCTGTGATCCGGTTCTGAAATGAGCAACTCTTGGGAAATACAAACAAAGCAAAGTACAACCTTCCTTCAATTCACACAGTCTTGCATTCTTGACAAATTCTTTGTATATTAAAACCATGCAGAAAAAAATTGTGTTTCTGCCTAAAGCAGAGTTAGCCTTTCACAGTGAGAACAAACCTTTCACAGCACGGATGTCCACTGGGACACACGGAAGTCGTGTGGGGCACAGGTCCTGTCCACAGGCTGTGTTCTCAGCAGGACCCCGAGGGTCAGGAGCCCTGTCCTCCCGGCCACTGAAACAAACCCTCTTCCCTCAACCCTGCCGAACATCTCTGGGGACACACTGATGTCATGGCGTCTCCCTGTTCTAGATTCCTCCCTGATCTTGGCTTCATGTCCCATGGGGCAGCCCAGACCTGGCAATGGCAGCCACACTCCAGTGCTCACCTGTGGAATGGGGCTCAGAGGCTGCCAGGCCAGCCAGCGGGACCATGGCAGGCCCTGGGAAGAGTGGATGCAGGATCCCGGTCTGTCGGTGCCTAGCTGGTCTGCAACTTCCCAGCCCCTTTGCTGAGGAGCCTCTGGGTCTACACAGCCCCGCTTGTCTCTGTTTAACCCTGGGTCAAGGGTCCCTCATTGAGTCCTGCACCTCTCTTTCAAGTGCAAATCCCTGCAGCTCACAGGATGAAAGTCAGCATTAATACAGGTCTCCTCTCACTCTGACTCTCATTGTCACGGGCACTCAACAAAGCAGCCTCCCATCCTGTGCCCACAGGGTCCTCCTTGTTCCTTTTCCTTCTCCAATACTCATTTCTTTTTTGTCCAAAACTTCAAATAAACGTGAATATCACCAGTTGTAGATCCCAGTTGAAAAGTCTGATCTGCACTCTCCTTATGGCAGCCACTAGTCACATGTGGGTAATGAAACTAATTCAGATTTAAATAAAACTAAAACTGTGGTCCCTCAGCCATACTAGCTACACTCCAGGTGCTCAGTGGTCATGCGTGGCTCATGGCCACAGAACTGGGGGGTGCAGACAGGAAGCACAGCTATGGTGCCAGAGAGCTGGGTCAGCAATGTCCAGTAGAGGACAAATAGGTTAGAAGTTAAAGGACCAGTTCATAATCTCTTGGCCCAGGACCGTAATTCCCACGTGTACATCACCAGTGTAATCCACTATCATGTCTGTGCAGTGAGAAGTCTGCTTAGACTATCATGACCTGAACCCAGGACTTCACTCTGTTGTTCAGATCAACACAAAATAATCACAAGCGAGACTCCTGCCACCACCGTGGCTGTGGTTTCAGTGTGTCCCCCAAAGTTCAAGTTAATCCTCAAATTCATGTGGCGATGGTATTTGGCAGGGGGACACTAGAGAAGTCCCTGGGGTCAGATGAGCTTGTAGGGTGGGGCCCTCGTGATAGGATCAGTAGCTTTATAAGAAGAGACCCAAACTAGCTCACTTGCTCAGTCCCCCACGCCATGCCCTCTGTCAGGTTCTCACGCGAAAGAAGACCTCGCCAGATGCCAGTGCCGTGGTCTTGGATTTCTCAGCCTCCAAATCTGTAAGCTGAATAAACTTGCATTCTTTGTACATTAGCCAGCCTCAACAGTTTTGTTATAGCAACGGCAAACAGACTAAGAAAGTCCCAAATCTTTGTGGGTATTATTTGACTGATGATCAAACCACTAAAATGAACATTGATAAGGCGTCTATCAGGCTCCTAAATCCCATGTGAATGGACACAGCCACCCTCACTCTGTGGAGAACTCCAAAGCTGGGTCCCTGCCTGAACCTGAAAGTGGGGACAGTGTGGATATGCAGGAACAGTGGTGATGCACATTCAAAAGTAGGAAAGACCAGGAAGGTGTGAGATTGTACCACTTCCCACAGCAGTACACCAAACATGAATTGCTTATTTCTAGCATTTTCCATTTTCTCTGATCAGTCTCTGGTGAAGCTGAGGGTAGGCGGGGCAGCCACTGTGCCCAGGAGAATGGTTTCCTACGGGGCAGGAAGGGAATGGGAATAAGAAGGGAGAGAACCCATTCGGACCCCTGCCCCAATCCAAGTCTGCTGCTCAGAATACATGAGGTGTCTCAGAGTCAGATTTAGAAGCCACAAAGCCAGCATGTCAGTTATAAGGATGTTGCCACTTATTTACAAGTGACCAAAATACAAGGTGAATGTTTCAATTTCAAAAATGTATTACAGGGCCGAGGATTTAGCTCAGTGGTTCCGCCGCCTGCCTCACAAGCCAAGCGCAAGGTCCCGAGTTTGATCCCCGGTACCAAAAAAAAAAAATGTATCACAGTAGAAGACATGTTGCCATTCATTCCCCTCAGAACCCTCCCCCTCACTTTAAATACACTTATCCCATTATTCTTGCCTCTTTCTGAAGCAGTTCTGGAAGTCCTCTTTCCTGAGTGTTTTTACAAGGTGTGATAAAAATGCAGTGAGTACTGCTGCCTGGTGCCATCCAACATCAGGGCATGCTTGTAAAAGCATCACCACGTCTGCATCTACCTTGTTCATCGGACCTGGCATCGTGTAACTTCCAGTTCTTCCCCAAATGCAAAGCGACCATGAAAGGTAAATGTTTTGAAGTGATTCAGAGCATCAAGGAAGCCACAATGGTGCACCCAAAGACAGACACTCTGCAAAGGCCAAAGAGTAAGTATGCTGGGCTTTGAAGCCCATATGATCACCATGGCACATAGGCAACCACTGAGAACACACAAACAGATAAGCCTGGCTGTGCTCCCAGGAAATCTTTACTCGTGAGCACTAAAATCTGAATTTCATGACATTGTCCTGTGTCATGAAATATTATCCCTTTTTTATTTTTTTCAACCATTTAAGAATGTACAAGAACTCTTTGTGGATGGTCCAAAACCAGCCCTAGGGGTGGAATCAGCCCAGGGGCTGTTGCTTTCTTGTCCCAGAGTTAGCTGGTGACTTCTGCCTTCTGTGGGGAAACTGTCCAAGGAAAGCAGCTCAGTCAGCTGGGAGAATGGAAGCCTCCCCTGTACCCTGTGGCCAACCAGCACCTGTGGGTTTGCTAAGGGCATTGAAGTGGGTTGGCATAAGCCAGCCATCTGTCTGGGGACAGAGGGCCACACTGGTGATCATGGTGAAGACAGGGAGAGCTGAATCTACAGCTGTGACAGTCTGCAGGGCACATGCTCCTCCTCAGGCACAGGCTCACATCACACTCACTGTGGAGTTGGGTGGCATGGGGCAGTGACAGCAGCAGCAGAGCTGGGGTGATGGGAGCCCCACACACACATCCTGTTAGCTTCCCAGGCCCTGCCTGGCAGTTCCCTTCCTGCTCCAGTGGGCAGTGTCCATTTCTGTCATTTGCCACCATAACCCCTGACAGGTGCAGCCTTGTGCAACACCCTTTGCCTCTCTAACTTCATTCTTTCCAGGAAACTGGGTGCCCTACCGGAGTGGGCACCAAGGTCACTGCTGGGGTGGAAAGAATACCCAGGAATGGCCCGGAAGATCTCCCAGCCTTGTTCCCAGGGAGCTGAGCTGTCAGGCCATGGTGGGGTGGTGTCCTGAGGCACTGCTGCCTGGACATAGGGGTGAATGCCCCTATCTTTCTCTAAAGCAGAACACTTTCTCTGCTAGTGTGGGAGAGGAAGTGAGAAGGGGTGATGAGTGAGAAGGACTCAGGTCGGGTCGTTTCTGGCTGGAAGAAGAGCCCGCAGAAGACAGAATGCAGAGGGACCCCCGCTGTCAGCCAGCAAGGAAACAGGGCCTCGGTCCCAGAACAAAAGGACTGGATTCTTCAACAGCTAAGAGGGGCTGGTAACAGCTTCTTCCCAGACCTCCAGACCGGCCAGGGACCTTGACTGTGGCCTTGTGAGGGCCCAAGCAGACACCCAGCCATGCCTGCCTGGATGCCTGGCCTACAGAATCGTAAGGTCATAAACTGGTGGTGTTTCAAGCCACTAGTTTGTGGCTGTTTGTTATGGTTGACATAGAAACCAAATGCAACCATCCAAACAGCCACACCCCATCAGCACTGTTAGCAGCATCTGTTATTACCCCAATGGCTCCCAGAGAGGAGACACAATTGATCTAAGCCAACTGTGATGATTCCTTCCTTTTGCCAAGGACTGGTTTAGGAACAGGCCTGTAATGTGATTCTGGCCAATGAGAGGTGAGAGGAGGTTTGCCAGGAAGACCCTGAGAAATGGAAAGTCCAAGGAGAAGCAGTCATTTTTCTGCCTCTGGATGTGGCAGTGATGCCTAGGCCATGGCAGCTATTCTGTGACCACAAGAAGCCCTTGCAGTGGGAAGAACTGGGTTTTTGAAAAGATTACAGAGTTGCCAAAAACTGCTGTCACCTGGACTTCTCGTTCAAGATCATAAATGTTCTTGTGGTTTAAGCCATTCAGAACTGCGTTTTGTTACTTGTGGCCTAAAGCATTGTCATGATAAACCACTCACAGCCTGCTTGGGTGGCAAGAGGGGTTATATAGATAAATCCCCAGTGCAGGTGCTTAGAAATGTGGCCCTCTTGGCTCTGGCCCTATACAGTCAGGCTCAACCAGAGAAGCAGGGCCACCGGAGGGACCCATCAGAGCCTTGTGTCAAGGCAGTTACTACAAGGACAAGGCCTTTGTGAAGGGGGACAGCTAAGCACATCTGAAATCTACAGAGGGAGGCTCGCAGGCAGCCACATGCACAGAAGAACTTTTTCTCTTACCTAGAAGGCTGAGCCTGGTCCTGGAGGCCCACCCTAGTCACCGCTTACCCAAAATCAACTCATCACGGCCTTCAGTACCCCTGCAGATCCCTTCCCAGTTGCTGGAGATGCGTGTTTGACCAGACCACCTGAGAAGGTAACCTAGGGATACTTCACTGTGTCGCATCAAAGCCAGGTGACACAGCAAGAGACCATCCGGCCCCAGGCTTGGCTTTTTCTGGCATGGATGGAAAACATCACCGGTGTTTGTTTCTCTCTCCGCTCCCAACCTCCTGAGCCACTGGACCTTGGCAAGGCTTCAGGAAGCCACCGGGCTGCCGGGACCCCCAGGCTGCAGCCAAGGCCCTCCGAGGTGGGGTGGGCAGCAGGCTACAGCCACTCCGGGGAACCTGCCTGGGAGGTGCTGGAGGTCCGCAGGCAGCGGCTTCCTTTGCCCGGTGGTGTTTCCTGAGCAGAAAAGCCCCGCAGGAAGCAGAGACAGCGGAGCAAACAAAAGAACAACAGCAGGAGGAAGAGCCGAAAATAAATCAGGCAGATGGGCAAGGGCTCAGGCCTGGGGTTGGACAGCAGCGTCCGAGCCCACCTGGACCCCAGGCTCTCAGGGACATCATGTGGGTACGGCGGGGGCTGAGAAACCTCCAAGCCCCAGCCAGCCCAGCCACCTTTAATCAATCCATGCTTACAAGAGAGTGGGGCTACCACTGTCACTCTCCTTAGCACCCGAGTGGCCCCTGATTCACATGCGTGTGGGAGGTGGCTGTGACAGACTTTAGGGAAACTGTCACCAAGATAACTGAAAGTCAGAAAAGGACAAGGGCTGTGCAAGATGACAGGGCACAGGCTTAGGGGTCGGGGCCTCTGGTAGGAGGGGGTTTGGGGGGACCTCAGAGAGCCCGTGGCGGGAGAGGGCCTGATGGGCTTGGAGGAGGTGCAGGTCTGTGTGACAGCAGCGGGTGGGACACTGTGGATAGGGTGGAAGGCAGGGGCCAGATGACTCTGGGCATGGTGGTCACATGAAGAGGCCAAGGGAAGCTGCAGGTTCCATCTGGGTGTCAAGAGACCGCCCCGGCCCCATGTGACCACATGGGGGCAGCACTGGGGCCCCTGAGTGGTGGGCGCAGCTGATAAGGGGCAGGCAGATCTGAGACCTGTGGGACAGGACTCAGCAGGACTGGAGGGAGGGGCACCCAAGGCCCTGCCTGTCCCCTCCCTTGAGTGACCCATCCCCACCTGGCTCAGAGTCCAGCCTTCTCATCCCCCAGCAGACACGTAGACCCCCCCAGTTCACACCCAGCCCTGGGCATTTCCTGCCGGATTCACTCCTGCCCCAAACTGTACAAATCAGGGGCTCCATCTCGTTCTTCAGGTCTCAGTGCCGATGTCACTTCCTAGGAGATGCGTCCTAGTTGTATCCCCCAAACTCACGCGTAGAAGTGCAGAGCCCCAGTTCCCAGAATGTGACCACATCGGGAGACAGGTTCTGCACAGAGCTGAGTGAGGTACAATGCCGCCCTCGGGGTGGCCTCCACTCCACTGTGACTGGTGTCAGACAGAAAGGGGAAATTTGGGCAGAGAGAGACACAGAGGGAAGACAGTGTGAAGATGGCATTCTGCAAGTCAAGGAGAGAGGCTTCAGAGGAAGCCAGCTACTGACACCTCCACCTGGGCCTCTAGCCTCCAGGACCTTAGCACTGTAACTGTCTGTCCTTTAAGCCACCCATCGATGCTCCTTGTCACAGCATCCTGAGCTGACGTCTACACACCCCTGACATAGCCAGAGAGCCACCCCTTCACCTCAGCCTCACCTGTTGACTGATTTATTGTTACTGTGGGTTACTGTCCCCCACAAGGGGTATGAGCTGATAAGGGCCGGAACTCTGCCTCACTCATCACCACCTCCCCATGCCCTGGACAGCGCAAAAACCAACGGCTCATCTTGAGAGAAAACTATGAAGGGACAAAGTGAAGAATCTCTGTCCCACCCTCTACTTGGTCTCTGACTTCGGGTGACTCTCAGTTTCTCCAAATTGCTTCTGCCCTCTCAGCCAGGACCCATCCACCTGCCAATCCAGAGCAGCCATTTCTGACAGCCTGTCCACTTGCCTGGTACTGCAGAAATCCCCCCGCCAGGCTCAGTGGCAGTGGGGACCGAAAAGAAGGGCACTGGGTGCCATCACTGCACACGAGGAGCTCCCAGTATAGCAGACCTGTTGTTCTTTGGAGAACAAACCCATCCCCTTCTCGTGGTCCCTGTGACAGAAGCAGGGCCGGGGGTGGGCACGTGACCCAGTCTAGTCAGTCAGAGGGGCAGTGATTGGTCCAGAGAACTCACATGACATTGGCCTGGCCAATCAGCATATTCCATGTCCCAGATATCAGTGATTGGTTCAGGGATGAGCATGGATGGCCCACGTCAGAAAAATCAGAGTTAATATTTTGCAGGAACCACTGGGAAAGGGAAGTTCTTTCTGTTAGGGGCATTTGAGAGGACAGGTGCTAATCCTGATAGTGATGATAGTTATCTTGCTACATTACAGGAAGAATGTCTGAACTCAGAGCCAGATAGGAGAAAGCAGAGATAAGAAATGGAAAGGGAAAGAGTCTAGCCCTCATGACTTGAGCTCCTGGATCCAGCCATCCCTGAAGCTGTGTACTCTTGACATTTTTTGTTGAGGAACAAATATATCTCCCTTTTTCCCCCATAGGGATGTTGTTCTAGTTACCAGCTAACATTCCAATCCAGAACTCTTTCCACAGTTTCATCTACAGGAGACCACCTTCACTGTCCATATCCCAGAATGCACCAGCTGAACAAACCGGAGATCATGGCACTTACTCCCTGTGTCTGAGGAGGGAGAGATTTTCTCTGTGGACAGGGCCACCCTCACTGATGGTCACCATCAAGATGTGCCCCGAACTCTGACTTTCTGGACATAAACAATTGGCTCAGTGGCCTAAACATCCATGTTTTCATCTTCCCTTTGCTCAGCGCTCTGCTACAGTCTTCATAGATCTCGAATTTTCACTTCCAAGGGGAAGCTGGGGAGTGGACACCGCAGTGTCTGCCTGGCCTGCATCCTTTTTCATCTCTTGGTAAAAGCCTACTTTCCTCTGAGGAACTGTCCTGCCTCCCCGCTGCCAACCCCTCCACCTCCTTCAGGGTGTGTGCACCCAGGCCAAGGGAGGATCACAGGTGAGGTATGGGTCATGAGAGGACATTTATTAAGCATTCACTATGTGCCAGGCACAACTCTAATTTTTTTCTATACTATCTCATTTAATCCTTGCCATATGGGGTAGGCCCTAACTAAAATTATCCCTATTCTCCAGATGAGGAAATGGAGGCACAAGTAAGTTGAGTTGGAACTTTTCAAGAACTGCCAAGGCACCAAAGGGAAGAAAGGGACCGGGGAGGTCATGGCCACAGGCGACTGCCCTTGTGTAGCTGCCCCAAAATGACAAGTCTAAAGCTTCTTTTCGGCTCACCTGTGGGAAGTGGCAGAAAGAACCTTTGTGCTCACAGGATCCCAATTCTGCAATGTCTGAGAGAACTCCTACTCATCCCTCAAAACCCATCTCAGATGATAGCATGCCCCCCAGTGATGTTCTCACCCAGCATTACTCGGGCCATCTCTGTGCTGGAGCCCCACCACACTCAACTGGAGTTGTCCATTTGCTTACTGGGCTGTCGCTGTGGCCAAAGGGCTCTCTGTGAGCTGGACTCTGAATATTAACACCATCACCACCATTACAGTTCACAGGGTCTGCTCTATCTAGGGGCTGCTACAATAAGGGAAAATGATAATAATTTCCAATACTTAGGCTCTTCTCTATGTGAAGCACTATTCTAGGTACTTTGTACACGTTAGCCCTGTGAAGCTTAATCTTCTATGAAGCAGACATTAGTATTCTCCTTCTCACATTTTGCAGACCAGGAAACTGAAGCCCATGGAGGTGAGAAGGACTTTGAATGGGCCCTAAGCGCCGGGCCCACCCCACCTCACTCACTGGCACTTTGTGAGTCTGAGCTTTGTCCCTGGAAGGGGCCTCTGTCCCCACCCGTGGCCACCCACAGGCCACCTCCAAGGACGATGCAATGGGCCTGCCCCTCCCCCCGTCCCTTCCCTGACCCGCAGGTCCCACCGGGCTGCCGCCATGGGGCGGAAGAAAGGAGTGGCTCTCGGATGGCCTCATCTTTGTGTCCCCTCCACAGTGGCCGGTGGATGGGGCTGCCCCCCCCCCAGCTTTTCATCCTCGAGGACAACAAAGCCACAGAGGCAGCCGCCCCTCCGCCGCAGCTGGGCCACCTGCCTCTGCCTTCTTTCAGAATCTTTGAGCTCTGGCCCTGCCCACAGCGCGGCCCCCACTGCCCAGGTGTCCCGAGGCTCCTGCCAAGTCCCAGCTGCTCCTCTGCCCACGGGTGGCCAAGACATTCAAGAGAGGGAAATGTCCCGGGGCAGGGCGACCTCTCCCAGGAGTGCTGCTGCCACTGAAGCAGCCCCAGGCCAGGGCCACACAGGGGCCGCCCTGTGCTAAGGTCCTGTGAGACCTAAGTGACTCCATTCTAAAATTTGGTGGCATAAATTTCAGTTCTAAGAAAAGCCACAAGATGTATTTTGACCACCTGCATGTGATAGTGGTCAGCCATCCCCTAGCAACAGCTAATCAGTAGTTAGCAACCGTTTGCAGCTTGGGTGCGCAAGGCACAATCAATCAGGTTTAATTGCCAATCTAGAACCTTGCTGTAACCACTATAAAAACCCCTGCTGAGTTGGAGTCGGGGCTCTCAATTTTGACCCGCTGCGGCAGTGACGGTGACGGTTGGGAGTCTCTGCTCGAGCTTGAATAAACAACCCTTGTGTGTTTACATCGGAATCGGCTCCTTGGTGGTCTTCGGGGACCCCGAAATCTGGGCACAACAGTCCCAGGTGCCGGTGCCCTCGAACTAAGACAGCACCCAGGAATGTGTTTGTCCCTTCACTGACCCACCCTGCAGTCTCACTGTGTGGCCTGGCCTGGGAGGTGGCCAAAGAGCAGCCTGGCCTTCGTGCTTCCCAGGGGCCCCTGTGAGGGAAGGAGGCAGAAGGATGATCGCTTCACCCCCTCCCCAGCAAGCAGGGCAGCACTTGAGCCACACAGCTGGGGCACAGCACCAGTAGGTGAGTCTGGCCTCAAACTTGTGACCCTCCTGCCTCAGCCTTCCAAATGTTGGGGTCACAGCTGTGTAACACCACGCCCAGCTCCTACCCAGGGTCTGGACTACCATGGGTGGGCTGCAATGGGACAAGAGGGATGATTTGGCCACGAGCTCCAGAAAGCATGCGTTGTTTGTCCACGTGCAGATGGACTCCCTCTTGGTTCTCCCGGGAGGGTCTCAGTCCCACAGGTTAGCAGGTTTTGTGCTGTCCCATTTAGAGGGCACGTGACTAAGGCGTGACCCATCAGCCTCAGGCTGATCACATTACCTTGGGCCCTCACGATGGGTTCAAGGCTGGATGTGTTGGCCCAGTGAGGCTCAGTTCCAGGACTTGAGTGGGGTGGCTTAGATAAGAGATGATCTTCCTGACTCGGAACTTTGGAGATGTTTGCTTGGAACCCCAAAGGGGACTAGGGGAGCAAAGCAGAGATCAGCATATCCTGTAACACTGAGAACCTGGATCAAGCTATACCTGAAGCTGGACATATCTAGCCTTTCCAGGTTTAAGAACCAATTTCTTTTCACCCGTCAGTTTGAGTTAAGCTTTCTGGCACTTACCTAAAAGACCTGGCTAATGACAGGAAGAAGAGAAAGAGAAAACAGAGGAAAGGGAAGTGGAGAGTGCTCGGGTCTGAGTTGGGAGAGAAGTATCGGTGAAGCAGATTGGTTTGGCAGAGGTTCGGTAACATTTTATGAATGATGAGGTCGGATACTGCATATGAGGCTGTTTGCATTATTGCAACATATTCTTCTTGCACCATCAGCGTAGTCTACTGGGGACAAGAATGTGTTGTGCGGCAGGCCGCACTCCTGACTCAGATGATGTGGTGTGAGACGGAGCCCAGCTGTGAAAGCAGGACGTGGACTGATGTGGCCTCCACGGGACAGGGACCCTGCGTGGGGGAGCTGGGTGTCTCACCTGGCAGGGCCAGGGCCTGGGCCAGGCCAGCTCCAGGGCCTTCTCTACCTCAAGGGGGCCCGAAGCCCCTTAGACACCCGGATACTTCTCTGCGCTCTGGGACGCTGCCACCCTGAAGGTGGCTTCTATGTGGCCCCTCTGCAGACAGCACACTTGTGTCCTATTATGCTTGTTGGTGACCAGAGGCAGCAGACACATCTGTGCCATTTCTCTGGCCCAGGCATCTGCCACAGGGCGTGGTCCATAAAAAGTACTCAAAAAACATGACTGAAGGAATAAAGCAGTGTTTTCAGTTGCTTATGCACTGCAGGCTGTGGGGTGAGGCGCTACAGGAAGCTCCCCCTCCATCCACAAATACTCAAATCCTGGATGCAGCATAACCATTTGAAAGAGCACAGAGCCAAGGTCAGAAACAAGAAAAGGAATGGAGGTGGCTGAAATCCCCACAGAGAGCTGGCATGGGGAATTCAGGGACTCCTGGCTCTTCAGGGGGCTCCTGGGGATCACAGCTCTGCTAAAGATGGGCTCACAGTCAAAGCTGACAAAGCGCACCAGGAACTTGCTGTGACGACAGAAACAGCAGGCGTAAAACATGTAGAAAACTCAGGAATTACAGCAAGCCCAGAGCGACAGCAGGATAACTAAGTGTCCCTCCGGATGTGCAGGGGAGAGACCTCTCGCGGGCCATGCTCAGGTTCCTTGTAGAAAATGTCAGTGTTTGCTAGAACCTAGCTACCTCCCTACCCTATGGCAGTGCTCTGTAATGAGTGGCTATTCTGTGTTGTCCAGGGAATAATGACAAGAAGAAAGTCTGATTCATCTTTTTCACATATATATATTTTTTTGTTTTGGTTTGGTTTGGTTTTGGTTTTGTTTTGTTTTTTGGTACCGAGGATCAAACTCGGGACGTTGCGCTTGCAAGGCAGGTGGCGAAACCACTGAGCTAAATCCCCGGCCCCTTTCCTATATATTTTTGATCCTTGGTTGGTTGAATCCATGGATGTGGAACCCATGGATTCGGAGGATGTGGTGTATGTTTAAAAGGTAAAGAAATAAAGGATTAGACAGCACCTGTAACATAAGGGCTGAGCAGGATGAAAGAGAGCTAAATCGAAGTCATAGAAAGGAACGATCAAGTGGCTCTGAGATGTCATTGAGGGAAGTGGCAGGACACTGAGAGTTGGGGAGTCTGCACCCTAGTTCTGCTGTGTTTGGAGTTCGTGACTTTACTAAAGCCATCCCCACCCTGGACTCTGCCTCCTTGCCTGAAAAGTGCCCACACAATGCCGGCCTTGCAGTGTTATAATAACCAGCACCAGAACGAGATGTGGGAAAAGTGTGAGCCGGGTCCCAACAAATGCTTTCCATCTGTCCCTCCCGGGGACAGCTCAGTCCTCCCACAACTGCAGTCCACCCAGAGGCCCCAGCATGCTGTCACGCAGGCGGTGGGGGTAGCTCTAGGGCACAGAGGGAGGGATGACCCACTCAACACGCAGGGACATCTGAGTGCCTGGGTCTCAAAATGCAGCTCCCCACCCCTCCCCAGCCTGTGCCATGTCCTGCTGATGTTGTGGGCTGTGAGAATCCCTGGCCAGACCCGCCCTGGAGTCACTGAGAGTCTTGCCCTAGTGACCTCCTTGCTGTCCCCTCCTAGCAAGTAGCATCCTGTCCAGCCTAGATCATCTCATCTGTGACAGCCAGGTAGTGGCTCTTCTCTTAGGCATCCCGCTGGGTACACAGCTGGTGCTCAATGGATGCCATGGTTATTCTGTCTCCCCCGCCTTTCCTTTCTTCAGAGAGCAACAGCTCTGGGCAAGTCATCCCATAAGCCACAGGAAGCTGGGCAGAGAAACAAGAGCCAGGCCCATCTGCATCCTTACTGGGTGGCTTTCATACAGTGTCACTCATTGCCTGGTCTTCAGTCTCATGTACTAGGCAGCTCCTCTGGGGCCTCTGCTATAGCCATGTCCTCCTCTTCCTTAAAATGGAACCCTGATTTCATTTGGGGCTGGCCACTGTGATGAGGCTCTCTTGCAGGTGGGGGAAGTCATGGGACACAGCTCTGGCCAGTGACATAGAGATATGAATTCTGTTGGGGACTACAAAGGTAAAGCTTCCTCAGAGAAAATCTTCCCCACGCTCAGCTGTCCATCTTCCTTGTACCTGGACAGCAGATAACAAGGCCTGGAGGTGCTGCAGCCACATTGTAACCATGAATCGAAAACAACGAAATCTACTTTTTCTACTGCAAAGGGTTACCCCAGTACTTATAGATGCTCTTGCATTAATGCAGTAAAGGACTAATTGTGACTTTAAGGCAAAAGGAAGAAGAGACCCTTCATTTCTCCTTTTGGGAAAAGTTCCAAGACTGGACACGGCCTCAAGCCAACCAGCCCTGCTCTTCTGCGGATCAGCTATCCAAACAGGAAGTGACTATCCAAACATTTGGAGCGGCAGGATGCTGGCTGGAGTCAGCCTCTGTGGAGGTACTCCGCCGGCCTGTGACTTCTGTCCCAGCTCTGAAGTCCAGGATGGGGTCCCTCCTCGAGGCCACAGGTTCAAAGCCGCCCCTTCTCACCGCCCCACCTCTGGTCTGGGCCAAACCACCTTCCACTCAGACTGGGGGTGACTGCTGCCCTCACCGGGCTCCTCCTGGCTGTCTCTTGCTCTTTCCTTCCTCCTGCCTCGCTCACAGCTGGGGCCGGGGCAATTCTGGACTGAAATGCAAGTCGCTGCCATCACTCTTTGCTTAAGACGTTCCCAAGGCTTCTTGTTGGGGTTTTTCTGGTACCAGGGATTGAACTCGGGTCCTTGCTCTTGCGCAGCAGGCGGCGAAACCACTGAGCCAAATTCCTGGCCCGAGGCTTCTTGTTTTTAAGAGAAGACTAAAGTCCTTGAGGCCACCTTCTAGACTCAGTGGCTTGGCCTTTTCTGCCCTCTCCAGCTTGACTCCTCTAGCCTTTTTGTTTCTGGGAGGTGGCCATGCTGTTCCCATCTCCTAGCATGCGCTTCCTTTCCCGCTCTGCTGCCCACCCCACCAGGCGGAGCGCCAGGCTCAGCTCCAGCTCAGCCTTCTTCCCAGCAGCAGCCACACTGAGCTCCCCACCAGCCCCAGCACTCATCCAGCCCCCGCCACGCATCTGTCCCCATGACCATCTCCCCTGGGGAGTCACATCCTAGCTGCCAGGCCTGGCCGCTGGCCCGGACAGGACGCTGGGGAAGAGCAGGCTGCCTATGACCGACAGGGAGCTCTGCCTTCTGAGAGGCAGGAGTACCACGGGCCAGACAGGGCCTCGAAGCCCCTTGGCGCCATCTGGCAGTGGGGCCTCCCGTGTTCCAGGCAAGTTCCCACAGGGTGACTGGCCCGACGTCACACACGGGTCAGCAGCCCTGCCAGGATCTGAACCTCTGTCCCAAGTCCACCTTCCTGCCCTAGGTCATTAGAAATCTGTTTCCTCATCTGAAGAGTGTGAGCCTGGTGGAACCCACCGCGCAGGAGGGTCCTGAGGACTGAGCGACAGAAGCCACACAAGGCCCTGAGCTCAGAGCCACGCACTGCGCTCAGACGCTTTCCTACCGTCAGGTCAAGTGGAAGTGCGCATGGATGGACAGACAGGCCTTCGTGGGTGAAAGTGGGTTGAGTGGATGCATGAACGGATGGAGAGCTGAAAAGTGGAGTCTCGAATGATTTAAGAAATGGAAGAACGTGCCAGGTGTGGTGGTGCACGCCTGTAATCCCAACACTCGGGAGGCTGAGGCAGGAGGATCACTGTGAATCTGAGGCCAGGCTGGGTTATATAGTGAGTTCAAGATATAGCTAGACTCTGTTTAAAAAGAAAAGGAACGAAAAAAAATGGAAGATCGTACTAAGAAAGTGAGGAACATGCAGGCACAAGCGAGAGAACACGGGGACAGGCGGGCAGGGGCTGCACCCCCCACCCCCCCCCACACACACGACTTGGGACACGCGAGCTGGTGGGTGCAGCCCCGCCGCACCCCGCTCACCTGTAGCGCCGCAGCTCTGTCTCCAGCCTCCTCCCCCAGCGCTGCAGGCCGGGCACCTGCCGAGCCAGGGCCTCTAGCTCGCGCACGCGCCGCAGGCTGCGCAGCACCGCCAGCCGGGCCTCCTCCGCGCGTCGCCGCACCTCGGCATGGCAGCGCCGCAGCCACCCCGCGCGCGCCTCTGCAGCCGCCAGCGCACCCTGCGCCCGCCGCAGCTCCCGCGCCGCCGCCTCCCGGGCGCCCGCCTGGCTCTTCCAGAGGCCGACCTGCAGGGACAGAGGGCAGGGGTGAGCGTCCCGCGCCAGCTGCTCAGCAGGGATGTAGGGCGCCCTGGGCCACCGCACCCTCAGCACATCCGGAGGCACGTTGGCCAGGAAGCCGTGCATTTTACTGCTCACTGCTTATGGGTCTGCGGTGCCAATCCCGAATGAAGCAGGGTGAGGAAAACTAAGTCACGAAGCCCATGTTCTGCTCTTTACATAACAGTGATTCTCGGCTGGGCCTGGGGGCGCACGCTTGTAATGCCAGCCTTCAGGAGGTTGAGGGAGTTCTAGAGCGGCCTGGACAACGTAGCAAGACCCTACATCCCAAAAAACCACAAAAAAGTGATTCTCAAACTTGGCGATTTCGTGGCCTGCTTCCAGCGTCCACAGCCTTCAACCTGCCGCCGTGGCTCCTTGTCCCCAAGGCCCACAGGGTGATGCACATTTCAAGCTGGCAATTGCCGCCCTCCTCCGGGTCTGTGCACCCAACTGTCTGCCCCTTGACGCTGGAGCTTTGTCTTTACAGCCTCATTCCCTGAACCTAGAACAGCCCTGACACACAGTCAGTGCCCAATAAATGCCCGAGAATGAATGAACGATCAGGGGCCATCTTCTCAGCCCGCGTCCCACACATGACTGGGGATTTCCCACCTCCATCCTTGGCTTGGCCCAATCCCATGCCACCTGCTCGTCCCCATGTGCACACGTGGCCCTGAAACCACACCTTGCTGGCCCTCTACGAAGTCCTGTATTCTCTCTGTGACCTCCCCTCCAGGTGACTGGGTTAAGGGCGGTGGGGGAGGTACTGTATAATGCTCTCCTGGTCCCCTTGTGGCTTCCGTGGAGTGGGAGCTGTTTCTTTCCTTCTTTGACCCCTGGCCCCCGGCACATGCTGGGCACAGTACTGAAGTATTTGTTGACAGATCCCAGATGCCAGAGCTGTGGCCATAGCTCCTCCAATGAATCACACCCCGGAGCAGGTCTGGCCGTGCTGGCGCTTGATGGCAAGAGACTGCCACGCTGTGATCCAACGTTGGCCACTCTGGGCGTCCCATAGTATTTGCTGAATCATAGAAGGAGCTATCGCCCCATTAGGCAGGGAGCCCCTTAAGGGTGGGGTTAGAAGGGACAAGATGACACTGAGGAGGCCGCTGGCGGTGGTGGTGGTGTGTGGAATGGTTGTCTGTGTGGACTGGAGTTTTGGCGGGTGGAATGGGTGATAAGAATAGGGGCAGGGGCAGGCACAGTGGCGCACACCTGTAATCCCAGCTACTCAGGAGGCTGAGGCAGGAGGATGGCAAATCTGAGTCCAGCCTGGGCGACTTGGCAAGACCCTGTCTTAATTAAAATAGAAAGGGCAGGTGTTGTAGCACATTAGAGGGCTCCTAAGGTCAGATCCCCAGTATGGAGGAGAGGGTACATGGGGGTGGGGATGGGGTTGGAGTGGAGTGGAATGGGGTCGGATAAGGTCAGGAAGCAAGCAGGCTGAAGTCGAGTGGGGTGGGTAGAGCTGCCCCCTATTCCCTTTCCTCCTCCGCCGCCCAGTCCAGGCTCAGCAGCCTGCGGACCAGGCGCCCGCCTCACACCCCCTGGCCTCACACCCCCTGACCCCCCACCCCGCGCACCTGCAGCGCGAGGCAGCGCGCGTCACTGCTCTGCAGCGCGGCGCGCAGGTCCTCCACCAGCTCGCGCAGGCTGCCGTTCTCCTCCTCCAGGCGCGCCACGCGCTCGCCGTCCGGGCCGCTGCCGTCCGGGCCGCCGTCGGGGCCGGGCGCGCGGGGAGGGCGGCGGCGGCGGCGGCGCGGGCGGCGCAGGCGGATCTGCGTCTCGATGTGCTCGCTGAGCGCGCCGCGGGGCAGCCGGGGCCCCTCGCGGGTGCCAAAGTAGCCGCAGAGGCGCGCGTGGAACTGGCGGAAGGTGAGCTCTGGGGGCTCGGCGCGCAACGCCAGGCGCGCCTCCTCCTCGGCATCCGTGTCCCCGTCGGCAACCACAACCCCAGAGTTCGAGTCCCTGTCGGCGGCGACATCCCCCCCTCTCGCGTCTCCCTCGGCGCCATCCCCGGCGGCGGCGCCCTCGGCGCGCAGTCCCAGCACGGCGCAGAGCGCTCGGAAGTCGGCGCGGGGCAGGCGGCCGGCGCCGCGGCAGTCCAGGTGGTGGAAAACCTCCTGCAGGTACTGGTCCAGGCCCGTGGCCAGCACCACGATCTCGTTCTCCACGCCGCGGTCCAGCCCGTAGTGGTGCGCGAGGGCGCTCAGCAGCCACTGCGTGCGCCTCGCCGGCCGCCGGTACGGGTCGCCCGCCGCGCCCTCCATGCCCAGCTCCATGGGTGCGCCTCGGCCGCTGGCAGCGGCGGCCGGGAGCTGCTCGAAAGGAGGGGCTTGGCGGCTGCGGTGTGGTCGTAGCGTCGCCGGGGCCGTGTCTGTCGCTGGGGACCACAGGGCGTGTCTGTTTAGCCCCGTTGATTTGGATGGGGCTGGGCCAGTGGATTCTTCCTCCCTGCGACCCGGGCGCAGGATTCCGCTCAGGGTTCCCGTTCCGGTGTCTGCTCTTCTCCTCCCACTCCGGGGCGGTCGGCTTTCAACTCTGTCCTGCGCGCTAGGAGCGGAGAGTTTGCCCCGAAATAGGGGCGCGCGGGGTGCGCGCCTGCAGATACGGCTGGGGAGGGCCGGGGTGCGCCCCACGCCCACGCCCATGCGCCGCCCCTCCCCGGGTCTGCAGAAAGCCCTGGAGGGTGGCCCGGCAAGCTCGCCCTCGCCGCCCTCTGCCTGTCGGTGTGGGAAAGCCTTCTCCCCAGTTAAATTCAGCGTTCCAGAGCCACTTCTCGTCCCGCCGTGGATGTGCAGAGCCCCACGTGGTAGTAACTGGAGCAGAGGCGGAGACAGACGTAGAGGGGCGAGGGGGGCAGTTCAGGACATCCCGCTGGTGAGACGTCATCTGAGATGGACCTGCTGCTCTGCTGTCCAGTGCCGCCGTGTGTGTGTGTGTGTGTGTGTGTGTGTGTGTGTGTGTGTGTGTGTGTGTGTGTGTGTGTTGGAATGCAGGGATAGGACTCCCCGGGAAGTGGTTGTACCCTCCCCCACACACCTCCACCCCCATCTTTGCAACCAAGGTTGGCGAGTTGGCAGCGAGACCTGCTTCCTTCTCTGGGCTGGGGTTAGTCTAACAGGTTGCAGGTTGCCAACTTCTCTGGTGCCTTAGAACACATTTCTAAAAGGCAGAAATCCCTCCTTCTCAGGGGACTGCTACCCAATTTTCCCTTTCTTTTGCACAAGAGACAGTGTGGTGATGGCATCCACTTGTTTCCTGCGCTGGGAACGGTTATCCAGCTGCGTTATACCAAGAGGCAGACTCAGTTGTCTTTGTAAGATCCACGCAGGCTAACCTTGTGTGCGGCTCTGTCTGTGAATTTAAGTGTTAAATCCTGCCATTTGAAAAGCGATACAATTCTCTTTCCTTAAATTTTATACTTCACTTTTGCAAAACAAAACAAAAATCTCTTTCCTCTGACACGCTATCCCCGAATCAGCACTTTGTCCACTTGGTAAATTCCTGCTCATTCTTGAACACTGCCCAAGGTACACCTCCTGGGAAGGAGTTGGATGTCCTTGCCCCAAACCACTTGGTTTGTTTTTTAATTGTAAAAGTAACAGCAATCTGACAAAAAGGCTTACCCCAATTCTACTTCATGACTTCTATCCTGGACATATGTGCACCCCAGCCTGGGTGACTTAGTGAGACCGTGTCTCAAAAATAAAAATAAAAAATAGGGATAGGGATATAGCCAATGCGGAGGCCCTGGGTTCAGTCCCCAGTGTCGCCTCCCTCCCCCCAAAAAAGGAAAGGAAAGGAAGACACATGCACAAGATGTTCACTCCCTCATTGTTTGTGAGAAACTGATGCCCATCAGGATATCACCAAGAAAGGGCCAGTGAAGAAAGCAAGTTGAGGCATGTTATGTACAATGTTAATACGTACATGACAATAACAAGGGAACTGCATAAAATAATACCAATAATTTCCACAAGGACGTATGCACAGAAGTGCACAGGGAGAATGGATTCAAGAGCAGATTCTCAAGTTATTTCTGGGGCTGGAGACCTTTAGCTTTCACAGCAAAGTCTCCTTTGGGGCAAGGTGAGGCTTTTGTTTGTCCTTTCTTTTTTAAGTGGAGAATATGTTTCATTATTTTGTTTTTCAGTTCTGGGGGTCAAACCCAGAACCTTGTGCTTGCAAGGTAGGCACAGTGCCATTGAGCTAAATCCCCAGCCACTTATTTCTATATCATAAGGTTCAATTATTAAAGAAAGATTTCAACCACATAAGGTGTACAGATCAATATTTTAATATATTTATAGTCGTATAGCCATGGCTTATTTTTGAATCTAGGTTTGGAACATTTTCATCATCACGCCTATGCCAACCTTTGTATAGTTAACCCACCCACCCCTCGCCTCCCACTCTTCAGCCCTGCTAACCTCTACTTCCTGTCTCTGCAGATTCACCTGTTCTGGACACTTGGCATAACTGGAATCATACGAGGATGACCTGTTGTGGCTGGCTTTGGGGGGAGCATGATACCACTGGTTACAGGGTTTATCTGTGTTGAGGCAGGTGGTACCTCATTCCTTCCAAGGGTTAACGAACACTCCATGACCTGGACAGACCACCCTGTCTGTACCCATTCATCAGTAAGGGGCATCTGGGTTGTTTCCACTATTTCACCATTGGAAATGGTGCTGCTGTGGACGTGTTCACACAAGTTCATTTCTCTTGTGTGTATTCTTCATGGTGGAATGGCTCAGTCCTGTGGGAGTGATGGTTAACTTCTTGAAGAGCCCCCCAACTGTTTCCCAAAATGGCTGCACCATGCTCATCCCACTGGCATTATGGCCCATTTGTGTCTTGGTGCACGGAGTAACCCTGAGATTCTAGGGCCTGGACTTCAGCTCCTCCCTCCCCTGCTTTCTGCATCTCAGTCTGTGGTGCCTCCAGCCATCCTGAGGAGAACCCTGCTGTCATTGAACCCTGCGTTCGTCCACTTTCCATCACTGGACAAATACCTGAGACCATCATCTTAATAAGAGAAAAAATTTATTTACCCCAGTTTGGGAAGTTTCAGTCCATGAATGGCAGGCCCCATTGCTCATGGGTCTGCCGCAGCTCAGCATGACAGGGAGCTTGGGGTGGAGCCAGGTAGCCACTCACTTCATGTGTGGAAAGCAAATGAAAGGAGGTGGAGGGGCTGGGATCCCACTGTCCCGCAAGGGCATGACCCCAGTGACCCAAAGATCTCCCACTGGGCCGGGGATGTAGCTCAGTTGCGCCGCCCCTGCCTGGCAAGCTCAAAGTCCTGAGTTCAATCCCTGGTACTGAAATAAATAAATACATACATACCTCCCACTAAGCCCTGACACTTACAGGTTCTGCTGTACTGGGACCAAGCTGGGATGAAGCCTTTAACCCACACACATACACCACACATGCAGTTGTCAGGCTGGCTGTCCAGCATCTCCACCTCCAAACTATATCCCAAATCTGCCTCCTTCTCTCTGCTCTGCTGTGACCACCCTGGACCAAGTCCCCAGCATCCCTCACCTGTGTGATCATAGCCTCCACCCCTGAGGAATTGCCCTTGACCTCCTGTGCCTATTCTTGACAACCAGAGGGATGCTGATAGCACTTCCGTCAGACCTTCACCTTCTCTTCTCTGGACATAATTATTTGCCTCTTAGGATCTAAAGATAAAGTCCTCACTGTGGCGCCAAGGCTGAGAACACCAGCATCTGCTGTCCCGTCACGACCATTCCCTCCCCTGCCACCCTCCTACTGCCCTTCTAACCCGCTTCTGCCTCAGGGCCTTTGCACTTGCTCACCCCATAGCAACACCTCCCTCCCACCCTTCACCTCCTTCAAATCCTGTGCCCCAGTTTCACTTCCTAGTGACCTCCATCACTCAGCCCTTCTACCGACTCTATCTCCCCGCTGTGTGTTATCTGTTCCCTTGTACTAAACTGCCAGCCCAGGAGGGGAGGAACAGCATTGATTTTGTTCACTGGGACTCTGGGGAGTCCTGGCTCTGCTGAGGAACCTGACTTTATTTCATGTCTGCACTGAGAGCCGGTAGCCCAGGCAAGGATGGGACACGCACCCCTACCCCATTGCCATGCTGGTGGCTGCTATTGCTGAAGGAGTCCTTTGAACAGTAACTTTGGTAACTTTTCCGGACTGGTCAGCATTGAAAAGAAGGCTTTTCAGTATCTGGCGGGGGAGGGGAGCCTTGGCGGGGCCTCTGCTGCTCCCTGCAGCTCAGCTGGAGGAGGCGATGGTTTATAATGTGAGCTGTCAGGCCTGCCTGTTACCGGGAGCCTCTGAAATAATTCCCCTTGAATCCACAAGGGTTTTGTTTGAGGTTCAAAGTGAGCAAACTCAGCGGTCTCCTTGGGCTCCTTTGTATGAGCTGGGGGATGGGGTGTCTGCGTGGGGGAGGAGTCGAGGCCCCAGCAAAGAAATTATGATCTTAAGTCACTTTGGTATTGTTGGAGCCACTTCCAACACAGTCCGGAAAAATATTTAAAAAATCAAAACTCATCCACCATCCTGCCACCAAGAAGGGATCATAGTATATTTGGGGTATATTTATTTCCAGAATTTTCCAGGCACTGGGATGAGAAAGAAGTTTTCTGGGGCAATGGGAAATACTTTACATCTTCATTGGAGAGCTGGGTCCCATGACGATACATCTGTTAGAACACAAAGGGCAGATTTTACAGTATGTAAATCGTACCTTATGCGAAGCACAGCTTTCTTCCCACATGACCCAAGCTTTGAAAACAGCCATAATACTTCTCTGCAGCCTCCTGGGGCTGCTCCACCCTCCCTCCCTGGCTGCACTCCCCAGAGAGCACTGGGAGGTGGTTTCCAGCAAGTCTCCCTAAAACCAACACAGAGACCAGGTTGCCTTCGATCCAGAGTATTTATTACTGGGCCAAGGAGTAAGAGCACTGTATTTAATTAAAAATTAAAAGGTGCTTGCTATTAGGTGAAGATTTCTTAAATGCAACACACTAACGCACAGTCCAAAAAGAAAAATTAATAGATGGGACCTCATTAAAATTCAAAATGTTTGCACTTCAAAAGTCACTATTTAGAAAATGAAAAGACAAACAAGGTATTAGAAGAAAATATGTGCAAAGCATGCACCCAATAAAGAACTTTGTTTTCAGAATTTACAGTGAATTTACAACTGATCAAAAGGTGGGACGAAGGGCTGGGGATTTAGCCGAGTGGTTCTGCCACCTGCCTCGCAAGCGCAATGACCCGAGTTTGATTCCTGGTACCTCCCCCCAAAAAACAAGAACCAGGCATGGTAGCTCACACCTATAATCCCAGCATTCTGGAGGCTGAGGCAGGAGGATCACCAGGAGTTGGAGACCAGCCTGGGCAACCTGATGAGTTAAAAGCCAGCCTAAACTACATAGCGAGACCCTGTCTCAAAAAAAAAAAATGTAGGCAAAAGATAACCCTTAGCATCTACCCCAGAGAAGTGAAAATGCAGGGGAGCCTGGGGGAAGAGAGCTGAGGTCCCCAGGCAAGAGGCGCCCCCCCAACTGCCAGGGAAGCCATGTCTACCTGCAGTCACCTTTGCTCTGACCTCATCCCACGATGCCTGGGTCTTGACCTGGACACCATCTCTCTCAGGCAGTGGCACCGTATTTTGGCATGCAATAGAATCTTGCTGGTGGTCTCTCAAACTACTGATTATGGTCCAGTTATTTACTGTACAACACATCATCCCAAAGCTTAGTGATTTAAGAGAGCGATGATTTGCTGTGCTCATAAACCTGCAATGTGGGGAGGGCCACACATTGGTAACTTGTTTCCGCTCCACACAGCGTCAGGCCGGGTGGCTCAGGGATACTTGTTGTCTTATACCCTTCGGTGTCTGGTGGCTGAACCTGGGAGCTGGTGAGGGGCTTGGTCTTACCATGTGGCCATGTGAGCTCCCTCACAGCTTGGTGACTATTTCTAGAGTGAGAGACCCCCAAAAAACAAGGCAGAGAAGTACATGGAATTTGCTTGACAAGGCTTCAGAAATCGCATAATGTCACTTTCTCTATTGGCTGAGGCAGTCTTGGGTCTGCCCCAGGCTCAAGGGAAGGGGACCCGACCAGTGGGTGGATAGGAGGAGCATGGACATAGCATTGTTAAGAAGAGCTTTTGGGAAGGGACCCATTGATGTGGCCATCTTTGGGAAATATAACCCACCACTGGTTCCAAAGCCCCAGCCCTGGAGAATTAATTCTGCAGGCCTGGAGGGAAGCCAAAGAATCTTTTTTGGGGGTGGGGGGGGCTACCAGGGATCAAACTCAGGACCTTGCCCTTTCGAGGCAGGCTCCAGAACCACTGAGCTAAATCCCCAGCCCAAAGAATCTTATTTTTGATGTGTGCCATTGGCCCTTTGCCCAGGACCTGTGGCTTCTGACCCTGAGCTGAGTATGGCTGCTCAAGGACCCTTTGGAGGGAAACCAGGCTTGGGTCAGCAGGGGAGACTGGAGGAGCAGGCAGTAGCATCTGTCCCCAGTGGGGTGGCGCTGCTGGCTTTAGGGAGCTGGTTTATCTTAATAGCCTTTTTAAACTTCCAGCCCTTCCTTCCAGGAAGTTTTCAGCCCTTCCTGGTTTGTAGATAGTAACTCCTGGCGTGTAGATAGGGTGACAGTGGCAGGCCCTGCCATTTGCTGTCTTGCCTTCGCAGTTATTTTTGAGACTTCATCTCTTAGACTGATTGAAGTGGAGGCGTACTGGAGAGGCTCAGGCAGCATGTGGTACCATTCGAGAACAGGCTGTCCTTGTCCCCTGGTCTAGATGCACTGAAAGGCCTTCGACCCTAGTGCTACCACAGTTTTGCTATTTGTCTCAACGTAGGCCATGTATCAACTCAGAACATCCATTTTCTCAACAGCCAAATGTGTGTGGGTCCTCAGCTCCCATTCTGTGACCAAACTGTAGAGTGGGGACCCTCCCTCAACAGAAAACCTACCATGGCTCCCCACTGCTAGAGCCCTGCTTGCCCTTCAAGGCCTGGCTGCCCACCAGTCCAACCTCATCATCCTGTCTCTCAATTGCCACAAACCTTCACCTCTCTGGGCCTTTGTATGCACTGTTTCTCCCCCAGCCTTCACATCAGGAACAGTTTCTCTTGCTTTCACAGCCTGCCTTGGCTCTTGTCACCTTCTCTCTGAAGTTTCCCAATGTCCCCTCCTCCTGGGCCCCATGTGCTCTTCTACACACTTGTGGTCTTTCGTGAGAGCCCTTAGCTACGCTGTTGTGGCTGCCTTGATGTCCTGAATTCATTCAAAACACTTCCCTTTCATGGTCATTTTGACTTTGAGAAAGAGCCAGCAGTCACAGGGTGCTGGATGGTGAATGAGGTAGGGGAGGACACCCCGTCGTGTTTTTATGAGCCTGACTTTTGGTTGGATGACACTCTGCAGTGGCATTCATGGTATTTTTTATCACACTCAGGAAAAAGAACTTCCAGACCTGGTTCAAAAAGTGGCAAGATTGATGGGGCCAGCGTGTTCAAAGCGAGGGGGAGTTTGGTGGGGGGCTAATGGCAGTATCTCTCACTGTAATAATTCTTAATTTAAATGTTCATCTTATCTTTCCAACACACTTCACTTGCTGTGTGGCCTTGGGCTAATTGCTTCACCTAGCTGCCTGTTTCCTCATCTCGGAATTAGGACCCAGGATCTCAAAACGGAATCCTGATGATACTGTCATGGCCTCAGCAACGGGAGCATAAAATCTAACGAGGGAGGTTGGAGCCTGCGTGTGCAAAGCTTATTGTTGCTTTTGCCTTTATTAAAGAATGGAGGGAGAAGTCCGTAAATCTTTCCTCTGTTCTACGGTAACAGGCACATAATACAGATTGAATAAACGAACGAATGGGTGAAGGCAACTGGACTTTTGTACTGTTTTCTGGGTCTTGTTTTATTTTGTGTTTGGGATCAAACTGAAGGCTTCACACCTGCTGGGCAAGCGCTTTGCCACGGAGCTGTCGGTGAGCCTAAACCGACGTCCTACCTTTGGGGGAGCCCCGCCCCCTTGCTCATTGTCTCCTAGCAACTGGGACACAAAACGTCGCGACTCTTTGCGCGCGTGCGCATGCGCGGCGTCCGCAAGGGGCTGGGGAGCAGGTGCGCTGGCTTACGCCACGGTCTGCTGCCCCGCGCACCAGCTTGCAGGTACCTCTTGCGCCTTGGGATTCCCCGTTTCCACCCCGGGTCCCCAGTCTGGCATCGCTTCTTACCCCGCGTCGCCACCTCCAACCCAATCTTCCTTTCCTGCGGTACCCCGGGATTCCACAGAACTTGAGCTTGTGTCCTGAGCTCAGGACCCAGTGACGGTTCATGTCTCGCCCTACTAGACCTCACCAGGGACCCGCACGGCCCTCCCCGGCCTGGTTGGTCTTTGCCCAAATGGCAAATACCTGTCGTGCTTTGGTGCGGCTCACCTGGCCTGTGGCAGTCCTCCCTGAGCCGGTGCGCCCAGGATTCTCCGCCCTCCCCGCCCTCTCGTGATTCCCAGAGAACTCTGGCCAGGTGTTCCAGAAGCGCCCAATGCCTGACTCCTGATTCAGGGCAAGAGAAGCAGCTGGAGCAGCTGCCCTTCTCTGTGGTTCCTTCCATTTTTTGTGGGGGTTTTTTCCAGATTTCTTGAGTGCTGACTGTGCAGTGGGCAGTGAACAGACCTTGGGCAGCCCCGGGGCAAGATGAGAGAAGGGTGGGTCCTGCAAGAGGTAGAGCTCAGCTCCTGGGGACAGAGGTGACTCAGACTTTATTTTCTCCCAGCCTGACCTGCACTCTGGAGCATGTCTCTACACGCCTGGGATTGGGAGGACGAGGACAGCGAAAGCAACGGGCTGGCCTCCTCCTGCCCTAGCTTTTACCGCCTTGAGTCTGATGCGGACAACTATCTGAGGGCTCCGGGCCAGGAGTCTGACTTCGAGAACCCCTATAGCAGTATTGAGTCCTTCGACGCCAGCACCTTCAACTCCGACGTGCCCCAGGTCGTCCCCTGCGATCTCATTATCTCCCTGGCCCTCCCTGTGAATACAGGTAGGCACTAAAGGAGATTCTAGTGCCCTCACAGAAAGGGGGTACACTGCTGACCTCTTAGACGTGTAGAGCATATATGCCACGCATCTTTTCTTTCCCTCCTCCCATCCTGGAGGTCCATGGTCAGAAAGTTTAGGGGACCCAACTGTGGGCACGGCGCATAAGTGGCTTTGTGGGTTTTTTATACTTAATCCTCTCAAAGAGCCTAAAAAGCAGGTGATGTTCTGTGTGCTTTTTACAGATGAAGAAACTAGAGAAAAGTTAACACATTCAGGATGAGGCTACAGTTCCCGTGTCTTGGTGCCAGATGGCTCTGAACCACTGGTGGTGCATGCATCAGGGGATAGTCACACATGTACCACCGGTGGCTGAAGATGTTGGGAATGTGTTAGGGCACTGATGCCCATAAGCAGGGTGTAAATCACTAATACCTTAAAACACCTCTCAGATCTTTTGAATCAAAATCTGAGTATAAACCAGGTGTGATGGCACACACCAGTAATCCCAGCACTGAGGATGCTGAACCAGGAGCATCGCTAGGAGTTCAAGGTTGGCCTGTACTACAAAATGAGACCGTCTCAAAACACACACACACACACACACACACACACACACACACACACACACACACACACACACACACACACACACACACACCACACCCCACACCCCCGAGTGTAAAGGCGTATCCATTAACGACTGCACAAAATGCTGTGTAAGAAACCCATTCGAGCCCCCAAACTGAGTGACTTCGAACCGGAACCTGCTGTTCTCCTGGAAGTGGAGGCTGCTGGGTGCCAACCCCAGCGACAGTTATTCTGCTCTGCCAGGTGGCCTTGCCCGGACACCTGCTGAGCATGCAAAGGCAGCCACACACAAGAGGACCAGCCCAGTGCCACAAGATCTCTTCCAGTCTTGGTGCCTCTTATCTGCTGACATTTTCTTGGCCAAAACAAGTCACACAGTTCAATGTGAGGGGCAGAAAAAAGTGCTTTACCTCTTGATAGACTTTGATGCATTTTCTTTTTCTGTTGTTTGGTCTACTTAATTATGCTGCTATGATAATTGATTTCAGCTGCTCTTCATTAGTTCTCTCATTGCCTCTGATATTCTGGAGGCTGTCTGGTTAGGTAGAGACCATATTTTCAATTGCTCCATCTTCTCAGTGAATTAAGTGTTTTTGTCATTATGTGGTGGCCTCCTCATTCAATCATGGTGCTCTTATCTTGGACCTATTGTTATCACGCGAAAGAGCCTGGAATAAGGTATCTGATAGATACCAAGCAAAAGAAACTTGGTGCTCACTTGGCCGCCTTTAACCCACTATCCCTTAGATGGAGCTCAGAACCTTGCACTTGTGAAGCAGGTGCGGCGCCACTGAGCTAAATCCCCAGCCCTTAATCTTCTGATTTTGATGCTTTCACTAAAGGTATTTGCAGAACAGATCTTCCAAACGGCGTGAAACTTTGACATAGCTTTGTCTAGACATAAAACTGTAGGCCCATTGTTTTTTCCTTCAATACCTAAGTGTTTATAGAGATCTCTATAAATATATAAATCATTTATTTAAAAAAAATGGATCCTGGGCCGGGGATTTAGCTCAATGATTTCACCGCCTGCTGTGCAAGCGCAAAGACCCGAGTTTGATCCCCAGTACCAAAAAATTAAAAATTAAAAATTAAAAAAAAAAAGAAAAACGGATCCTAAATGTTTTACAATTTGCTTTCTAAAATTGTAACATCTTAAATATCTCAGAGGTTGTGAGCACATACTTATTTTGTTGTTTTATTTTAAACACGTACAATGTTCTATTGTGTGCCTCTAATTTATCCTACCCCTTGTTATTTTTTATTTATTTATTTATTTTTGTTGCTGGGGTGGAAGTGGAACTGAGGACTTCACATGTTAGGCAGGACCCCTACCGCTGAGCCACACCCCCACCCCTCTCCCACCTCTTACTAGTGGACATTTAAATTGCTTTCAACTCTTCTATTACCATATTGTAATAGTCATCCTTGTGCATATGTACATGTGGGCACTTCTGTATCCTAAATTCTAAGAAGTAGAATTGCTGGGTTGAAAGTATGCACTTACAATTTCTTTGATACATATTGTCAAATTGCTTTGCCTTTCCATTGATGGAAAATGAGAAGCTTCTGGCACTTGTGACAGAATATCTGAGATACACAACTTATAAGGAGGAAAGCTTTATTTAAGCTTGTGGTTTCAGAAGTCTCAGTCCATGGTCACTTGGCTCTGTTGATTTGGGGCTGTGGTGAGGCTGAGCATCATGCTGGAAGCACTGGGCAGAGGAAACTTCTCATCTCATGTCAGCCTAGAGGCAGAGCGACAGGCGATGGAGGGGCAGGGTTCCAGTGCTCCTTCGAGGCCATCCCCCACTAACCTCACTTTCTCCACCTGGGCCCACCTCATAAAGGTTCCACCACCTCCTAATAAGGCCACGGGCTGGGAACCAAACCTTCAACACAGGCCTTTAGAACACATCCAAGTCATGGCACTCTCTTTTGGAAAAACAGATCTGTTTTTCCACAGAAAATTACAACAAGGCTCTTTCTATCTTCTAGATCATAAAGGAAAACATACAACTCTTATTGATAAATACAGGAAACACCCTAAACTGCACAACCATGTGTCGAAGCTTCGCCGTTTCTACCACATTGAGTATTTCTTACTGCCAGATGATGAAGAACCTAAAAGAGTTGATGTCGTGGTGTTTCCAGGACTGGCCAGGGTGTTCCTGGAGTCAGGAATAAAGGTGTGTGGGGTACATGCATGTGTGCATGTGTGTGTATGCTGCCTTGCATGCAGCGTGGTGCTCAACACTCAATGGGCTCCTCATCAGCCTGTGGTGAGTGTAAGTGTCTCCTGGCACTTGCTAGACCTGCACATGCTGGAGCCACCCCAGGCCTCCTGAGTGAGAATCTGCAGTGACCTAAGAATACCAAGCACGTGGCTTTTTCTTTAGATACTTTTAATCAGTAATTTGCCTGGTATCTCAAAAGTTGTGGCAGCTCTTGAAATTCCCTTCCTGTGTGTGTGTGTGTATGAGTGTGTAAGTGCAGCTTACTCACACGTGCACACTCCTGCCGGTGCTTTGGCTTGGGTCAGAGGTAATCACAGAGGACGTGACATGTGGTTATCTGCTTTGATGTTACATATTTTGTCCAAGGAACGCAGAGCCAGGCAGAGGCCAGTCCATACTGCACCGTTTCCCGCTGTGGGTTTGGAGCCAGGTGAGAGGCAGGTGGAGGGCAGCAGTGACGGGCCAGCTCGGTGGGCGGTATCCAGCTCTGCCCACTGCTCCCACCCCCATCTTCCCGTAGGTGAAGTCTCTGTGTGTTGTTCTACACAGACTGTGAAGCCGTGGTGTGAAGATGACAAACTCTGGGTGTCATGGAGCCAGACTTTTAATGTCAATGTGACAAAGGAATTATTAAAGAAATTGAATTTCCACAAGATCACCTTGAGGATCTGGGACACCAAGGACAAGATTTCAAAAAAATTCAGTTACTATCATCCATTGAAGACTCTTTCAGATGACCTGGGCTCATTTGGTAAGTCATATTGTTTTGGTTTGTCGTAGGTTTTTTGTTTTATCATGGTTTTATGTGAAATGTTTCTGGAGATTTATAATTTCTCACCACAGGGTGACCATCTTAAACCAAAAATCTGCAGTTTGAAATGCTCCAAAACTTGAATCTTTTTGAGCACCCACCTAACCCCACAAGTAGAAATCACCACACTTGACCTTCTGTGATAGGCCATAGTCACAACTCAGGCACACTGAAAATGCTGTGTAAAATAACCTTCCGGCTATGTGTATCTAAGGGATATATTCGACATGAAAGAATCTCATGTACCTCTGATCTCCAAGGTATCCCAATTTGTATGTGCAAATATTCCAAAATCTGAAAAAAATCCTAAATCCCTACCTTTTCAGAGTAGGAATACTCAACCTGTAGTGTCAGAATCAAGGCCAGTGTTCCTTTGTATCCTTTATCTAATTTATATGATGTGCATGCTAGTTTCTGCTTTGGTGGCATGCTGTTTCTCCAGGACAGGCTTGAGGTATCAGGAAGCGGCCCCTGCCCCAGGGCCAGTTGTAGTATTGGTGGGCAGTGAATGAGGCCACCCTTCGGGACCTCTTGTCACAGAGTAGCAGCTCTGTCATGGGTACACACCACTGGCCTGTCTCCTACTCTAGTACAGTGGGCCCTCAAGTTACCACCGGCCTCACATATGAACAACTTGGGTTACAACTGGAATTTTAGTTTTAACTTACAACCAAAGTCTTGAGTTATGACCCAAGTTCTGGTCTTTCCTATGTGGGGTTAATTGAGAAATCCTGGGCCAGTGTCTCTGTAAGGACACTGAGATCTTTCTGGAAGAAAATGTGACCTAAAGTTATACAGGAGAGAGACTTTGAAGGCTGTGTAGAGGAGCCTGAGCCTTCATTTGACCCTGAGGTTGATGACACTGTCACTATAGCAGACTCCATAGGCTTGCAGGTAGACAGTGGTGATGCTGAGGAACTGGTGGAGGAACATGCAGAGGAACTGTCCACAGAGGAACTTCAGCAACTTCTGGCTGAGCAACAGAATGGCAGCTGAGGAGCTTTCTGAAGAGGAGGGAGAGTATTAACAATCAGTACAGCAAAGTTCTTCTGAAATAAAAGGAAATCCTGAAAAATGGACAGTGCCACAAACATTTATAGAGAAGACTCAGCCAGACAAAGAAAAAGCCATTCGTTGCAGTAACTTGTTTAATGACAGTGTCATGTCATACTATAGAACAATGTTAAAGAAAAGACAGAAACAGACAACCTTACACCAGTTTTTAGTTCTGAAAAGGTTGAGACCTAGTGAGCCAGAAGCAGGTCCTAGTGGGCTACAGACTCTCCCAAAGAGAGAAAGGACATCAGAGAGCCAGCTTCCTGATGTTCTTATGGAAGGGGACTCTCCTTCCCAACAATAACCACCTTCCATTTCATCCTCCCTTCCTGCAAGCCAAAGATGGCAACTTGAATGGTGAGTACAGTATGAAATTGTTGTTGCTGGTAAACTAAGCACATTTTATAACTTTTTGGTGAATACACTAGGAAGATTATTGGTGTTTCTGGTAAATAACACACATTATACAACCCTTTTTTATTATGAAAAGATTAAGGAGTGTTTTGGGAGGTTCAGAAAGCATTATGGATATTTCCATTATTTCTTATGGGAAAAATAGTCTTGACTTACAACCATGTTAAGTTACAACTAGCTCTCTCGAGCTAATTGAGTTTGTAGGTCAAGGGTCTACTGTATATTGTACATTCACTGAAAAAAAAATTAGAGGATACCAAGAAACAAAAGAGAAAGTTTGGCTGAGGTGTAGCTTAGTGGTAGATCTCATTCTGAGTCCAACGAGGCCCTGGTTGCATCCCCAGTGCGCCTCCCCCGCAAAAGAGAGAAAATTTTAAAATCCTACTTCACCCCAAGATAACCATGTTAACATTTCCATGGGCCTCCTTTAAACTTTTATGGGTGGTGCATATGTCAGTGTCAGAATTTCCTGTGCTCTCCCGAGGGAGCAAGCTGGGAGGGCTGGAGAGACCCAGGCTTTGAAGTCACTCGGCAGAATCTGATCTCTTCCATCTTGTAGTAGCTGTTGACCTCGGGCAAGTTCCTGAACATCCACTTGTCTGAAAAGGCAGAAATAAAGAGTCCTAACCCACAGGCATCCTGCAGGGCAGAATGGTCGGGGTGGCCCACTGATGCCACAATGGGATGGCGGGTATTGTCCGCAAGAGAATTTTTAAACTAAAATAAGATGCTACTGATTAACTGATGCTGTGGCATAATTGTATGATGCCTTCTGATGTTTAGAAACATAGAAAGTAAGAGACGTGCATATTAGAATTGCTGAAGTGTGGTACTGTTATTTTTGCTTCCAGACAAGTAGAATTATTCCCACTTTACAGTGAGCAAACAAATTGGAAGTTGCCAAAAATCCAGAGGCAGCAGCAGATCCTATCCCAGTTTTGCATGACTGGGACATTTGAATTTCTCCAGTTTTCCTGCCTTCCCTTGACATTACAGGCTTGGGACTTCCAGTTTTTAAGCCTCCCTCGATGTTCCTGGCAGTACTAACATTTTGGGCCAGGCAGTTCCTCACTGTGAGGCTTTCCCTGTGGGTAATAGGATGCAGAGCAGCATCCTGGGTCTCTACTCACTAGACAACAGTGGTAGCTTCCCAGTGTGCCCAGCAAAAATTCCTTCAGACGTTGCCAGATGTCCCCTGGGGGCCCAAATCACCCTTAGCTAGTTGAGTATGGTGGTGCACACATATAATACCAGCACCTGGGTGGCTAAGGCAAGAGGATCGCAAGTTTGAGTCCAGACTGGGCAGGTTCACAACTTAATGAGACCCTGTCTCAAAATAAAAAGGGGTTGGGGATGTAGCTCAGGAAGGAGTGGCCTGGGTGACCCCCTAGCTAGAGACAAGGACCTCTGTGTGTAGCCCTGGCTTTGCTAAGAAACAGCTCTCTGACCACAGGAAAGCTACTGAAGTTTCAGATTCCTCATCTGTAAAATGGGGTAATGACATTGTTTCCCTTGAAATGAAGTGCCATGATTCAGTGCAACAACATCCAGCAGGTGCTAGATCATCTTATTTTGGAGAGCCATTGCCAATCAAGGTTTGAGAGCCTCACCCCAAAATATACATTGTTACTCTGTTGAGTTCCCCAGTATTTGGGGACAGTTTCATGTTCTACAACTCCAGCAGGGCAGGGACCTTATCTATCTTATCTATCGATCTGTGTCTACCGAGAAGCAAGTGATTGCCCCACATAGTACTCAATAAATAGTTTTAATTGATTGAATCAATGCTCTTTCTTCTGCATTCTAGAGGAAGTGAGACGTTTGGTTTTGAATCAGAGAGAATTATCTAAACTAGGCCTTGAAAAAGCTAACGTTGTCAGGGAGGAGTGGAATGAGGAGTCTCTACCAGAAAAACAAGAAAAGGCAGAAAAAAGTCCAAAGTCTTTGCCGGGTGAGTAGAGATGACTTTATGGACAAGCTGCATGTGGCAAAGCCCAGGTGGAGAGAGTGGTGAGCAGGGCTGAGGTGCCGTGCACATGCACTGGAGCCTTTTCTGTGTATCAGCACCAACTGCTGGGGAGGGGTCACCTGCTGCACCCACTGAAGGGTGCACTCTTTGTTATTGATTCTTTTTCTTTAGTTTCACTGTTTTTGTGGCTTACAAAAAAGCTTCTCTGACTCTAGAAGTTATATGTGTAGATTTTAAGAAAATCCAGTGAAGGAAAAATACAAGAAAAGCAGGGGGGAAAATCTATAATTCCATTATTAACTGCAATCAGTGTAACATTTTGGTTTTCATATAGCACATGTCTTTGTTTTGGTTCTAGAATTTTTATTTTGTACATAGACAAGGTTATCTTGGATGTACGCAGTGCTCCTGTGTTCTGAGATTGTAAATATGTCACCACATGTATTTCCCTATTTCCTTAAACACTTTCCCTAAACTCCATTTGTGAGAACTACATAGGATTTCATCTGCAGATAAGGCTGGAGTTTGCTTAACTATTCCCTACAGTTGGGAACTTGGGAATCTTAGGAGCATTTTCAGTATTTTGTAATATGAACAGTGCTGAAGTGGACAATTTAATATATAATTGACTTTTTTCTTCTTTTTCCTCTGTGGGAGTAAGAGGCTTCCTCTTGTCTCCATTTGTCCAAATATTTAGAATTCATTTGGTGTGTACATTTATCGTTTATTTGCTCAGTTATGATTAACAAACCCCATTTACTATATGCTTCCCATATCCCAAGCATTCTCCCTGCAGACAGGCATTACAGGAATGTGTCAGAGGCCCTCATTTCCTAGTCAACCAGGATGGAACAAGTTGGATAACATTTGCTAATATTATTTGGTTCTCACCAAGCAGAGCTTGAAACTTCTTCCAGGAACAGTGAGGAATATGAAAAGTCACTCAAACCAGATGATCTTCCCACAGTTCGGTAAGGGATGGAACCATGTTATTTTGAGGGACAGGAATAGAGGCCCTTACTGTGAGTCATGTACACTTTGTGGTAATTCTGGCCAAGTTGGGACACATACAATCCAAACAAAATTAAAGGTACAACACAAGAAAGGAAAGTTTGTGTATGACCACATGCATCAGGTGCCATGTGTTCTGTGTGCAGCATTTTATCTCATTTGATCCTCATGATCATCATTTTTCAAGGTGGTATTACTCTCTCCATTTTCTACACAAGATGACTGGGTGGTTCAATGATTTGTGTAATGTGGAGGTCCGCAGTGTTGACTACCAATTAGTGCAGGCTGTAAAGAGTTAACCTCGCAATTGGTTTGTTTACAGAAGTGAGTCTGGCCAAAGCCTACATTCTGAGGTCAGAGTAACTTGCATCCAAATTCCATTCCCACAACTAAAACCTTAATAGAAGGACAAGGTTCTAATTACAACCCTGTATTTTGTCTATTCTGTTCCTAATTTGAAAATGCTTTGTCTGTATTAGTTTCCATAGAAACCACACAACTGCACATCTTTGCACATAGTCTTGCCCTTGCACGTAGCTTGCCTTTACCCCAATTGATTCCTAATAAAAATAAGAGGATTGGATGGATCAATGCCTTTGCTAATTAAGCAGCATTGGCCATCCTGGCTCCCTGGCTTCTTTGTCTCTTAATTCTGTTTTTTAGTTTTTCCCCCTCCTCAGGCTTGCACCGTAGCACCGAGCAGGAGATCAGAACCTACTGCAGAGCTCTCTGATAGTGCAAAATCATAAAAGTAGAATTTTTGGTTAAGCTAGATCTTCAGACTCCTGAGTCTGGCCCTTCCTGAGTGGGTTCATTACTTTTTAGGGCCTCTTGTGGCCTAAGAAGGGCCTGGAAAAGGGGCTCCTTGAATGCTATGGGGACTAGAGGGAGAATGGAAGCCCAGCTTCTGGCTTGAGAGATGCAATAAGAAGAACCAAGAAGAACCAAGAGCACAGGCCATTATATAATCTTAATTTTTAAAAAAATTGGGTCTCGGGCTGGTGATTTAGCTCAGTGGTACCACTGCCTCCCTTGCAAGCAAAAGGTCCATAGTTCGAGCCCTGGTACCCAAAAAAAGCCCCAATTAAATAAAATAAATAAAAATTGGATCTCCTTGTATTACAGGCTGGGATGCAGCCATCCTCCTGTCTCAGCCTCCCAGATAGCTGAGACCACAGGCATGGGCCATATGCCCAGGGAACAATCTTGATTTTTAAAAACTGTTTTTGCATTGAACTTATAAATTAATTGATCATTTTTCCATTGTTAGGTTACATAAACCATGATCATAACTCTTTCCCTTAATTCAGACCTTCCTTTGTATCCTTTACTGGAGTTCAATTTTTTTCCCATAGATCCTGTGTGTAACTCTTATTAGTGATTTCCTAAATGTTTTATAGCTTTAGTTATTTTATAAGACCATATTGCTTTCCATTAAATTTTCTAATTGGTTTGAACCTTGATGGTACAAGTGTGGCCTGTAGACCAATGATATTTGCATTGCCACAGAAAGTATTAGAAATACAGAATCTCAGGCTTCTGAACCATAACCTGTATTTTATTTGGCAAGAGCCTTTGGTGATTCATATGCATGCTGAAATTTGAGAAGTCTTGGGTTAGAGGAATACAATACCATTTTTAAACTCTGCTCTTAATCCAGTAAATAGACTCTCAGATTTGGCCTCTGATTTTTTTTTTTTAATCTTCATTAAATTTTCTCTTTGTGGATTTTCTAGACAAAGTACTTCAAGAGCAGCAGCTATGTCTTTTATGGGGACAACCATGATGGAGATCAAGGAATTAATTGACAAAACATCATTTAGCAGCTTGAACACATTAGAGAGGCTAAGATCTCAAAGTAAGTTAGGATGAGATTTTGAAATTTTATAACTAGACTTGGAAAATTATGAAATATTTCAAATTCAGATACTTCAATGTGATGTTTTGATATCTAACCAAATGATAATTGCTGTGTTTCATGCACTTTCAATTTCCCAGTTTTCCCAAATTTCAATTTCTCTGATTGTCACCATCAATGCATCATCTACCCATCCATCTACCCACTCGTCTATCCATCTCCATATCCATCCATCCATCTATCCCTATTCATCCACCTATCCATCCATCCATTTGCCATCATCCACATATCCATCCCCCCATGTATCTATCTGTCCTCATACCTGTCCTTGTCTGAACCCATCCACTCATCCACCCATGTAACTAACTATCCATTTTCATATCATCTCAGTCCATCCATTCACCCACTCATCCCCTTATCCACCCACTATCACCTACCCATTTAGATACCCATCCCCATATCCATCCATTTCATCTTCTGTTCAATCACCCTCAGCATCCTATTCACCCACTTTATATATCCCATCCCATCCCACTCCACCAGTGTTTTTGTGCTCCTGATCCATGTTTGGTGCCCTTCCCCAAGGAAAGGCCCCCATGAAAATCTCTAATGTCTAATGCCAACTCCAAATAAAGAATTACAGTTCTATCTTATGGATGCAGTGATGGGGATAGGTGTGTTGCCAATCAGCCAAGAGTGGTTCTGCTCAATTCAGATGGAAATTATGAATTGGCAAAGTGCAGCTCTCCTAGCAGTTCTCATGTCACCAGATGATACCAGGTAATGCCGGAAGCCAACAGTTGACACAGCCAGCTGCTGGTCTTTGTCACTGCTGGCCATCACTATCTGACACTGGCTTGTGCTGGACACTGTAGGTGGGCTCTACTGGGTCCTGGTCTGTGCTGCAGGTCCTCATTGGCTGCTGGTCCCTGGAGCTCATTGGTGTTTAGAGCTCTGCGTGTTTATTGCTCTTTCTTTGGAAACAACTATTCTGTCCATACTACTCAAGATTTAAAAATCCCAAATAGATTGGGTGCGTGGTATGTCAGGAAGCATAAAAAGGTAGAGATTGTGGAAAGACTTTCCTTGAAAAATAAGAAACCATTTGCTTCTGGTAAAGGACACAGCACCCCATATTGTGGGACCTGCTCGTGCAGAAACACGTAATCTTAGCCGCAGGCATAAGCCAGAAAGGAGCATGCGATACAAGACACTGAAAGTCAAAGGAAAAGCTACAGAGCCCTGCGTGGGATGATTGTGATGTGCACACAACTGACAACACATCATTGTCCACAGCTGTGAAAATGAAGCCTACAGAGCAAAACACAATTTCAAAATCAACAGAAAAATTAGCAAAGAAAGTCTAATAGGCAAATCACATAAGAGTGGGGCTGGGGCGTCTATGAAATCCCACTCAGCTTCATGAGGCATCGGGAACTCAAGTCAGGCTCATTGAACAAGGACCCTTAGCACCGCTGGAACGGGGTGATGAAGTCAAGCCAGAGGTGGCTGCTAGCTACCTCTCCTTTCTGCCTCATGCTTTGGTGATTTTAAGAAATCCTTCGTCGCCCACATTGCAGTTTCCTAGGTGTTTGTCTAAGGATTTGGGAGGTTTTGTTTTCTACCTCTGGTCTGGAATTCGTTTTGTAGATGCACAGTGTAGCCTGCTAGTTTTGTTTGCTAGGAATACACAGTCCAGGTGACTCTGCCTCTCCCACGGCTCTGTGCACACTGGGGTCTGTCCCCTCACCTTCAGGCCATTGAAGCAGTATCTCACACTGTCTCACTTGGCCACTGGTCAGAAGGGGTAGAACTCGTTCTGGGACTTCGATGGTGCAGCTCCAAAGCCCAAACCTCAGCCTCACTTGTGCGTGCGAACTGATTGGAGGAGAACTTTGCATGCGCCGTACCATGGTGTGTCATGGCAACCTCAGGCCTTTCTGCTTGTTCTCTGGTAGCAGCTGTGGGGGTGAGGGCACCCCTCCTCCAGACCTGAGTAGAATTGGCAGCTGCTCTGCCCTCCGTATGTACCCACCCCTTCCAGTTGCTGGAAGAGGTACCAGGACAAAGGACAAGCCTTGCCTTCCAGAAGCTTCTGGAGTCTTCTAGAACCTCTGTAGCACGTGTGCGTGTGTGCGTCCATGCATGCACTCACATATGGCAGTTCAAGACAATCACTTAACATTTCTTTCCTTTCTCTGATGTCACAGTTAGAGGAAGAGATTTCGAAATCAAAAAGAAAAGCCACAAGAGAATGAAGAAGCCTCCAGCCATGAAGGACGGAGACACTAAGGTGTCGGGCTGCTGGAGGCCAAGTATCTTCTGCATCCAACTGGCAGTGACACCACTCCTTGCAGGTAGCTAAACCTATTCCCAACAGGTGTTGGTTGTCTTGTCGTGTGTGTCTAGAATTCCACACACGGGACACTCGTGGTGACCAAGCTCCTGCCCTGTATCACTCATTTCAGCCTCACCCCAAGAAAGTTGGGGTAAATGTCTGCACTGTACAGAGGAGGAAACAGGCCCAGAGAGGTTAAGTACGTTGTCCAAGATCACAGAGCTAGGAAGTATGAAGCCTGATTTTGAACCTAGGTTTGATTCCAAAGTCCAAGGAAACTTGTGAGAATAGTAAATATCATGACTTTATTTGCTAAATGAGATGCTGCTCTTTGTAAATAGTTCTTGCAAAGACATTTAGTGAAGAGAATTGGGAAAGGAACCAGTTTTTACTGAGTGTGTATTAACTGCCAGCACGTTAGATGTGTCACGTTGCTTCTCATGACAACTCACCCCCTCACTGACCCTGTGGTGCTGCTGGCAGAGCGGTTGTCATTGCTGGCGTCTTTTTCAGTGAGGAGAAAAAAACACTCAGGTCAAGTGACTTCTCCAGGGCCACACTGCTCAGGCAGAACAAGGATTTGATTCTTTTGTGTTTTTTAAAAAGACTTAGCACACACACACAAAAAGATTTATCACAATTTATAAACTAGGTTTTCTACATTGTGGTAAAAATAGATATTTATTATATTATGTATTTTGAGTATGGAAAGCTCAGAATGTATGTTGGGTAAAATTATGTGACTTTGTTTTTTAAAAACAGAATTATGAAAGAGACTGCTACTGGTCTTTTTTTGACAATTCTAGGGATTGAACCCAAGGAACTCTACCACTGAGCTCCATCCCTAACTTTTAAATTTTTTTTCCCCTTAAGTTTATTGGTACATTTTAGGTATAAAATACAGTTGCATTCATCATTGGGATCTTGTACCTCTACATGATGTATCTTGGTTCTTATTTTTTCCCCTTCCCCTGCCCACCCTTCCCTATTTGCAAAGACTTTGTTTCCATGTTTTTTCCTTTTCTCATATTTTTTTCCCTTTCTTTCCTTTCCCCTACCCCTCCCACTTCCCCTACTCCTTTAGATCTTTTCTTCCTATTACACAATATCTATTATGCATTTTTTAAATTACAATATCAAAATTTAGAGGACATTACCACAGATTTTACAGAATTTAAAAGAATATAGAACCTAGCTTTTAAATTTTGATTTTGAAACACAGTGGCCCAGTAGCTCAGGCTGCCTTCAAACTTGAGATCCTCCTGCCTCAGCCTTCTAAGTAGATGGAATTACAGGCATTTGGCACCACATCCTCCTTCTTTCCCTTATTCTTCCTTCTCCTCTGCCTCCTTCTCCAGTTCCTCCTCCCTCTTCTTTTCCCCTTCTTCCTCTTGCTCCCCACTTCTCTCTTTCTCTCTCTCTTTTTTTTTTTTTTTGGTATGGGGGATTGAACGCAGGTCCTTGTACTTGTGAGGCAGGTGGCAGAACCACTGAGCTAAATCCCCGGCCCCGGCCTTCTCTCTTTTTTAAGAGAAAGTTCAAGCCTTGTACCAGCTGTCCTCCAGGATCTCGGCTGAGATAAAACCACCCCACACAATGGTAGAAAACAAAACTTCATCAGATTAAACCCCGGAGCTGTCTGGACACTCATTGTCCTCATAGCTCTTAGGGTGATGTTGATGTATTTTAAGAAAATATTGGGGCTGGGGATTTAGCTCAGTGGTTCCACTGCCTGCCTCGCAAACGGAAGGTCCTGAGTTCGATTAAAAAAAAAAAGAAAATACTAACCTTTTAGGATTTTTTTTTCCTCCCCAGAGCTGAGGCTTGAACCCAGGGGCTTCTCTGCCATTGAGCCCCACCCCACCTTAATTTGCATTGTTACATGTGGTTTGGAAACCAGCTGCACCGTCTTATAGCTTCCCACTCTGCGAGAGGAGAACCTGGGCCAGTGTGTGGAGCTCTGGAGCCTGTCCGGCCCCTTACCCCAGGCAGATGCTGCCTGAGTCCACAGGGCAGTTGTGACCTCCAGTAGGGACACTCGTGTGACTGCCCCTGTGGAATTGGGCAGACTTGACTCTTTTGTTTTGCTGGGAGAGAAGGAGAAGCTCAGGTCGTCTTGTCCTGCAAAACACAACAGTCCCTGAGATGAAGACACCACGACATGGCCAGGCCTCCCCTTCCTGTAGCCTGTCCTGCCGTGGCCATGCCAAGTGGCAGTTAACGCAAGAGCTGTGGTGACAAGTGGCCTTCTCATCCTGGCTCAGACGCTTACAGCCAGTTACGCCTTTCACGAAGTGGGGGTGACAGTTTCCACCTCAGAGCCCGTCTCAATCCCCAGGGGAGAGCATGGTGTCCCCTCCTTAGCATGAACCCTTGCGCACAGTAGGACCCTGAGGGGTGGCCAGTGTGGAGGTGGCAGCTGCTTCTCCCAGCTGTTGGGTGCCGAAGCAGGGTGCTGAGCCTTCAGCAAGGGAAACGGAAAGATGACTGCTTCCTTATATCCACAGTGTGGTGTGTGGTCATCCATTGGAACAGCTGGGACTCCCAGGGCCAATTGTGTGCCTGTTTGTTCAGAAATGGCAGCACGGGATTATCTGTTCAAAGCCAGCATAATTGTTTTTGGTAAACATCTCCCACTTCCAATTAGGCCATATTGTTTATACAGCTTTTTTCTTTTCTTGTGGTACCAGGCACTGAAGCCAGGGCCTCAACACGGAGCTATATCCTTGGGTCTAGTGCCTCTCTCCCTCCCCCTCCCCCTCCCCCTCCCCCTCCCCCTCTCCCTCTCTATCTCTATCTCTATCTCTATCTCTATCTTTGGAGACACAGTCTTCTTAAATCCCTAAGATGCACAGCCTGTGTTCAAACTTCGAATCCTCCTGTCTCAGCCTCTCAGAGTACTGGTTTTATACAACTTTGCAGTGCTACCTGGAAACCAGTACTGTTTTAGCAAGGTTCCATATTTGGAAGCGAACTCTTTAAAAGGAGATGGCATTGCATAGAGGGGCTGAGTTGAGCCCAGCAGAACTGGGCTGGGTGCTGCCAGTACTACAACTTATCAAGCAAGAGACCTCCGACAATCGCTTGCCATCTCTGAGCCTGGGTCCCTCATCTGTAAAGCAGAAGTGACAGCAACCATAGAAGGTTGCTTTAAGGATCAAATGACATTAATGCCCATTGAGGACTGGCAGTTGTAAGTACTCAAACAGTCCCTCCCCAACTTTGTCCACAGCCATGGGGTTCCCAATTTGGTGCCATTTAGTAGGGTGTGGAGGGAGGCACATTCAGTCATAGCTGGAAGTGGGGTGCTGCTCACGTCTAGTGTGAAGCTGCCAAATATCCCACAGTGCAAAGAACAGGTCACCTCTAGAAAGAACAAGCCGACCCCGAATGTCAGGAGTGCTGGGCTGGATTTGTGGCTGACACCTCTGGGTCATCAAGGAGGGGTCTTAATTCACGTTTGTGTGGACATTGCTTCTACCTTGGGCAGTGTCTTCTGTGAAAAGGCTGATGAAGTGATATAACACAAATCCTAATTAGTTGTCCCTTTCATTTGCTTCATGCAAGAGTTACACGGGAGCCGGGAGGCCGCACAGGGCATGTGCCACCTGCGTCACCTTGGCCCGCAACTTGACACACAGCTGCTATTTTCCTTTTCTTTTCTTTAATTAGTTGCAGAATATCCCATCTTATGGACCTTCTATAACTATTTATCCGGTGATTGGGATTGAACCTCAGGCATCACTCGTAACCTTCATTTTACTTCTTTGTTGCTTCATGTTTTTGATACTTAATGAACACATTCACTGTGGGGGACGTGGTACAAATCCATGTCGCGTTTGGTTCTTTTTACTTCCCCTCCCGTCACTTCCCTCCTCTCTTCCCCCATCCCCAGATCTCCTTCCATCTCTGCGCAAGAGCAATTTGGCTTTTATGCGCCCTTGAAATATATTTGCAGGCGCTTTGGAAGGAACAGACCTGGTCTCTCCTGAGCATGTGCTGTGTGGGGCAGTGTCCTTGGTGCCACTCAAGTCCCTGGGTCACGTCACTGTCACCATTTGCCCAAAAGGAAACAGCCTGAAGAGACTGTAGCTTGTCAGATGATGGACAGCCAGATTTGGGATTTGAACTCACATCTCTCTGGCTCGAAAACTTAAGCTGTTTTATTTTTGTTACTTTATATCATTTATTGTCTTTATTTTATTTTTGCCTATCTCAGTATGTCTCTGACTGGGGAATATGGGAACCATTTTTGTAAGAAAAATCCTCTTGGCCTCCTATGCCTTGCATTGCCTCAGCTCACCTGTCTTGTATTTTCCCAGTTGAAACTATTGCTGCACCATCATAGTGGGTGATGGGCCATGTGTGCTTTGGCTCAAACATGCCACTTATTTTTTGTTCAATACCTATGTATTATTTGCTCTTGGGGTGTGTGTGTGTGTGTGTGTGTGTGTGTGTGTGTGTGTGTGTGTGTGTGTAATGTTGGAGATTTAACCCAGGGAGCACTAACCTACATCCTTTTTGTAAAAAATATTTTTAGACAGAGTCTCTCCAAGTTGCCCAGTCTAACTGGTGATCCTCCTGCTTCAGCCTCCCAAGTAGCTGGATTCCAGGTGTGTGCTACCACACCTTGCACATTATTTGCTCTTGATGGTATTCTGTTCTGTGGTACCTGCCTGCAGCAGCTCTACCATTAGGAGAGCCAGGCCCACTGTCTAATGAGTTGTCCTAGGGCCACATTGGGCCACAGGCACTGGAACGTGGCAAAGGAACTGCATTTTAAATTTTACATCATTCTAATTAAATTCTAGTCACAAATGGCCAGTAGCTACCATAGTGGATGACACAGGTGTGGAAACTGCACCCCAAACTGGTTATATCAGACTGTGGGGTGATACCCACACATCAGCATTCTGTATTGTACTCTGGATGATTCAGGAAATATGTGTATCACTTCTTTTTTTTTTTTGTACTAGGGATTGAACTTGGGACCTTGTGCTTGCGAGGCAGGCGGTTGAACCACTGAGCTAAATCCCCAGCCTCTGTGTATCACTTCTTAAAAGATGATCATCAGGGTTAGATGACAAAAATTCTTAGAGAATTGATGGGATTTCTGTTTGAGAAATTGCATAAATATGCTGGCTATGGGCATTTCCTGATTTTTTTTTTTTTACATTTTCCTTTTTGCTTGGGGTATTATCATGAGCTTGTCTCCAATTACTTTACTTCTCTGTGCCTATCTGGGGTGGTCATGAGTATGGGTCTAATGCTGTGCCCTCCCCAACAGGACAGCAAGCTGTCATGAGCCGTGGCAGTGAGAAGTCCGCCAACATTTTAGATTGCCTTTTGACCTTAAAAACAGAAGTTCCTATCATGACGGAAGAGCAAAAGCAGGACTTAAACCCCATGACCATAAAGATCAAGTGTGCTTCCTGCCTTCCGTCACAACCTGTGCCCATTCAGGAGCTGGAGGTAAGGAGCTGGACCATCTGCATCAAGAGCACTCACCTGACTGCCCCTGGCTGTCATCCCTGATTCTCCTGATGGCCCTGAGTCAGAAATGTCATCACCATCCACACTTTACCATTTAGGATCCCACAGGGAGCCACTGAGACTAGGTGCCGTCAAATCTGAGGTGTCCCGCCACACCACAGTGCTCTACCAACAGAGCTGCAGCATCTCTTCAGGAGCTGTGGGCTTTCCTGGTACAGTAGCAGTGCCCAGCTATTGAAGCAACCAGGTTCAGTGCTGCTTTTTATCCTGAGTGCCCTCTTCTCCTTCCTGGTTGAATCTCTCTCTGGATTCTGTCTTCCTCTTTATTTGCTCTTTGGTTTTGCTGGAGCACATCCTCTAGTACCTTCTTTGGAAATGGTCAATGGCTTTTCTATCCCCTCCCCACTCTTTGTATGTCTAAAAATATCTCTATTCTATTCTTGCACTTGATGGTTAGTTTAGATATAGAATTCTAATTTCTTTTTAGTTTTGAAGGCATTGTTCCAGCATCTGTGTTCAGTGTTGAACCTTTGTGTGAACCCTATTTTCTATTCTCTCAAGGCTTGTAGCACCTTTTTGTCTTCTGAAACTGTTTATGTGTCTTAGTGTGAGTATATCCATGGACGTTATACTTTTAGTTTAAACATAGATTCACAGGAAATTGTAAAGATTCACAGGAGGACCTTGTGTCTTTCTCCTGCAGATACAGTGGTTGTTATGTAGCTATAGCACAATATCCAATTGGTCCAACATGTGTGCAGACTTCTCTGCCATTTTATCACGTGTAGATTAATTATCATGACACCTACACATCACATCTATAGAAATAAGCTTTTAGTACAGAAACACCATTCACACCACCCTTTTCTGCCCTTATATCTACTCATCTCTAAACTAATTGATTTTTCATCTCTATAATTCTGTTCATTTAAGAATGTTATTGTTATGGATTGAATTGCGCTTTTCTTAAAATTAAAAAAAAAAAAAAGGTGTGTTGAATTCCTAACTCCCAGGACCTTGGAATGCAAACTTCTTTGGAAGAAGTGTCTTTACAGAGGTAATCAAGATAAAATAAGGTCACTAGAGTGGGCTGTCATCCAGCATGGTTAGGGAGGCTCACATGCACACAGGGAGGATTAGTGACGACAACCAGGGCACATGTGAAAGCTGGAGTTCAGCTGCTGCAGCAGAGGAATGTCAGAGCTACCAGAAGCTGGAGGGACCTTTGGAGGGAGCATGGCCCTGCCCGCAGCTTAGTTTCTGACTTTTAGACCTTACTCTTGTTCCAAGCCACACTTAAGGCACTTTTGTATGGCAGCCCTGGGAACTTAGATAAATGCAAGAATTTGGTATGTGAGCTTGGGAGATGGGTTTGTTTTTATGTTTTATTTTCACTCAGCATTCTTTCCTTGCTTATAGTTTGATCATGCTTCTTTGTTCACACTGCCTTTTAATTGGTGTTCTTAGAGTATTTATATTTAGTGCAATTGTTGATATATTAGAGCTTAAGTCTGCTGTTTTGATTTTAGTTATTTCTATGTTTTATGGATTACTTGAGCAATTTTTAGACTTATCTATAATATTTCTAACTCTTCTGAGATCAGTATCTTTTTAGTAAACCTATAGGTATGCATATATAACTTGATACAGGGTCAACATTTTACCAGTTTGAGTGAAGTATAGAAAATTTAGTTCACTCCAAATCCCTTTATATTTCCTCATTTACAATTTAGTTTTCTTAAATATTCTATACAGATTTTGATCCACATTAGACAGCATTGTGTGTATGTGTGTGTGTGTGCGTGTGTGTGTGTGTGTGTGTGTGTGTACTGGGGATTAAACCCAGGGCCTACATATTGAGCTATGGTCCCCAGCCTTTTGTTGTTGTTGTTGTTAGTACCGGAGATCAAATTCGGGTCCTCGCGCTTGCGCAGCAGGCAGCGAAACCACTGAGCTAAATCCCTGGCCCCGGTCCCCAGCCTTTTACAAGTTTTTTATTTTTGAGACAGGATCTTGCTAAGTGGCTAAACTGCCCAGGCTGGGCTCAAACTTGCAATTCTCCTGCCTCAGCCTCTCAGAGAGCTGGACTTAGAGGTATGCACCACCACACCTAGTTTAGACAGTGTTAAACTTTTTTCTTCATCTGTCAAACAACATCTTGGTAAAGGAAAATGTATTGTCTTTACCCAAAGTTTCACTCTTTTCATTATTCTTTCTTCCCTCTTACTGTTCCAAGATTTCTTCTTTTGTCATTTCTGTTATAAGAACTTTATTTTAGTGTAGAAAATTTTTTTTAGTTTTTCTTTGTCTGAGAATATTGTTATCTTTCCTTCATTTTTAAAAAATTTATATTTTTTATTTTTAAAAGATCCCAAGTTTTAAATAAACTGCTAGCAATATCGTTTTCTTCACTCAAAAGTGCATATTTCTGAGGGCAGAACATACATATGCTTCTTTCCTCCATTTTTGAAAGACAGTTTGGTTGGGTATAGAATTTCACTGTGTGTAGAATTTTTATAGAATAGGATTAATCTTTATAATTTTTTCTCAGTGCTTGAAAACTGTACCACTTTCTTCTGGCTTCTCTGATTTCTGATGAGAAATCTGCTGTCATTGGATTGATGTTTACATATGAGTAAGGTCGCATTTAACTCTTGCAAGCTTTCAAGATTGTTTTTTCTTTTTTCTTTACAAAAGTTTGCCTATGTTGTGTCTTAGAGTGGATTCTTTTTTGTAATCTTGTTTGCTTTCTCAATATGTAGGCTTATTTCTTTCTTTTCTTTTTTTTGGTACCGGGGATCAAGCTCTAAACCTTGTGCTTGCGAGGCAGGTGGTGGACCAACTGAGCTAAATCCCCAGCCAATTTCTTTTGACAAATTGGGTGAGATTTCAGCCACGATTTCTTTGAATATTCTTTCAGGACCACTCTCTTTCTCCTTGTCCTCTGGAACTCCACTGGTATGAATGTTAGTTAGCTGTTCTTCTATTGTCCCACAGGCCCCTCACATTCGCTTGCTATTTTTGGACTTTTTTTCCCCTCTCTGTTGTTCAGTTTGATTCTTTCCTCTATCTTTTCCATTCTGCTCTTCAGCCCCTCCAGTGAGGGTCTTTGTTTTTGTTTTTTCCCATTATTATATTGTTCAGTCCTAAAACTTCCATTTGGTCCTTCCTTATTTTTTTCAGATGCTCACCTTTTTTCATTTGTTTCAGTGTTGCTTTAAAATCCCTGTCAGGTAAGCCAAGACCTATGTCCTTTCAACATTGGTCTGTTCATTTGAGATTTTCCAGGCAGCACAAGTAACTTTAAAAGTATGCCTTGGATTGTGGGTGGGTTGCAGAGAGGAAGTGGAAGCGCCGGTCTAGAATCAGCTCCTGGTGTTGGCCTTGGCCCCACGTGTAAGGCTGGGAGTTTGGAAATTGATGAAAGCCCAGCGAGGAGAGCAAAGCTACAACCTCTCTTCCGACCACCTGGCCTGGAGTGTTAAGTTAGACTGAAGTAGCTTAGTTCGGGGCCGTCTGGCCGTTCTGTTTGACAGACACATCCACTCTGCATCCATTGCTTTGATGAAAGTCAAAGGGGAGAAAGTTCACAGGAAGGAGTACCAAGGTGTCAGAAGAAAAAAACAAATTTCAGAAAAACAGAGATTCTGGTTCTTCAAAGACATTCCCCAAGAAGGTTGCTAAGGAGGGGGGACCTAAAGTTCCATCCAAGAAGTTTGAGGAAAGTGCCACGAAACCTGGGAAAGAGGGTGTGCAACAGTTCAAGAACAAGCAGCAAGGGGACAAAGGACCGAAGAACAAATTCCAGCAGGCGAATAAATTCAACAAGAAGAAAAAATTCCACACAGACAGTAAAAGTAACGAATCAGCATCCAAGAAACCTAAATAGGATGACTTCAAAAAGAAGAAGAAAGAACTAAAGCAAAGCAGACAGCTCAGTGACAAAACCAACTATGACACTGTTGTTCGAGCAAAACAGATTTGGGAGATCTTAAGATTGTGACAGGGCCGGGGATGTAGCTCAGTGGTTTCGCTGCCTGCTGTGCAAGCGCAAGGACCCCAGTTCGATCCCCAGTACAAAAAACAAACAAGAAGAAAAGATTGTGACAAAGAGAAAAAAGGGAAGTTGATGAGTGACTTGCAGAAGTTAATTCAAGGGAAAATTTAAACTGTTGCATTTGGACATGATTCAACTCGTGTGATCCAGTGTTGTATTCAGTATGGTCATGAAGAACAGAGAAAACAGGCTTTTGAAGCATTGCTAGATGATTTGGTTGAATTAAATAAAGCCAAATATTCCAGAAATATTGCTAAGAAATTTCTCATGTATGGAAGCAAACCACAGATTGCAGAGATAATCAAAATTTTAAAGGCCACGCAAGGAAGATGCTGCGGCACGCAGAGGCCTCGGCCATTGTGAAGTACTCAAAGAATGACAAAACCATTTTGGAGCAGAAGAACATGCTGACCGAGGAGCTCTATGGGAACACATTTCAGCTTTACAAGTCTGTAGAACACCCAACTCTGGACAAGGTGTTAGAAGTACAGCCAGAAAAATTAGAGGTTATTATGGATGAAATGAAACAGATTCTAACTCCAATGGCTCAAAAGGAAGCTGTGATTAAGTACTCATTAGTCCTTAAAGTATTCTTGGATTTTTTTTTTACCTATGCAACCCCAAAACTCAGATCAGAACTGATCGAAGCCATCCGTGAGGTGGTGGTATACCTGGCACACACACATGATAGAGCCAAAGTGGCCATGCACTGCTTGTGGCATGGCACACCCAAGGACAGAAAAGTAATTGTGAAAACAATGAAGACTTATGTTGAAAAAGTGGCTAATGAAAAAACAAAAGTGGCTAATAGCCAATGCTCTCACTTGGTTTTACTGGTGGCATTTGATTGTATTGATGATACTAAGCTTGTGAAGCAGATGATCATATCAGAAATTATCAGTTCCTTGTCTAACATAGTAAATGACAAGTACAGAAGGAAAGTCTTGTTGTACTTGCTGAGTCCAAGAGATCCTGCACATATGGTTTGAGAAATCACTGAAGTTCTGCAAAAAGGAGATGGAAATACACACAGTAAGAAAGATACGGAGATCTGCTGTCGTGAGCTCTTAGAATCTATTTCTCCGGCCCTGTTAAACTGCCTACAAAGAAATCCCCAGGAGATGATGTTAGATAAGTCTGCATCTGTGTTGGTGTTGGACATCCTGGGATCGGCTACTGGAGACGTTCAGCCTGCCATGAACGCTGTCGACAGCCTGGCGGCAGCAGAGCTACACCCCAACAACAAGGATGGAAAGCTTCATGTTGCAGAGCATCCCAAGGGACATCTAGGTTAATATAACAAGATGAAAAGATGAAAGAAAATAGAAGAGAAGGTTGTTTTGCAAAAACACTCATAGAGTGTGTTGGTATGAAGAACCTGAAGTCCTGGGCTAGTGTGAATCAGGGTTCTATTATTCTTTCCAGCCTTCTACAGAGTACTGACCAAGAAGTTGCAAATAAAGTCAAAGCTGGACTGAGAAGCTTGATTCCCACATTGGAAAAAAACAAAAACACCAGCAAAGGGATAGAAACTCTGCTTGAAAAACTGGCTGCGTAGGTGGAAACACTTAAGAATGGAATGGAGGGGCCGGGGATTTAGCTCAGTGGTTTTGCCGCCTGCTGCACAAGCACAAGGACCCGAGTTCAATCCCCAGTACCAAAAAAAGAGAATGGGATGGAATTATTTTTCCCATTCTCTGTACTGTTTTCCCACTGCAGAAAAAAAAGGTGAGGGTCAAATTACCACATTGGTAATTTGGGAGCTCTGTATATGTGTTTCTTCTTTTCATAAGAATCTATTTACATATTTTTAAAAGTATGCCTTGGGCCTATTGGGCATTATGACACTGGGCCTTATTAAAATCTTCTATTTAGCAACCTCCTCTGACCCCACCAGAGGAAGGGAGATGCCATCTTACTACTGCCATGTGGGGCTGGAAGGCCAAGTCCCCATTCAGCCATGATACCCACTGGGGTAGAGGCATCTCCTGAATGCTCACCCAGGATCTTCACTGGTATCATGCTGATAGGAGCATGGGTGCCACCTCATGGATGCTGATGGAAGTCCTAGCTTCCCACTGCACCCTTTCTGACCCCAATCAATGAGGGGGACAAGGGGCACCTTGTTAGAGTTGGGTGATGGTGGAGTCCAGGTCCCATGGGCCTTTGTTAAGGAGGTGGTACAGTGTTCTTTCCTGTGGTTTTTGTCTGGGGTAAGGTGATCATTTGCCTGTAAATTTTCTGTCCTGCTAGGCTCCCCCTTTCTTTGTCCTTTGGCTGGAGAAAGTGGGCTTTTGGGGAGGTTTTCCTGGCTGTTCTCATCAGCACTACTGAGTTCTCCATAACTTGGTGTGGAATATATGAGGCAAATAGAAAACCAGGGAACTCACCACAGGTTGTGCCTTGGGTCCCGGGTTAAGTTAGGCTACACAAAGGTAGCCAACAAGTCCCTAAATACTTACAGGCTAAACAATGCACTTTTAAAATAAGGGTCAAGAAATAGTCTCAATGCGCAAGCACAAGGACCCGAGTTCGATCCCCAGTACCAAAAAAAAAAAAAGAGTCTTGAGAAATTTTAAAATATTTTGAGTATACAAAGAATTCTTTAAAAAAATGAACAACCAGATTTAAAAGTGTGCAAAACATCTGAACCGACAGTTTAGTAAAGAAAATATGCAAATGATAAGCACATGAAAAGATGCTCAATGTCATATATTATTAGGGAATTGCAAATTAATAACTAAATAGTAATGTCTGTCTTGTGTAGATTCCACTCTAGACCCATTGAAATGGCAAAGCCCAAATACTAACACCATCAAATGCTGGTGAGGATGTGGAGCAACAGGAACCCTCATCAGTGCTGGTGAGAAGGCAAAATAGTATGGCTACTTTGAAGGCAAATTGGCAGTTTTGTTTGTTTTCCAGTACCAGGGATAGAACTCAGGACCTTGTGCTTATGAGGCAGGCGCAGCACCACTGAGCTAAATCCCCAGCCCCAGATTGGCAGTTTCTCACAAAACTACACATACTCAAATCCAACAGTGTCTGAAAAGAATTATACACCTTGGCCAACTGGGATTCATCCCAGATATGCAAGGCTAGTTACGTATTTGAAAATAAATGAATGTAATTCATCACATCAACGGGCTAAAGTCATGTTGTCTTAGTCACTTTTCCCATTGCTGGGACAAAATACCCAACATCCCTAACTTAGGAGAGGAGAGGTTTATTCAGCTCACAGTTTCCAGAGAGCCCAGTCCAGTCGGCTGGCTCCAGGGCAGAGGGGTGTGGAAAAGGAAAACGCTCACTTCATGGCAGCCAGGAAGCAGAGAGAGAAGGGAGGCGCCAGGGCCAAGAATCCACCTTTCCAGGTCACATGTCAGTGTCCACCTCCAACCAGGCCCCGCCTCCTCCCAGCACACTGAGCTGTGAACTCATCTGTGCTTGAATCCACTGTTACAGCACCCCCACGATCCAGTCACCTTTAAATACATGGACTTTGGGGGGACACTTTAGATCTAAACCCTAACACACATCATACTGCGTTAGGGGCCACTCTGATATCACTATCTTAATTATGTCTGAGTTCACAATTATGTCCAAGTATGGTCATGCTGTTAGGTACAAGGGGTGAGAATTTCAACAGATTGGGGTTTTTGGGGGGGGTGCTGGGGATCAAACTCAGGACCTTGTACTTGCAAGGCAGGCACCAGAACCACTGAGCTAAATCCCCAGCCCCCTCAACAGATCTTTTTGAGGGACACAATTCAATATGTATTTGTGGCCGTTCTCCTTTGCCCTATAACAACATATTTATGGATTTTGGGGGATTAGGATGTGGAGATCTTTGAAGGTTGATGTTCTGTCAATCTCAGTAAACACAGTTTATTTTTTAGACAAGATCTCACTATGGGCTGGGCGTGGTGGTGCACACTTGTAATCCCAGCACTTGGAGGCTGAGGCAGGAGTATCACTGTGAGTCTGAGGCCAGCCTAGGTTACATACTGAGTTTAAGGCCGGTCGGAACTACATAGTGAGTCCCTGTCTCAAAAACAAAAACAAGGGCTGGGGATTTAGCTCAGTAGCACCATGCCTGCCTTGGAAGCACAAGGTCCTGAGTTTGATCCCCCTGTACTGCAAAAAAAAAAAAAAAAAAAAAAAAGATCTCACTATGTAGTTCAGACTGACCTCAAACTCATGATGATTCTCCTGCCTCAGCCTCCAGAGTGCTGAGATTCCAGGTGTGAGCCCCCACACCTGGCCAATAAACATTGTCTATGATAATCCCAGGATGTGGAGCCCAGGGGTTGGTTTATACAGTCTGTCCTGCTGTTTCTCATTCATGGTATCTCGTTTACCATGCCTGGTTCTCTGTGAATTTTGTCATTTGAAAAAATTATTTTGACACCTAGGATTTTTCTTCAAAGAGAATGTTTGTTCTTCTGATAGGCTTTTTTAAAAATGCTTTCTCACTGAAATGTAACATTAACACCCCCGGAAGTCTTTTTCTACACCTTGCAATCTCTAATCTTCCCTCAGCCCTTTTCTAGCAACCCCACCCCAGCCCTGGAAACCACAGATCCATTCCCCATCTCTCCAGGGTACCTTTCCAAGTGATTCTGGGTAGTCTTTGTTGTTACAACTCAGAGTCTTATTATAATAGCGACTTTAACTGATAATTTGAACATCTAGATCATCTCAGAGCTGGCATCTATTGACTTTCTCTCTTCTTGATGATTGGGCAAACTTCCTGGTTTTTTGTATGTCAAGTAATTTTGAATTGTATCTTAGAAATTCTGACTGTTATGCTATGAAGTTCTGGGACTTGTTTAAATACTTGGAAGATAATGGCATGCATTCATTCATTTGTTTATTCATTCATTCATTTCAGCCCTGGGGATTGAATCCAGGGCCTTCACTGAGCTATGTCCCCAGCCCTTTTTATTTTTGATATTGAGATGGGGTCTCAATAAGACAATAAGTTGCTCAGACTAGGCCCACACTTGCAATCTTCCTGCCTCAGTCTCCCAGAGGGCTGAGATTACAGACATGTGCCACTATGTCCATCTTTTTATTGGGTAATATACTCAGTTAAGATCAAGCTGAAAAGTTCAAATCACATTCTGTGTAGGCTATGGCTACAAAATCAAAGATTTTGTGGTGCTGTTTAAGTCTGCCCTGCATATGTGCTGCTGGGGACCAGCCTGAGGTCTGGGCAGGGGTCTATTCTGCAGGTCAGGTCTCAGAGCCTCTGTGGGCTGCTCAGGACCTGATCTATGCATACACAGTTAGGGATGAGTCATGAGTGTAGACCGGACTTTATGGGATCCCCCTCTCAGTTTCCTTCCTTCCCATAGTCTCCTGCACATTCTCCAGCTCCGAAGGACCCCTTCCCAATCCTGTGGCTGGCAAGGTGCGGTTTGGGGTTCCCACTCTACCATGTACCTGTGCAACAGGGTCTCCCTCTGAGGACACATGGTACGAAGGTACACAGAGGAAGAACAGCAGTGGGAGTCCTCACTGCAGTTTGCTTGGGGTTTTTTTTTTTTTGGTATGGGGATCGAACTCAGGACCTTGTGTTTGTGAGGCAGGTGGCAGCACCACTGAGCTAAATCCCCAGCCCTCACATATCACATCTTAATCCTTTTTTCCACACACCCTCTGTTGAGAGAGAATTCTCTGCTCAGATTTTTAGGCACTTCCCAGCTGATGATGCTGCTGCCACCAAATAGCACCTCTGACCTTGAACTTTGCCAGGAGCATGACCAGGGAAGAGAACAATATTTCCTCTGTGCTCTCTGTCCCTCAGAGGTCTCCTCTCCCACTTTTTGGACTGGAAAGAGAAAGCTTGTCTTAGAGCTTGGTCTGTTTGGGCCTGGTACACAGTTCTGGGATTCAGGCTTCCTTTGAGGTCAGTCTGGGACATTGAGGAGGAAAGTGAAATGCAGGAAGCTCATGGCACAGTCAGTTGCCTTGCAGGCATGGCACTTCAGTCTGCTCAGGGCCTGAGACATCTTCCCTGGTTTCTCAGCTGCCTTCCCTGGGAGGGTCAGGATGGGGCATGCTCACTCCATGTAACTGGACTGCCTACCTTCTCTTTACTATTTTAATGTTTTTATTATAGATTTGTAAATGTTCTTTTTATATTGTGGATACAGGTCCTTTGTGACATATCATCTTAGTTGATTTGGGCTGTTATAACAAAAATACCATAAACTAGGTGGGTTATCGACAACATAATTTACTTTTCCCAGTTCTGGAGGTTGGCAGGGCCTAGATCAAGGAAGCAGCAGATTCAGTGTCTGGGAGGGGCCCATTCCTCATAATCTGCCGCTTCCCGCTGTGTCCACACATGGCAGAAGGGGCCAGAGAGCTCTCTGGGACCTCTGCTATAGGGGCACTAACCCAATCCTGGGGGTGGGTCGGTCCTCAGGACCTAATCACCTTCCAAAGGCCTTGAGCCAGGGGTTTAGTTCAGTGGTACAGCACCTGCCTGGCAGGAGTGAGGTCCTGAATTCGATCTCCAGTACAAAAAAAAAAAAACCAAAGGCCTTGGCTTCTATTAGTATCATATGGGGGATTAGGTTTTAACATGTGAATTTGAGTAGCACAAACATTTATACCGTGTGGCCTGGGGGTGTAGCTCAGTGGCAGAGCCCTTTCCTAGCATCCGCAGGGCCCTTGGTTTGATCTCCAGCACTGCAAACAAAACAAAACAAAAAAATATATTCAGATTCTAGCAGAAATAAATGTATTATAAATATTTTCTCACAGTCTGGAGCTTAACTTTAATTTTCTTAATCGTGTCTTTAATAAAGCCTAATATATCAACTTTTTCTAATATCGGTTTTTGTGTCCTGTTAAATCTTTTCCCACCCCAAGTTCATGAAGATACTCTGCTTTGTTTTCTTCTACAAGATTTATAATTTTAACTTTACATTTCAGTATAAACATGGTCACAACCGTGAAACTGATATCTTTTTCAATCTTTTTTTTTTTTTTTTTTTTTTTTTGGAGCTGGAGATCGAACTTGGGACCTTGCGCTTGCGCCGCAGGCACAGAAACCTCTGAGCTAAATCCCCGGCCCTCTTTATTCAATCTTTAATTTCTCTCTGCAGTGTTTTTATAGTTGTCAGCTTTCATTTGATTCCTTCCTAACTTTTATGCTATGGTAAATGGCATTTTTAAAACTGCTTTTTAAACTGTTCATCGTTCGTAAATAGTGAACTTTTACCCTGATGACATTCTTTCATTTTCTCAAAATTATCAAATGTTTTATATTCATTTTGTATATCTGATCATTCTAATGTCACATACTTTGTGCATCTGATTTTGCGAGTGGGACTATTTTCCTTTGGTGGCTTGTGACTTTTGCTGTGATTTCGTGGTCACTGACACTTTGATGATGGGAATTCTTTTTTTTTTTTTTTTTTTGGTACCAGGAATCAAACTCAGGACCTTGTGCTTGCAATGCAGGCACGGTGCCACTGAGCTAAATCCCTGGCTCAACAGTGGGAATTCTTTTGAAAGTGAGTTTCTCCAGGGACATTTTTCACTCTCTTCCAGGTATCTGGGAGCACTACTGGTCCAGGATTACTTGAAAACAAATTCTCAGCTGTGGCATAAAATAAATAGTACACTCAGAGGATAAACTCAGACCTCGGACTTGTGCAGGCTCAGCTTTTCATTATAAAATCTTTGCAGTGAGGTTACAGCGTGCACATTTCCCTCCCTTCTCCTTCAGCGCAGCTTGCTACTCCGTCTGCCTCCTCCACACACACTGTGGCCCCGCAACTCCTGCGGGTCTCTTCCTTGAATGGTTGCAGCTTTCAGCATGGACACCTATGCCACAGCACAGGGGAGCTTGTGCCGGCCCTGCAGGTGGATGTCTAGACATCATCCATATTGTCAGTATTTTTCTTTTCCTTTTTTTATGGTGGTCCTGGGTCCATCCCCAGGCCTTCACCTAGGCCTACGCATGTGCTCTACCACTGAGCCACACCCTGGTGGGATTGTTAATCCTCTTCTAAAAACTCAGCTCCACTCTTTCTGTGCCCAGCCTTGGGACACAACTAGAAACAGGTGTGGGCTGGGGATTTAGCTCAGTGGTGCCTCGAAAGTGCAAGGTCCTGAGTTTGATCCCCACTACCAAAAAAAGAAAAAGAAACACAGGTGTGAAGAGACGCTTGCAAAGGCACTTGCAGGTTAGCAGGGAAAATACTGACTGAACTTTAGGAAGCCCGTGTCTCGAGCCAGCCCCCATGCTGGTCACCTATACGATGCCTTGTGGTTCAGGGTGACCTCTCAGAGCGGGTTCTCTTGTGGGTGCCCATGTGGAGGAAACCTGGGCTCCCATGGCTGCAAGTAGTGAGTGTGGCCATGGGATGTGAGTGCTCCATGCTGGGAGCCTCCCTTTCCTGGAGGCAGTGTTACCCGAAGCCATTGTGACCTGCTGTTGCCTGCTCTCTCCTAGAGGCTGTGCACCCCCGTCTACTGCAGGTACCAGTTCCATAAGACGCCGGTTCACCAGACCAAGGGCGAGCCCCACGGAACCCATGTTTATTTCCATGACATCAATGTCATCTTCCTTGGGGCCATGCACCCCAGTGAGCTGCGGGAGTACCTGGAAGGCCCCCCCATGGTGGTGGAAGTTCATGACCGGGACCGGAAATCTGAGGAGTCCTCCCAGAAGCCCATCCTCTTTGGAGAGGACCCCTTGAATTCACACCTCAACCTGCAGGCCTTCATCTCCCCTGCAGATACAGAGAACAACCCTTTTGAGTCACAGAAAAAGCTGTGGAACCCTTACGGGGTCGCCCGGGTCAGTTTTGCCAACCTCCTCCTTGGCCACAAGTACTTGAACCTGGTTGTCCCCATCCACAGCTGTGAGCCCAAGTCTACAGGCTGTGCCAAGGGCAGCAAGAACAGGAGGCCTGATGTCCTCCAGCACAGCCCGATGCCCATGGGCAGCTACCTGGAGGCAAACTCACAGCTTAAGCTGCGTGTAGGCATCGCAGTGCCACTGAGCCCTAGAGCTGAAGCCCCTCAACCGGATCTTGCAGACTCCCTGTTCGGCCGCATAATTTTCGTGTTCAGCTTCAAGAAGCTGTTCCTCCTCCCTGACCTGCTGCACGATATCACCACAATCAACGCCAAGGCCCTGGAGCTAGACTCCTACCCAATCCGTAACGTCCAGCAGATCCTGTCAGCCTTCAAGATGCGGGTGAAGGTGCAGGACCAGCCATCCCTGGACGTGCTCACTGGCTTCCATCTTCTGGATGGCACAGTCCACCTCTTTGTCCTCGAGGGCTTGGCAGAGCAGGGCCTCAAGCAGCTGTGGAACAGCCACCAGAGCCGGTAGGGACTTCCTCTGTGTTTCAGGTAAAAGCCACAGCATCCAGGTGTGGAGGGGATGGAAGACCTTCCAAAGGCAAGGCTGGTCGTTGGCCTGGTGTCTGAAAGGGAGATGTTGATGCTCTTCCCCTCATGATTCATCAGCAGGATTTGAGAACAGGCAGAATTGATGGTGTTTGGAGGAAGGAAGGATTTAGGGGTAGACAGAGAGTGTGGTTCAGAAGATAGGTACCTCCCTCAGGCCTGAGCCAGGGCTACTGTGACTAACAGGGCAGAGGGTTCTGTGTTAGATTCATCTCAGGCCAGGGAAGCCCTGTCTAATTATTTCGAGGCTGAAGGGGCTGCCTCTGGAGGCTCTGCATCAGCTGAGGGTTCTCACTCAGGGGGACCTTGTAGAAACATTAAAGTGTCTGCTTGGGCCACAGCAGGTGGCTGCTCATGTTCTTCCATTCTTTAGTTTTGGTGACATGATATTTCTCTCTTCCACAATTTGTAAGTAATCTCAAAATAGTTTCCTTCTTTTAGTGTGAAGTCCCCCTCTGTCCTCAGAGGTCAGGTGGCCCAGCCCCCACATGGAGACAGCAGTCTGTCCAGAAGTTGCATTTTTGTATCCAGGCAGGGCCTGCAGCACTGATGAGCCAGGGTCACCAGAGAGGAAGCAGCCTTGCGTCTGAGTATTCACCGGCAATAACCAAACACACATCCACACAGAAACTCATACACAAATGTTCATAGCAGCTCTCTAAATGATGGTCAGAAAGTGGAAATAACCCAGATGCCTATCACCTGATTAGCACAATGTGGTGTATCTGTGGAACAGAATATTATTCATCCCCCAAAAGAAATGAAGTATTGGTCCACTCACTTCAACACAGATGAGGCTTGAAGACACTTTGCTAAGTAAAAGGAGCCAGGCACAAAGGCGCCTACTGTGCCACTCCACTTATGTCAAATATCGAGAAAAAGCAACCACAGAGATGGAAGTGGATCAATACTTGCCATGGACTCAAGGGAGGGGAAAAGATGAGTAATGGGTAGATTTTCTTTTCAGGGTGATGAAAATATTCTAGAATTGGGTAGTATGCATGACATTCATTACATGGTGCATAGACTAAAAACCATTCCACTGTGCACTTTCAAAGGTTGAATTTTAAGGTAAGGACGGGGACTGGCTACCGCTGCTAGTCATAGGTAAAGGCTGGCCATGCTAGAAAGACCAGCCATGTGATTTAGGGTGGGGCTCCGGGTCCCACAGTACGGCTGATCTGGAGCCCAGAGCCACCACAGGGCAATGAGTCACCGCCCCTGCTCTGAGTGCCATAGCTCCAGTGCCACGGCCTCCCTAGCTGCGAGGACCTGCACTGCTGTCACTCGTCAGGACCATGACTCCACGAGGAGAGGGTAGTGGAAGCCAGTGTTGGGAACTGTCCCAGACTCTGCCTTGGCTGGTTTGTAGTCTATGTCCCTTCCCTGTCATAAACCATTTCTGGGAGGACAACAGCCCTGCTGAGTCCTGTGAGCCCTGCCAGTGTCACACCTGACAGTGGTCCATAGTCTTCATAAGTAAGAGTGGTTTGGGGGGCTGTGCCTTCACACTCTGCAGTCCAGCTCATTCTGTGTGTGTAGTATATGAATTGTATTTCAGAAGTCTTTTTTTCCAGGGGCAAAAATAATATGAAGTATAGAAGTAGGCTGGTGGTGTGACTCAGTGGTAGAGTGCTTGCCTAGCATGTGCAAGCCTGGGTTTGAGCTCCAGGGATGAGTGTTTGTATTTGTGTGTGTGTGTGTGTGTGTGTTCACTGAATTCAGTTTAATGGACTTAGAAATAAAAAATAATTAACTAGAAAAATGCATCTGCTTGGAAATTAATACGTTTCCAAATAACATGTGAGCCTAAAAATTAGTGGAATTAGACATTTTTAATGGAACAATAATAAAAATGCATAATATGTAAATCCATGAGGCAATGTCAAAATATTTCTTAGAGGTCACCACTAGGAGCAGCTGGCGAAGGGAGGATCATGACCAAGGAACCAGAGCAGGGGAGGAAGCTGTCTATTGGAGGCCTGAGCTTGGAGACTACAGCTGAGAGTTTAAGAGGACATGCTGAGGAATGGCCAGCCCTGCAGCCTGTGTGGAAATGAGAGACTCACACGGAGCATTCCAGCGGCTTTGCTCTGGGACTTCCTCTTGAGAGGTGGCTGCAGCACTGTGTGCAGAACGCACAGGTTGCTGGGCCTGTAGCAGAGAGCTGGCTCCAGAGAGGATTTGGGAAGCCTGGGTCCTTCCAGCAGTGAGGACAGTTTTTGCTGGTGGTGTGAAAGAACATTCAAAAAACCCCAATTTGAGAGGCTACTCTGCAAAGTATGGCTAGATTAAAAGTGTGGGGGCTGGGGATTTAGCTCAGTGGTTTCACCGCCTGCTGCGCAAGCTCAAGGACCCTAGTTCAGTCCCCGGTACCAAAAAAAAAAAGCGTGGAAGTCAGGCAGAGAGGAACAAAGAGGATTTGCTGTTGTAACTTTTGATGATCATGATACAGTTGATAAAACTGTTGTTCAGAAATAGCACACTGTTAGTGGGCAGATTGTGCAGTGGAAAAGGCCCTTTTTAGATGAGAGACAGTCTTCTGGATCTCAGAGGGGCCGTGGGGGAGGATCTGGCACCTTCACGGGTTGGAGAGGAAACTGTGGAGGAGGTAGAGATGATTTTGGCCATGGAGGGAATTTGGCGGAAGAAGAATGATGAAGGAGGTGACACAGGATGGTGGCAGCTATGGCGGTGGCCCTGGTTATAGCTGTAGAGGAGGCTATGATGGTGGGGGACCAGGATTCAGACAGCAGAGTGGTGGATATGCGGGTAGTGATGGAGGATATGACGGTTGCAGTGAGGAGGACATTTTGGCAGTAGTGGTGGGAGCTATAATGATTTTGGAAATTACAGCAATAAACAACAGCAACTCTGGACCCAGGAAGGAGAGCAGTTTTGGAGGAGGAAGCTCGGGCAGTTACTCTCGTGATAGAAGTATCACCAGACATGGACATGGTAGCAGAAGAATCTAAAGACAACAGAAAAGAGCTGTCATTCTTATCAGGAGAGAGAGCAGTCATCAGGAAAGGTGCCCATTACTTTGAGACAGTCTCAGGTGCATTAGAGGAACTGTAAAAATCTGCTACAGGACCAACAATGATGTGTAGTCAGAAAAATGACTGCAGTTTAAACAAGAAGCCGTTCTTGTCCAGGACTGTCATGGCCACACTTTGTAAAAAGTTTGTCTACTGATGTATGCAATGTGGTGACAACTAGATGTTCATTCTTGAGTTTTGTTGGTTTGAACCTTTCCCTTTTGCTTTTCACTATATCGCGTATATTGCTCCGTAAATTGTGATAGTAGTACCAGGAATTTTTAAACGTTAAGGAATTTTAAACCTTTTAAACAAATGCCCCTTACCTAGAGGAAAAATTACAGCCTTAGATTTGAGAGGAAAAGGTTAAAAATTAATGAGACATGACTGTAGATGTTGCAGACATTGATGTATGTATTTCAAACTGTGCTGATAAATTTAAAATTTTATAAAACTTTAATGCCAAAAACATGTTCAGATAAGATAGTTTAATGAAATTTCTGGACATAAAAATTGGTGGAAAATGCTATTAAATTGCTAGATACCATCTACATCTAAAAACTAATTTAAAAATATTTGAAGTATAAAAATATGAAATTCATAGGAATAAATTTACCATAAAGACATGAAAAGACTCAATCATGAATATCATAGAACTTTGAGAAACATTAAAGAAGACCCAAATAAGCAGAGAGATACTATGTTCATGAATGGGAAAACTCTCTTAAAATATCAGTTATTCCTAAATTGGATCTATAAAGTCAATGTAATCCCAATTCTTTTCTTTTTCTTTTTTTTTTTCTTTTTTTTTGCTACTGGGGATTGAACTCTGGACCTTGCACTTGCGAGGCAAGGCAGCAGAACCACTGAGCTAAATCCCCAGCCCCTGCAATCCCAATTCTAAAATCCCAACATTTTCAAAGTACAGAACTTGAATAATTGGTTTTAAAATGTACATCAGCATACACAGGTCTTAAAAAGACACTCAAATACAAACAAGATGAGAGAACTTGTCATACTAGATACCGATTTATTATAAAACTAAAATAATTAAGACAATATGCTATTGGTTCAGGTATAATAAGCAGATCCCTGAAAATAATAGATAATCCAAAAAGATGACAGATAAGCTATTGCTTGCTATATGATATGTGTGATATTACAAAATCAGCATGGAATGAATATGCTAAAATTACTAAAATGAGAAAAATTACTAAATTGTACATTTTAAAATAGTAAATTTTACACAGTGGGGTACCACCTCCTACCCATTAGAAAGACTAGAATTTAAAAAGTCTAGAAATGTTGGTGAGGATGTGGAGAAATCAGAACTGTTATTCACTGCTTTGGAAAATAGTCTGACAGTCTGTTAAATGATTAAACATAGAGTAACAATATGACTCAGGCATCCCATTCCCAGGTCTATGACTAAGAAAAATTGAAACATACCCACACCAACCTAATACATGAATATTTGTAACAACATTATTCATAATAGCCCAAAAATGGAAAGAATCTAAATGTCCACTAAGTGATGAATGGATAAACAAATTCATATATATATATATATATATATATATATATATATATATATATATATATGTATGTATGTATGTACGAATGTTATTTGGACAAAATAATAAAGCAGCCAGGCACAGTGGTGTATACCTGTAATCCCAATGGGACATTAACCTTAGTACAGTGTGTGTGTGTGTGTGTGTGTGTGTGTGTGTTGTGCAGGCCAGGTTAGCACATATAAGTTGATGTAACCACCACTACAATCAAGATCCTGAACTATTATGTCACCAGAAAGATCTCCTTTCTGCTTCCCATTTATAGTCAAACCTACCTCCTTAACCAGCCTTAACCTTGGTCAAGTACTAATTATTTTCCATCCTATAATGAAATAAGTAAAATCAGAAAATATATGACCTTTTGATTCTTTCCCCTCTTTGTATAATGCCCTCTAGACCCATCCAAAGTGTGTATCGGTAGTTTGTTTCTTTTGATTGTTGCACAGTGTTTCATGGCATGGCTGTGCCATTATGTAATCATCCACTTGTTGAGGGACATTTGGGCTGTTTCTAGTTTTTGACTATAATTAGAGCTGCTATGAGCAGTCATACCCAGGTTTTTGCGTGGACATAAATTTCGTTTCCTGAGGTGCATGCCTGGAAGTGATTGCTGGTCAAATGATATGTGTACATTCAGTGTGGTGGGCAGAATTCCATCATGGCCTGAGTGCCTCATCCCTGGTGGACTCCCACCCTCTCCCCGCTCCTCAGCTTTGTAGTTTAAAGAAACTACTGACCTAGTTTCCAGAGTAGCTGTGACATTTGACATTTCACTACCAATGGATGAGACACCCAATTTATTTGTATCCTTGCCCATTTCTGGTATTGTCACTATTTTTTATTTCAACTGTTCTAGTAGATGTGTAGTCACATCTCACTGTGGCCTTAGTTCATATTTTCCTGTGCCCAGTGATACTAAATACCTTTCATGTATTAATATTTGCCATCTGTGCATCCTCTGGTAAAATGTCTCTTCATGTCCTTTGTTGTTATGGTTTATATCGGGAGTCTCCCTAAAGCCTCATGAGATCATAGAAGGGACCTTTGGAAGGTGACTGGATCACATGGGGCTTACAGCTGACTTGCTGTTAGGAGGTGGGGCCTGATCAGAAGAGGCAGCTCACTGTGGCTGTGACTCAGAAGGTTCTATCTCCTTTCCCTCCTCCTCACTTAACTCTGCTTCCCCGCCACCATGACATGAGCAGCTGCTCCTCTGCCCTGCCTTTCCTCCATGCTGTTTCCTCCTCAGAGCCAGCTGACCGTGACTGTAACTGTGAGCCAATATAAACCTCGTCTCCTTTAAGTTGTGGGCATCAGGTGTTGTGTCTCAGTGAAGAGAAGTGCCTGAGACATTTGCCCATTTTCTAACTGGATTATAGGGTGGTTTTACTGTTAGGTTTTAAAAACATATTCTAGAGGGGCCGGGGATTTAGCTCAGTGACACCGTGCCTGGCTCACAAGCACAAGGTCCTGAGTTCAATCCCCGGTATGAAAAAAAAATTTACTCCTAGTCTACAACTTATCTTTTCAGTACCCTAAAAAGTTATTTCCCAAAGAAAAGATTTTCTAATCTTTATGTTGTCCAGTTTATTTAATTTTCCTTCTTTTATAGATCATGCTTCTAGTGTCAAGTAAGAATTCTTTGCAAAGCCTGAGGTCCTGAGTATTTTCTCCTAAAAGTGTTACAGTTTTATGATTTACATTTAAATCTATGATTTATTTTAGATTAATTTTTGTATAAAGCGTGAGGTTTAAGTCTAGGTTTAGTTTGGTCTCTTTTTTGTACTTATGGATATCCAGTTGCTATAGCACCACTTTTTGAAAATACCACCCCTTTGTACACTCCTTGGGATTTTCTTCACAGACTTGCAATACTATTTTATATATTGTTTTTGTACCTTTATCAAGAATCAGCTACTCATAATTGTATGGCTCCATTTCTTGAATCTCTTCTCTATTCCATTGATCTGTATCTATCCTTTGCCAATAACACCGTCTTGGTTATAGCAGCTAATTGAGTAGTGATGCCTTCCATTTTATTCTTTTTCAAAATTGTTTTGATTTTTTAGTCCCTTGGCTTTTTTCATATAAATTGTACAATAAGCTGTCTGTACTCACAAAAACTTTGCTGGAATGTTGTTAAGAGTAGTGTTAAACGTATATGTTGTTTCGGGGAGAACTGCACCTTTGCTGTGTTGTCTTCCAATCCGTGAACGTGAAGCTGGGCATCGTGGTGCACACCTGTAATCCCAGCACTTGGGAGGCTGAGGCAGGAGGATCATCATGGGTTTCAGATCAGCCTGGGCTACACAGTGAGTTTAAAACCAACCTGAGCTACACAGTGAGACCCTGTCTCAAAAAAACAAAATAAAATGTTTTTCAAAAAATAAACTATTAACTTTGAAACAATTATAGCACACAAGTTGCAAACATACTCACAGTTTCCATGCACCCATTACCTAGTTCTTCCATAACTGTAATGCTTTATTTTTTTTGTAATGTTTTATTGATCGAAACAGGATGCCTAACTAGACTGCAGGGATCTTACTCAGATTTCACCTGAAAAATCCCTTTTTGAAAAACAAAATTAAAGCATTTAGGTGATAAATTAGCGACCTCACAATAGAGAAACAGTTCAACAAGACAATAGTAGAAAGAGTAAGGGAGAAAGAGTGATACATTTGGCTATGTTAAAATCAGCAACTTCTGTTCATCAAAAGACATCCTAAGAATTGTAAAAAGATAAGCCACAAACAGGAAAAAATAAGCGCCATGTGTGGAACAGAATTAGTAACCTGAACATGTAAAAGACATCTTGTGAATCAATAAGAAAACCGTAAAAGCCCAGGAATTAGCCCTGAGCTCCATCCCCAGCCGCCACCCCCGACCCCTCACCCTGTGAGACAGGATCTCTCCAAGTCGCTAAACTGCCTGCTCCAGCAATCTTCCTGCTTCACCCTCCCAGGGATGCGCCACCATACCTGGCCCTTTTGTTTTCAAACAAGCAAAAGTAAAAGCCCTGCTAGACAACAAAGCCACTTTCCCAGACCAGCGGAGCTACGGGAATGCCCTCACTCTCCACCTTCTCTTGCAGAATCCCCGAGTCCCAGCGTGGGGAGTACAAGGTGCTGTACAACTCGCAGCTGTTGTTCCGCCGCAGGCTCTACGCAGACCTGGAGACGGTCCTGTACCACGTGCACCTCTCCAAGCCCGTGGCGCAGCTCTTGAAGCGGCAGGCCCTCTACGTGCGCAAAGCAGTGCCACGTACAGTCTTCCAGGCGCTGGCCAGGTGAGGTGGGGGAGGGGTGGGGGCGGGGTGGGGGCGGGTCCTCCTCATCCTATCTTGTGCTCCTTGAATGTTTAATAAAGATCAGCCAAGGGGGGACCTAGTGGAGCATGTCTGTAATCCCTGCACTGGGGAGCTGAGGCACATGGATATTCCTGAGAGGTCAAGGCCAGCCTGAACTACATAGTGAGTTCGAGGCCAGCCTGAACTACATAGCAGGATCCCATCTCAAAAAAAAAAAAAAAACTGCCCCCCAAAACAAAAAAGAGCTAAGTGTGATGGGGCATGTCTATAATCCTAGCACTCTGGGAAGCTGAAGCAGGAGGATCACAAATTTGACTCCAGCCTGGGCAATTTAGCAATTTAGTGAGACCGTCTCAAAATAAGAATTTTTTAGAAGAGCTAGGAATGTAGCTCAGTGCAAGGACCTTGGGCTCAGTCCCCAGTACCACAAAAACTAGTTTTAATAGTAGATAGTAGTGATGGTAGTGAGAGCAGTGGTAGCAGTACTAGTAATAATAATGATGATGGAGAAGAAGGCGGCAGAGAAATGGAGAAAGAATTCGAGCTCAGGAGACTTTTCCTTGCCGCCCCCCCCACCCCCACCCTGCAGTGCTGCCCCAGCACCCAGGCAGGCGCACATGAGTGCAGCTTTATGGGAGTTCCCAGGCTGGGAGCCACAGGAGGAGGTGCCAGGCATTTGGGGGCCCTGAGCCTGGAGGTCAGGGGATGGCAGGACCCTGTGCTGGGCGCCTGAAATGGGAAGTCACTGGGCACTCTGTCAGGGAGAGAGAAGAAAGCTGTTTATTCCGTCCAAGTGGGAGCTGCCTTTACCTTGGCTTTATTCCTGCCTGAAAGGTAAGGAGCCAAAACTGAGCAAGTTAGACGAGAAGCAGGGGTCACCCCCAGGCACCCACTGTACCCGACTGCAGGACTTGTGGGGATAGCGGCATGTGTGCTGGTCAACACCCATGTGGACCTGGCACTGCCATGCTAGGCCTGGGAGAAGGCACCAAGGTGGAGGGGGTGTTTTTAGTTGTTTAGGTTTGCTTTTTTGTGTGTGTATGGTACTGGAAATTGAACCCAGGGCCTTCTCACTGAGCTGCATCCCAGCCTCTTGTATTTTTTGTTTTGAGACAGCATCTTGCTAAGTTGCCCGGGCTGGCCTCGAATTTGTCATCTTCCTCCCTCAACCTCCCAGAGTGCTGGGATTACAGACCTGCACCACCACAACCTGCACCAGGAGGACCTTTGGAAGGGTGGGAGAGGCAGGGCGAACACTCAATCCTTAACGCTATGCTCAGAAATGAGGCCATGTGTACATCGCCCTCCCTGGGCAGGATTCTGAGTCCACCCCGTTAGGTGGCAGTGGGGTGGGAGCTGATGAAGGACATGGACAAGACCAGCCACAGAAGAGTACTCGGCAGGTATGGGTGGCTCTTAACGTCTGGGGACACAGAGGAGGGGCCAGGCACGTGTTGAGAGTCCAGACTCATCAGACTGGAATCTGTTAACCTGCCACTCCTAGTTCTCATTGCCTCCTGTAAGATGGGGATGGCCATCCCTGTGTCACCAAACAGGCCAGGCTGAGGGGGTGGCTGTTCACTCCAGGATCCACGACATCTGCCACACCAGCACCCGGCTCAAGGAGGTGATTGTGAGAGACCTGCTGCCTTCCTCTGCCATGATCAGAGACTTGAACCAAGAGTTTGGCATCCCCATCTCGCAAGAGGACCTCACAGATGAAAAGCTGCTGGCCTTGCCGCCACAGCCCGCCCCCAACCTGGAAGCCTTCCAGAGCCAGGGCTCCACCCTGACCTCTGAGATCCTCTCCCACCAGGAGAAGTACCTGCAGTGGCGGGCCACCATGCTGCAGAGGAGCCGGCACCAGAAGGACAGCCTGGTCCAGGTGGGCATCCCTCCCTCCTGCCAAGAATAGATGGGCACCTGCTTCTGGCCTGGGGCCCAGGCTGGAAGGGCCAGGGATCGGGGCTGAGCATGCAGAAGTGTCCACTGTCGGTGCTGGCTGGCCTCATCTGCCCTTCCTACAGGTAAGAAGGAAGGTGCTTGGGCATGTAACTTGCCATGCCCCAGATTTCGTTTTAGAGAAGGAACTGTCACGTGTGTGTGCATGTGTCCCTGTAGGTACATGTATGACCTCCTGCCTGAGCTGCTAAGGGCATATGTGTCACAAGTTGTCCAAGCTACATAGGACAGAAATTAGCCTCCCTCACCCGCCATCTCCACTCCCTCCTCTAGTGTCCAGGTTTCTTGTTTTTATCTCCTTGCAGTTCTCCCCCACCCCCGGCTCCTAAAAATGTATAAACTGATTCATTTCTAGGTGCAACCTAATGAGTTGACATTAAGCCAGACATGGTGCTGCAGGCCTGTAATCCTAGCTACTTGGGAGGCTGAAGCAAAGCAGGAAGACTGCAAGTTCCAGCCCAGCCTGGGCACTGTAGTGAGACCCTGTCTCAAAATACAATGAAAGAAAAGGGCTGGGGATATAGCTCAGAGCAAAGGCCCTCAGTTCAATTCCCACTCTCTCTCTCTGTCTCTCACACACACACGTTCACGAGCAACAGCTTGTAATAACCATCTCATATGTATGTCCTTTATGAAGACCAAAGAAGCTATTTTTTTTCTTTATTGTCTAGGGTTTTCGTTTTTTCAGAACTCATTCTTGAATTTATTAATTTTGCATTTTCAGTTTTTCTGATTCATTTATTTCAGCTTTTATTTTTATATGTTTAACTTAACACTTTTCTCCTTTTTTAGCTTCTTGAGTTGACTCATTCATCTTTATTCTCTCTAGTTTAAGAAAACATGAACTTAAGGCTATGATCTCTCCTCTGTACATATTGTTGGTCATATTCCACAAAGTGGTATATGCATTTTATGTTCTGGTTACTGTTCACCTTGAATCTTTTATAAATTACAAAACAGGATCTAAGTACACTCCCATTAAATAGCACAGCAGCACTGAGTGCTGTCTTCTCTCTCCTGCCCTCTCAGTACACTTACATGCGACAAGGACAGGAATATCTTACTTTCACTCATGGGTTAATACTTCTTCTCAGTGCTATTAAACAAGAAGTCTTACAGATTTTACATAATATGGGTGTATAGCATTCTGTTAGTACACACTTTAATAGCCTGTTATCTCCTACAGTTTACTGAAATCACTTGGAAATGTCATTCCATAATTTTGTTTTGTTTTGTTTTGCTTTGGTACTGGGGATCGAACTTGGGTCCTTGCGCTTGCGCAGCAGACGGCGAAACCACTGAGCTAAATCTCCGGCCCTCATTCCATAATTTTAAATTATTTCTTTTATCTTACGAATTGCGTCTATGAAATAGCTTGACATTTCCTATTCATACTATGCATCTCATTGTGCTTTTCGTTTAAATTTTATGAGGACGAATGATGCTAGATCTCTTTTAATGTGCTTATTAGCAACTTAGACTTCTTTGGTGTAATGTTTCATTAACCCATTGTAAAGTAGGTTGTCCTATTTTCAAATTACATAGATTCTGGATACAAGTTCTTAATCAGAAGTGATTCATAAATATTTTTCCTATTTGTGGCTTGGCTTTTAATGATGAAAGAAAATGTTTGAAGTGTAAACATTTCTTTTTTATGAATTTTATCATTTTTTTTCTTCTGGTGTCAGAGAGACCTTGGGATTGAACCCAGGGAGTAATGAGCTATATCCCCACCCCACCCCCTTTTTTAAAATGTTGAGATATGGTCTTTTTAAATTACCCAGGCTGAGCCTGAACTTGCAATCCTCCTGCCTCAGCCCTCAGAGTAGTTGGGATTATAGGTGGGTGTCACCAAGCCCAGCTTCCCTGGTGTCTTTTAGACACTGGTCCTGTCAGACCAAGGCTCCTCCTCCTCCTCACCTCACCTCACCTAGCCTTACTCTCCTTACTGCAAAGACAGCCACATTTGGGCTTAGGAGTGATTCCCAGTGTGCTTACCTGAGTCAGTATACCTTTTCCTCTATAGTATTGTTTTAGTTTTTATCAACATGTATGAGTGGTGTATATTCATGGGATTCAGTGTGATATTACAATACATGCATACCACATGGCACTAATCCACCCCCACCAGTAGCATTATTCTACATTTGACTTGTTTATACAGGAGAGAAACATGTAGTATCTGTCTGTGTCGGAGTTGTTTCACTTAATATCCTCTAGTTCCCTCCATTTTGTTGCAAATGAAGGATTTCATCCTCCCTCATGGCTAAACAGTAACTGTGGATATATACACCATGCTTTCTTCACCTGCTCACTCTTGACGGGTACTCAGGCTGATTCTATACCTCAGCTTTTGTGAATAGAGCTGCAGCAGACTCAGGGATGCAGGGATCTTAAGGGTATGTATCCAAATTGGGGTAGCTGGACCATTCAGCAGATCTAGTTTTAGTTTTTTGAGGACCTTCCATACTGCTCTTCATAATAGTTGTACTAAGTTGCATTCCTACCAGCAGTGTAGGAGTTCCTTTTTCTCCACATCTTTGCCAGATTGACTCATTTTGCAGTACTAGGGTTTGAACCCAGGGCCTTTGCACTGAGTTACATCCCCAGCCCTTTTTTTAAAAATCAGACCACGTCTCACTAAATTACCCAGGCTGGTCTTAAACCTGTGATCCTCCTGCTTCAGCCTCCCATTGTTAACATTTTTTTATAATAGCCATTCTAACATGCCGAGAGATGTCTCATTGTAGCTTTCACATTTCCCTGATGGGGGGGCGGGGTGTGTGTGTGTGTACGTTTGTTTGTTGGCCATTTGGATTTCTTGAGAAATATCTATTCTGATCATTTGCTTGTTTTAAAGTTGAGGTTCTGGGGGTTTTCATTTTTTAGAACATATTTATGACTGAACATTTCTCAGTGTGTTGGATGCCTTTGGTCAGTCTCCAGTGGTTGCTTTCGACAGCTTGGCCACCATGTTTTGAGGTTTCCTGAGCTCCTTACTCTACCATACTAGTTCTGCCTTCTTGCCCAGCTACAAATTTTGCTCATTTCTGTTTGCTACAGTTTCTTTGGCTCAGGTCTACTATCCTTTGATTGACCGATTGATTTTTTTCATTCAGAAAGCTTCAGTGCGTAAACTCAGGGTGATTAGGGTCAGGGCCTTCATCCCATCCTTTCACTTGAACAGCAGCTGGGCTATGCCAGGTTATGGATTCAAATCCCACCTACTAGGCTTTGCCCAGAACTCCATTGCTTTCTGGAACCAAGGGCCACAAATAGGTCTAATTCTTCTATTTTAGCAAAAAATTTAGAATTCTGAATATTTTAGCACTGTCTCTTAATTGTTAGTGTTCCTCTCTAGGTGTCCAAGTAGGGGCTTTTTTTTCTTTCTTTCTTTTTTAGAGTGACGCTTTTCATTCCCATTTGGAATGAGTCTCTTATGTAGATACTGGAATTTAAACAATCTACCCCAATAATTTTCTTTTTTCCTCTTAATTTGACTTTTTTCTTCACAATTAAGTAGGCAGTTTGCCTACACTGAATGTGTTTGATATTATGTTAACAGTGTTTCCAATGTGCAGTCTGACGTCACTCTGATAGTTCTTTTGTAGCCTAGTGTTTTTCTGTTTTGAGAATTTATCTTTGCTGTTGTTCTCTCACGTCTCACTGATAACAGTGTACCCAGGCGTGGAATTTCTATCATCTATTCTGATCCTCATTGTTTCTTCAAATCTTCCTATTCTCATTTTCCCCTTCCTCTGGGGACTTCTGTCATTTGGATGTTGCTGGCTCTCTCTCCATCCTCTATACCCAGGTTTTCTAATTCTCTTTGATCCATTGCTGCTTTCTGAAGTATATTACAGGCTGGTTGTTTTCAGTTCATTAGTCCATTCTGTAGCGTATCATTCCTGTATTATATTTCATTCATTTTTTATTTGCTTTTGTTTTTCCAGTACTGCAGATCGAGTTAGGGCCTTGTGCATGTGAGGCAGGCACTGTACCACTGCGCTACACTGCCAGAATTTTTTAATTAAGGCAGAGCCTCTCTGAGTTGCCCTGGTTGGCTTCCAACTTGCAATTCTCCTGCCTAAATTTCCCAAGTAGCAGGGATTACAGCCATGCACCACTGCCTAGCTCACTTGCATTCTTTTGAAATATTTATGTACCCAGTACTGTTTTAATCTTACTTCTGCTACATAGCTCTGTCTTTACTTACCTAAGATTGATCACATTATCTTAAATTCTTAGCACGCCTCTTCCAATAATGGGGCTTCAGAGGTTCAGTTCACGGTCTATTACACTGTATGTACTTCTCAGACATCCAGTTAGTCTGACACTCTGGCGACAAGTCCGGTTCCCCTGCCAATATCAGCCTTGGGCAGAGCATCGGGCACCCAGAGGAACTGTTACTGCTTGCTTTCCCTCCACCAGGCAACTATGTTGGTCAGAACCACACTTCTCCTAAAGTGTAAGGAAGAAATAGCAAGGAATCACGTGTCCTTGGGTTGTACCCATCAGCTGTAGGGTTTGAGAGCAGAGAATGTCAACCTCTGCCAATGGCAAGCCTGAGTAAATCAGACCACCCTTCCCACAAAGGACCCCTCAAAAGGCAGGACATTCCCATGTGGGCCGTGACGAGCTGTGTGACTTCTGCAGGCATGAGGGTGCTCAGTGGTCTGAGCTTTGTCCCTCATCCAGTGACTCCTGACTTGCCTTTGCCTCTGTCCCTGCTGCTCCAAGCTATGGGATCCTCTTGCCTGAAGTTTCTTCTCTCTCATAGGAATCACATACTCAGCTTTCTCCTGACTGCTTGGTGGTCTTCCTCAAAGTCTTTCGGTTTAAGGTTACCATATTTTTTGCTGGGGCTGAAACCCAGGGCCTTTATACTGAGCTATAGCCCCAAAATGTCTTCTAAACTTTTTGAGACAGGGTTTCACTAAGTCACTAAGTTGCCCAGCTTGGCTTGAACTTGTGACCCTCCTGCCTCAGCCTCTCAGAGTAAGGTTACCATCTTGAGAAGAGAAGAATTTTGAAATCAAAAGATGCTTACTTTGCTGAAGGCAAGTAAGCAAACGAAGGGCAAGCACAGTAATCATTTGAAGCGACAACTCTTCCCCAGTCTCCCTCTCTCAAGTCTCGGCCACTTTCGTCTGTTGTGTTCTCCAGGGCTGGGGATGGCACCTAGGGCCTCGTGTACGCTTGCCAACCCCTCCTTTCCCAGAAGTCTCCCGTTTTCTCTTTGACTTTGTCTGCCAATCCCATCTCATTGCTATTTTCATCCATGGAAGTAGCCCTTAGCCCAGAGGCCAACGACTTTCAACATCCTCTCTCCCAAAGGAATGGTTCCTGCTCCCCTACTGGGCCTGTTGGGAGAGAGGTCACAGTCCGTGTGCACTCAGCACTAAAAGTTAACCACCGGAGCTGGGGATTTAGGTCAGTGGTGCCACTGCCTAGCTCGCAAGCTGGAGGTCCCGAGTTCCATCCCTGGTATCAAAAAAAAAAAAAAAAGTTAACCCCTGTCAAGCCAGGTGCAGTGGCACACCCACACCTGTAATCTCAGCTAATTGGGAGGCTGAGGCAGGAGGGTTGACAGTCTGAGGCAAGCTTAGGTAATTTATCAAAACCCTATCTCAAAAAGGGGCTGAAGATGTAGCTCATTGGTAGCATGTCCCTGGTTGCCACCCCCAGTACCTCACAGCCACGGTCAAGGATGGCAGTCCTTGCTGCTTTAGGCCAGATCCATCCACACCACTTCTGACCATCTGAGCCACACATTCTGGCTCACTACTACAGCTGGGGGTGGCAGAACAGTAACTAGGTGATGTGTCTCAAGTTTCTGCTCCTCTGAGCTCCATCGTGGACAGGCTGGACTAGAGGGGCTTATGTTGTAGTTCTAGGATGAGGCAGTGTCACAAGTGTCCAGGCTCAGTCAGTGTCTGTAGCACAGCCATGTATGAGGCTGTCGCGCTGCACAGGTGGCAGCAGTGGTGAGGACGCCAGGTGTGGGTCATGACTGGTGTCTTTCTTCAGAGAAACATCACAGAAGCCTATGAGGGCACCAAGAGGCCACCCAAGTCTGTAGTAAAGGTGCTAAGAATTTCTCCTGCCACCAAGCCTATCCACAACTACAGCATCCAGACCCTGAACTCCTCGGAGCTTGCCAAGAAGGAGCTGTATCGAGAGATGGCCAAGGTAAGCGACAGGCTAATGGCAACTGGCCAGTCGGAGAGGACTCTGGGGGTGGAGATGAAAGCCAGCCAGCCAGCTAAGGGGACTGGATAAGGGGTGGGTGCTGGGAGGAGAGTCCTATTCTACACTCGAGGGCCAGCCAGAGCCCCCGTCAGATCCTCAGAATCGCACAGCCGGAAACAGCAGGCGCCTTCGAGTGGGGCCTTGCTTGTTTCTGCTTGTGGAGGGCAGAGTCACGCAGAAGGAAAAGCCTGGGTTAGAGTTCAGCACCACCGTAAGTGGAAACTGCTTCATGTGTCAAAGGGGACAATATCGTGCCCCTCACAGGACTGTCACACAGTTCCGGCCATCTGAATGCACCACGTATTCACCAGGAACTGTCACTGTGCCCCATTCTGATCCTCCTTGGCATTCTGGCGGCCACTCAGGTCTATCCAAGGCTGCTCCCAGCTCTTCTCACCATCGCTGTCTGTCCCTTGTTTCCAGGAGCCAAGGATGAGATTCACATACTCTCAGAATTACCTCTCGGCCATGGTGGAGCCTCAGAACTCTGAGGAAGAGGAGAAGAAAGCGCAGAAGAAATCCCGCCAGGCCTGGCTCACAGCCAGCGGGTTCCAAGTGACAGGTCTTCACAACAGCACCGAAAGCCACCACCAGGATTTCAGACGGCTACCCACTGAAGAGCTGAAGGAGGTCGGCAGGCAGGGCAGGGCTTGGGGCATTTCCACAGGGCCCTTTCCCCTCCTGACTTGTCTATTCCCAACCTAGGAGTGGATGGAGCGCGCGCTGTTTGCTAATGTGCTGAAGCCCACATTGGATAGAGAGAGGTGGAGCTGGGACAAGCGCCACCGGGACTTTGAGCTGTACAAGAAGCCCCCACCTATCCTAGAGCTGCCCCTGACAGGTAGGGTGAGACCTGTCCCAGTGGAGCCTCTGGCCCGCCTCCTGTCTTCTGCACCATCCATTTGGTTTTAGCTACAGGTTCAGACTTTCAAGGCTCAGTGATCAGGATTCAGGGCAAGTCCAGTGTACAGACTGTATTCTAGTCCTGTGTACCATGCTAGCTGTCTGGTTCTGGGCAAATCCTTTCCCTGCTATAGGCCTGGCTCCTCGGCTATAAAATGGGGGAGTGGGAGGGAGGGCTCAGGTTTCCGAGCTTCCCGATCAAGGAGGAATAGGGAGGGAGGTGGGAAGGATAAGCCTTGCTACACTAAGCCTGAATTCTCTTTGCTTGTGTGTATACAGACAGACTTCAAGGTCATTTTGAGGTTGATATAGAGCCCAAGTTTGTTGGTTAACAGAGCCAGAAACTTTGTTCAGGGAGAGACATTCTACCTAGTAAAGGTAAAATGGTTTGCCAGGAAAACCTTTCCCACAAACCTAGATCATATAAGAGGGGTTCTTCCCTCCTCCAACTCCTGAGGACAGCTGGGGACAAGGGAACAGCTACACGAAATGGGGGAAAGTGCTGGGGTATCAGCACCTCCGGGGTATCAGCACCTCCATCGCCTGGGCTTTGCTCCTTCCCTCTCGGAGGGGCCCTGGGCCTGTGAGCCTGGGGGAGAGGACACAGACCTGCTGGCCTTTCTCGGCTCAGGTGCACAGGGTCTCCCTCCTCAGCTCCACCACCGGCCTTCCCAGCCCAGGTTCCCCAAGAGCTTCCAGGCCTCCCCTCCACCACCACGTTTAAGAAAAGGCAGAGGGTGCAAGGGAGAATGAACCCTGTGCAGTTGGGCAAGTGGAGAACCTGTGAGGGGACCTTACCTGCCACCAGGCCAGGTGCCCCTCCAGAGTAGGGCAGACTCTGCCCACTTCTCAAGCTTTTCTCGTGCAAAGGAGCTCTCTGCAGCCCGTCCAGCACAATACTGACCAGGCAGCTACTCTCAATTTCATACTAAATGCCTGTTCGCTGACAAAGTAAGAACTCTGGGTTTCACGGGGACGTTATTTCCCAAATCACAGTATCTGTAAACCTTCCCCCATTAGGAGAGAGGGTCTGGTCTCCTCCTTGCCTCCAGGTAACTTGCACAATAGGCTTTTTGGAGCCCAAACACCCAAGGACCAGACAGAAGCTTGAGGAAATGCAAAGCCCTGTTAGTGCCACCTAAAGATACCTTGCCACTCTCTCTTCAAGAGTGAGGCCAATCCTTGCAAATAAGCAGACGCTGTATACTCCGGGCAGTGCAGTTTCCCCTTCACCTGAGAGGGGTCAAAGGCTAGGGCTCTGGCACAAGCCCTGTGGCTGTGCACTACCTGTTGGTGTTCAGCTCCTCCTCTCCCAAAATGGGGCTAGAGGGGACCAGAAGGCATTGCCAGAGAGTGGCTCTCAGGGGTGTGCTGCTAGCTACTCACAGGCAGTTCTGGGAGAGAATGTGATTAGTTTAGTAAGGCTAGAAAGGGACACACAAATTGGAGCACTGGATATTCTTTTTTGTTAAATGGCTGACACATTTGAAAATGCGTTTTGCTCCTAGTATCTGTGTGTGACTCAGCCGCAGATTCCAAACTGTTTCTTAGCCTGTGGTGCGGTAGAAATGACTACCCTGCCTCAGCTGAGCCCTGCAAGCCTGGTGCCACCACTGTGGTGTCTTTTTTTTTTTTTTTTGGTACCGGGGATCAAACTCGGGATCTTGTGCTTGTGAGGCAGGCGCCAGAACCACTGAGCTAAATCCCCAGCCTGTGGTGTCTTGAATGTCCCACAGCTGCAGTGCAAATCGATGCTCTCACTCTCCGCAGCTGTAATCCAGTCAGATGCAGGCTGCAGGGCAGAGCCAGCCAAGGCCCTGGGGCAGGAGGAAGCCCTTCCAGTGCACACTGGTAACAGTGACTCCAGCTGGGATGGCCCTGGGTTCTCCGTGCTGTCTGGTATCAGCTGTGGCCTGGGAGCGGGAAGCAGCACTGTCCCTGCCTCAGGACATCCTGTCCAAGGGATGGGCACAGATGTAGGCTCGCTTTTCGAGGATCTGCTGGGCTATTTTCTTAGTCTGCTTATCCAGGTTTTCTGGAGCATCTGGGTGGGAAGACAGAACAGCGGGGATCTTTCTGCACCATGATATACAAAGGGGGCCGAGCTTCGGTGAGGGGGCCAAAAAGCTAGCACCCCCCACCCCAGTTGTGACTCCCTCCAAAGCCCTACGAGAGAAGGGGCCAGAGCAATGGTGGTGAACCTATGGCACATATGCTGCAGCTGGCTGTTACTGTAGAAAACTGTGAAAGTTTTGTCTTCGCTGGGCTAGACGCTTCATCCTGAATAGAAAGGGCTTGTCCTACTCTAAACCCAGGTCTTCTGCGGGGTAGAGGTGGGGAGAAGCCTGCTCAGCAAACAGATGTGCCATACACGGACCAGTCCTGTGGCCACGCAGTGCCTGGGCCAGAGCCCAGGATGCAGCCTCCCCATAAGGGCCATGGTGGCCCTCTCTACCCTCACTTTGCCACAAGGCTGGGCTCTGCAGGGAACACTGACGTTAGGGTTAGACCCTGAGCTAGACATGTTCCATAGATGTGGCTATGGAAGAAGAAGAGCAGCCCAGACAAACAGCAGCAGGGGCTAAGTCTCATATTCTCTAGGCCCGAAGCCCGAGGCCCCTGCACAACTCCAGGTTTGTTTCGGTTGGCGTGCGGGACTTGGGGTACAATGTCTGCCCTCTTCCCTGGACGGGCAGCAGCTCTGGGAGCACATAGCTGTCCCACAGGAGCCTGGACCTGGCCCACTTTTCCCTCCCACAAGTCCCCCACTTACTCTTTTCCAGCTGAGAGAGGCTGAAGAGATTCTGAAAATAAGCTTCCACACAGAACATGTTGGCCAACAGAATCTGCCAAAACCAAGGTCAGACAGGATGGCTGAGGGCATTCTGGAGTCTCCCAGAAACCCAGCCTGTGGCCCTCCTGACTAGGTAGTGTGGCTGGGATCAAAAGCCCCAGTTGACCCAAACTTGCTCTGTCCCCAAGAGCAATTTACTCAGTATCTCTGAGGCTCAGTTTCTCCTCTGTAAGGTGGGTGTCATAGTCCCAGTGTCCATGGGCCACTGTGGGACCCTGCATATAAACAGCAGGTGCAGTGACTCTATCCACTTCCCCCAGTAGGGCCAGGCATGGGCAGGGTGAGGGGCCACTGGTTTCATGGGCTGCTGTCACCCCCTCTCTTCTAGGATGGAGACCAAAGGCACTGGCCCTATCTCCCAAGCAGCAGGACCCTCCCAAGGCCAAGGCATGGGACGCCGCCGCCTGTTCTCAGGACACCTCGGCAGGGCCACAGCACTTGACTTCCCACTTCTCCAACCACTGACTTCATTAAAGTGCAGCAGGACAAAGGCCTGGCTCAGAAGTCAGTGTTGGGTTCTAATTAAGCCCTGACCCAAACTCGCTTTGTCCCCAAAAGCAAGTCACCCAGTGTCACAGAGCCTGTTTCCTGAGTGGGGCTGAGCAGGCTCACCTCTTGGTCGTGGTCCCGGAGCCCAGTACGGATGGAACGGCTGGCCCGTGACAGCACAGCCGTCATGCCATACATGTTGATGAGGATGTTGGCCACCCGCTTCAGCACCAGCTGCTCGTCCACGATGCTCTGGGGACACAGCTCAGAGTGGAGACCTGCTGCCTGGCCCAGGTACCCAAGGGCCAGGCAGGGGGAGGGCGACTCCCAGTGGCCTCGTGTTCTCTCTTCGGGCCAGGGTCAAGGTGAGGTCCTAGAACCTTGGCTGACAGAGGCTGGTGCTCAGTGTGCTCAAGCGCACGCAGACAAGGCCCGAAAACCAGGCCCCTGGACTCAGGCCCCCACCCAGAAGGTGTCCAGGAGAACACTGGAAAACTCAGCCGGCAGAGATCCCACCACACCCAGTGACCAAACTTTCTCCTGGTCCCACAGGTGGGCACACAGTGGTCTTGTGGCTGCTGGGCATGTTGGGGGGCCAGCTGTGCTCCAATCTGGCAGAGCCCACTTACCTTTCCAAAGCGGTGAAGCAGTGACTCAACAGTTCGGCCAAAGTAATACACGTTCTGCTCAAGCTTGGTTGCACTGTCCTACTCGGCCACAAGACAGGACTGTGCTCAGCACTGTATCCCCACTTGCCAGTGCCCAGCCCAGGGCTCCACCACACAGATGTGATGGAAGTACTGGGGCACCTCCCCAACTGCTCCTGGCCCCAGTGGGGCAGCAGCATGCAGGTGCCTCTGCTCCTCCCCTGGCAGAGCCCCCCAGAATGAGGAGATCCACTTACCTCCAGACTAGGGTGCACCAGTCCAAGTTTGCCTGTCAGTCCCATGTTCACGGTTTGGCACAGAGCGTCCCGAAGCTTCTGGCCAATGATCCCCATGGCTACGCCCACATTGCCCCACTTAAGCTCACTGCAGAAAGTCCATGGTGCCATGGCTCTAGGCCCCACCGCCGGCTCCCACTACTCCCAGGGCCCCTGGAGCTCTATACCCCTTCTCGGCCGGGCATGTGGGGCTCGTGGGTGCAGGGTGACTGTTGGCCTGTCACAAGCAGCAGCTCTCCTCAAGGAGCACATGCTTGCAGCAGCCAGCTTCCCAAAAGCTCCCTTCCCAATTAAGGAGGCTGCAAAATGCTATCAGCAGCCTGTACTCAAGCTCAGTCAGGGATCTGATGGCTCTGCCCCGGGACAAGAGCAGAGAAGAGGCTCTGGTCTCAGGCTGGCCACCTGTTTGAGGGACACCTCTCCTTCCTCAGTTTCTGAAACACCAGGCACCACAGTGTGGGAGGCTGTAGCTGCCAGGGGAGGGGAAGGAGGAGTTCAAGTGGGCAAGGCAGGGCAGGGAGGGCCTCCCTAGGCAGCTGGCCTCTCCTGTCACTCTCAGGTGAAGGCCGAGCTCCAGCCCCTGCAGTCACTACCCCATGCTGCGGGACTGAGGGAGCGCTGCATGGCTGCACCCCCACCCACTGCTGTCCCCTCATCCCCTCCCATCCCAGGGCAGGCAGGCAGGTGGGCCAAGGAGCAGACCAGGGAACAGCACCTACTTCATCTTTCCGGTCAGGATGCGGCCAGCATGCCGCAGGCCTGTCAGAGCAATGAACAGCCTGAGGATCTCGTTGGTTCCCTGTGGCCGGCAGTGTGGAAGTCACTAGCTGCCCCAGTGGGCAGCCCTGGCAGTGCTGTTCATGCCAGGAAGGTGGAACCCCCGCTCCCTCACTGCCACTTCAGCAGAGAGTGGGGCTGTGACCAGGTGGGGGTTAGATGGGGAGCTGACCAGAGGGCATGGCTGCCCACAGGCCCAGCACCTCCCCAGAAAGCCAGTTGGCATAGGTCACTTTTTTCTTTAAGCCGTGACGACTCCTTAAAACAAACAGCTTAAAACAGCTTTCCCTGGTGGTGGGGCTGCCAATGCCCAGAGCACAGCCACTGCGGGATACATGTCTGCTGGCTCTGGCTGGAGCCCAGATTCCTCTGGGAAGCTGCACAGCACTGAGCAGCAGCAGCAGTAGCAGCTGGGAGCTCGAGTGCCAGGGGTTGATACCCAGAGGCTCCCATGCACCCCTCCCTATCCTACTGTGACCCATGGCTGGGAGGGCAGTGGGGGCAGCTGCCTAAGCATGGACAGAAAGGCGCCCACTGGATGGGGAGTAGAGTGGAGGTCCCATACAACCACCCCCAGTTGAGCTGCCTCCAAGCAGCAGCATCTGCCTCCACCCAAGGTTCTGTACCCACAAAGCCATGGCCTCAAGGGTTCCCGTAAGCACTGCTGAGCACCCACCCAGTGGCACGGGAGCCCGGGTCTCTCAGGTGCAGCCCCATGCAAGTCCTCCCTCAGGCTGGCACATGACCACTCTGAATAGGAGAGGACAGGCAGAGTGTGGCCTTCCTTGAGGGGCACAGCCTGGGAGCCTCAACTCAACCACAGTCTAAGGGGCCTCTTGTAACCAGGCCTGTGGTGTGGTTAGAACCCTCACTAAGGCCCATGCCTCCTGCATACACAAGGCCAGGCCTGGCCACCTTCTAGTCTACCTTCCCTGCAGAGGAAATACCTCATCCTCTGGTCTCAGTAGCCCTAGGAGAATTTCCCAGAACATAAATACAACCAAATCATTTCTGCTCAAAAACTTCCTATGGTTTCCAAAGTTCCTGTTTGTCAGTCCAGGTCTCCCACAGTCCAGCTCCTTCTGTGTTCCACATCCTCCCTGGGCACCCTGCTACTCCACCACTACAGCCAGCTAGCAGACTGATGCTGTTCCCACCAAGACCTGCTCACTCGCTCCCTCTCCAGTCACCTGGGCCCCACCGTCAGGTCCCATCCGGGGCCGGCACCTTCCACTTCCCTGCCTTTCTGCCCACACTTCCCATCCCTAGCTGAAGTCTTTTCTAAGGGCCAAGCACTCAAGCTTCAGCAGACAGCTCCGTCCTCCCAGCCACACACAGTACCCATACCACAGCGTCCTCTGGCCGTCGGGCTGTCCCTAGAATGCAGCAGCCCAAGGGTGTGTCTGTCCCCCAACCCCTCCCCACCTGGCACACACAGACTGGCCCTTTAGGGTGTGACTGCTTGGAGGGCAGCAGTTAGAGAAGAAGAGAAGTGTCAGGGTGAGACGTTGTCAGGGTCAGAGTTGACCCTGCTGGCCTGCCTCAGTTTACTGGGAAGGAAACCAAGACCCAGACAATATGAAATGAAAACAGTTGGAGCTGCGACTGGAACCAAGGTCTCCCACAGGATGTTTGTCCCACCCTGTCCAGCTGGAAACAACGTGGCCAAGACCCACAGTGGATAACCAGGAGGTGGCAAGCACAGTGGACAGGGCCCTGGAAACGCAACTAAGTGACTGCTTGGCCTCTCCCAGCCGCCAAGCGGGCCGTGAGCAGACACAGCCTGCCATGCGGAGCCCTGCTGGGCCCTCCACAGCACCCCCAGGTCCAGGAAGACAGAGGTGGGTGGGGAGATCCAAGGGAGGTCTGCAGCTGACCACTCACCTCGAAGATGAGGAGGATGCGGGCATCGCGCAGCATGCGCTCATAGGGGTAGTCCGTCATGTAGCCCAAGCCCCCCAGGATCTGCAGTGCCTCGCTCACACATTGCCAGGCACCCTCGGAGCTGAACACCTGCCGAGACCCATGGTGAGGTGAGTACAAGGTGCTGAGGCCCAATCCTTGCCAAGAAAAGGACTTACACCTTGGGGAGGAGCTGGCCGGGAAGCAGGGGAGGCTGTGTGGGAAGAACCTGCACTTTGGGGTCAGCCTGGCCCCAGGAAGACGTGGCTGCACTCAAGGCCTATGCCTTCCTGACAACACTGACCTTTCCTGAGGCTGCTACCCCACCATGACCTCTCACACCTCTGCGTTCCTGAGCTGAGTCAACCCTGTGCTTTTAAAACCCACCCACAATTCCCCCTTCTCCAGGGAGTGAACTCACTCCTGCCCAGCCCCAGCCACCTGCGACTCCCAGCTCTGCATGACTAGGACTTCTCTCTCCCTGTCCACTCTTGAGTGTCCTGGAGTGGAAACTTGGCAGGGTTGGCTCTAGGCCAGTGATGGCGAACCTTTTAGAGCTTTCAATGATACAGACAGCCCACTGTGGCACTTGTGCCATGGGTTCACTACCACTGCTCTTAGCTTAGCATCTGAAGAGGCTCAGGACACAGCTACCAGTCACTGTGTGGAACTGGTGGAGGGACAGGAGGATGCAACCATGAGCCAGAGCCATCATACCCAGCACACAAGCTGAACCTAAAAACTCACTTTCCACCCTGTCTGCCTGCCCATCCTGCCATCCCCAGAATGCTCACTTCTCCAGGGCACCAGACCTCTCAAGAGCTCATTTCCGGAGGACCCCAACACTTTCCAGGGTGAAAGGAGGTTGCCATCTTTTTCAGTATAGCTAAGACAAATGACAGCCCCTACACAAAAGCAGCATGAAACTGGTATCTACCTCCTCAAACACTATAAAAGGCAGTTGTGGGCCAGGGATTTAGCTCAGTGGTTCTTCCGCCTGCCTTGCAAGCACAAGGATCCGAGTTCAATCCCCGGTACCCACCCCCCCAAAAGGCACTTGTGATCCCAAAAGTAAGAAGGCCATCAAGTCAGAAGAAAAGGACCTTCTCCTAGGACAGCCCAGCTGGCAAGTTACATTGATGTGGAGTTTTACAATCTGTCTTTTCTCCTGTGGTTCTAGACCACCAGCCAGCCAGTGTAAACTCATCATAAACCCCTGGGATACAGTGACACCCAGGTGGGCACTGTTCTCTGCCACTTCTCCCAGCTGCCTGCTAGGGGCCCTGCCTGTCCCCACTTGTTCCTGCAGAACTGCACATCCCGGATCAAGGACGAGCTGACCTATTAACTAAGGAGAAGAGGAATAGGTTCCAAAGGCCACAGAAGGGATCTGTCTGCCCCTCGCTCCTGGCTACCTTCACCATGGCTGCCTCGATGGAGCAGTCTGGAACCCCTGGCTGGTCCAGCATCCCCGCGGTAAGGTAGGCCATGCTTTCCATCACGTAAGCCTTCTGAGCCATCAGAGCGAACTTTTCCTGGGGTGTTCAGAAAAGACACAATCATGAGCTGAGACCCAAGTCTGACAGCCAGGAGAGAAGCTAATTAAGTCAGAAGCCTCATTGCCCAAGAGAACCAAACCCAGCCTTAATAAAAGGGGCCTATGTCAACCAACCCCCTTCTGGTCTTAAGTCACCGCACAAGAGGCACCAGGACAGAGACAGCAGCAAGCACACGTTTCATGTCCACATGGTGAAATCACAGCCTTCAGTACCTGGATTAATCCGAATTCACTCAGTTTCCTGTTGAACTGCTTTCTTGTGCAGGCATATTCAGCAGTCAATTCTGAAGGAGAACAGAGTTGTTAGAACCGGAAACTTTCTGATTGTCTAAATGCGATCTATAGGGTCTTGGGTCACCATTATCCTTTAAGCCTGCCACAGGAACTAAGAGAACCCTGTCTGCTCCAATAAGATGCCCCCAAAGCCAGTGACCGGGGCTCCAGCAGCTATGGGTCAGGGGCTGGGCCCAGCAGGCAGTGGCAGGAGGAAAGCACACAGAGTTCTGAGTCACACCCAGACCTGAGGCCTGGCCCTGTTCTTAGCACAGGGGCCGTAGCCAAGCACTCTACCTTCCTCAACACTGTTGACCTGAGTAACTGTGAAGACACAGAGGGAAAGCAGAGGTGCCTGCTTTCAGAACATAGGCCTGGAGGTGAGTTCTGAGCACACCTGAGTGACACACCAGCCTCCACCCAGGTGGTGGCAAGGACCTGCCTGAGGACCAAGCTCCAAGTGCTTCCCTGTGTGCCTCAGTCACCCAGGATGGGCCCCACACCCACGCATTTCTGGGCTGTGGGATCTCATCAGAGATTCTGCCCTTTGTGCTGACCATGAGGGCTGTGCAAAGCTCTTGCAGAAGCGGAAGCAGGGGCCTTGTGAGCAGCACAGCAGAGGAACCCTGAGCCCAGCGCAGCAGCACTGGTTTAGGTCCAGGTGTGGGTCTGGGGCAAATCACCTGCCTGCTCTAGGCCTGCTTCCTCATCTATCAAACTGAGGGGAGGAAACCAACCAGAGCCTTTGTGTGCCCACCTTACTCTGAACTCTTGAGAGTCATAAGGGGTGTTCTCCCCAGAATGTCCCTTCCCCAAGGTCAGAGCCACACAGCAAGAATGGTTATTGGGCTGGTTTATGTTCAGAGAAGGGAGAATCTTAGTTCCACACAGAAAAAACAAAGGAAAGGTCCAGAAGCCAAGGGCCCTGGTTCAAGCCTAACCCCACTGCTCACTCAGGGTGCAGTCACCCATGAGACAGGGATCTACTGAGGACCGCCACTAGGTCCAACCTCATCAAGCTCTGCCTCAGCCAGAATGCCTGGCCTCCTCCCTTCTCTGTGTGGGTAAGCCTGGAGTATTGAAATACAAAGACGAACCCTTGGGCCCGGGTGGGGACAAAGCCCTCTGTGCAGGCGGCCTGGCTCAGCACCAGCCCACCCTGGGGAAGCAGCACAGCCTCCGGCTGCAGTGAGAGCAACAGGGCACCGCAAAGGCCTCCTGGCCACAACTTACTTACCAATCAATTTCTTGATCATTCCAGCCACTATGCTGCCCATGCTGAAGCGCCCGCTGTTGAGGATGTTCATGGCCAACTGTGGGCAGAGTAGGAAAAGCCCAGGGGCACTGAAGGAGGCACAAGAAATAGATCCCACCATGTCTGTCTATTTTCCCAGAAAGGTATCTTGAAAACAAGGGCAGGTGATCATCCTGCCTGCCTTCCAGCCAAGAGAAGCCATATTCCATCCAGCTCCTCGAATCAAAGTGGTTCAGTGACTGCTGCAGCTCCCACCCACATCCTTGCGGCCTATGCCACTGGGCAATGCTATTCCAAAAGTCAATGGCCTATGCTTAAGGGAGGGGAGCAGAAACTCAGATCGGCGGGGTGTACACCACAAGCTGCACCGATTGTTCCCTGCAATACCACAGGGTCAGAAGCCACATTTCACAGATAAAGCAGCGTCAGCTCAGGGTGGTGACATGACACTCCCGAGGGCCCACAGCCAGCCATCTGCCTGACGTCCAGCTTTGCACAAGCATGACCCAGTGAATCAGCTAGAGGCCTCCAGCCGCGTCTCTACTCTTTCCCCACCCTCTCTCTGGCAGAGGGGCAGACATATGCCCCACTGCCCTCACCGAACCACACTGCCCACAGTCCCAGAAGCCGCCCTGACCTACCACAGAGGGCTCAGCTGCAAACAGCCGGTGACGGCAGCCCACTGAATTCTCACCCAACCCTTTACTGCTTTATGATCTCTGGATTCACTGGAGTGAATATTTAGGCTAAGTGGCAGGAGTCCTACTAGTAACAACAGCAGAATTTTCGAAATCTTTTTTCCTTTGCTAAAACAACCATTTTTGCTAATTATAACAGAAAAAAAAAATTTTTAATATAGTATCGAGGCTGGGGATGTAGTTCAATGGTGGAATGCTTGCCTAGCATATGCAAGGCCCTGGGTTCATTTCCCAGCACCACAAGAAAAAAAGTGTTGGGAGGACTGAGGAAAGGAGCTCTCTTACTGCCTGGAAGAGCACATTCCTGTCTACCTTTCCTGCAGACACTTGGCAACAGGGATTGGGAATATAAAACAGGTCATGCATCTGACCCAGAAGATTTACTGGTGTGCACAAACTCAGGAAAGAATTAGACAAGTGTGCAAAGATATGCACAAGCACGCAGACCCTGTAACACAATTCTGAATAAGTACAAAGTCAAGGCAATACCTGGTAACATTAAATGGGTACAGGATATGAAGACATACTGTACAGCATCAAAGACTGTTAGGATTTGATACATGGAAAAACAGGCTATAATGCAGAACACACACACACAAAGTGCGTGCTGTGTGTTATTTTAAGCGATCTAAAAAGCACCAAATGTGTGACCAACAGCAACTGTCTTGGCATGGGCTCTGCATGATTTAATTTTGTTTCTGTCTTTATCCTCTAATTTGCAGACAACATCTGGGCTACATAAATAATAAACTTCTCACCATACGAAGCCTAGTCCTTGTTTGTCTTTCCTTTCTGGCCCTTTGTTCTACATTCACTGAGCAGCCTCCTGTGCCAAGGTGGGTGGAGCTGCTCAGGGTGACACCCAGGGCAGAACAACAAAGATGAACAGCTTCATTTAAAAATGGAGAGAGAAAAAAAACTATAAAAGTGGACAGAGGATGGGAAAAGATGTTTCTTCTTCCAAGATGATACACAAATAGCTAATAAGCATACTGGAAGATGTTGAGCAGGATTAATCATTGAGGAAATGCAAATTAAACCCACACTGAGATTCCTCTTCACCCCGACTAGGATGGGTATAAATTTCAAGAATGGATGGTAACAAATGTTGGTGAAGATGTGGGAAAAATGAAACCCTCATACATTGCTGGTGGGAACGAATATACCACAGCAAGTTTGGCAATTTTTCAGAAAGTTAAATATACACCCACCATATAACCAGCAATTCTACGCCTAGGTACATAGTGAAATGAACAGAAAATATACCTTCCATACAAACACTTGAATGTAAATGTTCAAAACTGCATTACTGAAAATGGCCAAAAAGTAGAAATAGCTCAACCTGATGAATGCAAAAATAAAATGCGGTCTGTCCACATGCTGGAATATTATCCAGCCATAAAAAGGATATAAGTGCTGATTCATGCTACAGTATAAACGTAGACAAATAAAGATTATCCTGCCAAAGAAGCCCGTCACAAAATATTGTGTGATTCCATCTATATGAAAATGTTCAGAATGCCAAAACTACTGAAGCACAAAGTAAGACAGAGGTTGACATAGGATGGGGATGAGGTGGGGTTGGAAGGTATGATTTATCTTTTTCAGGAGTGATGAAAATGCCCTGGAAATACTGGTTACAGTTGCACAACATAATGAGTGTACTAAAAACAACTGGCATGTGCAGTTTAAAATGGTGAATTTTATGTTATATGAATTATTTCTCAATAAGAAATAAACCTGATTCCAAGTTAGGGGAAAAAAAATTAGGGCAGGGACTCAAGACCAGGGTGGTGCAGTCTCAGAACCTGAGCTTCTCGAGGGCCCGCTGGCCTGTTTCTGCCACCTGCTGGAGAGGGAGACCCATCCTGCACTCGAGGCAAAGGAGACGTTGGTGACAAAGGAAGACCTCCAGTCCTAACCAAGACTCCTCTAGGAGTGAGCAGACTTTCCAGTCTCCATGCTGCTGATTTCCTGCCACAGAGGTACTCCTGCTCACAGGCCCAACAGGGAGAGGGATGGGACAAAAAGTGGGACCAACAGGCCCTACACGTGAAACTGCACACCACTCCATGGGCCTCAGCGGACAACTCACCTTAAAGCCACCTCCAACTTCTCCAAGGACATTTTGGATGGGCACTTTGGTGTTTTCAAAATGGACTTCACAAGCTGCAACAGGAAATGTAAGATCTGATCTAACAAATGCAAACCACTCTGCACTTGACCCACAGTTCATCCACTCATTCATGCATGCATTCGTTCATTCATTCAGCAACAGGGTGGACAAGATAGAAAGACAAAGCTCCTGTCTTGGTACAGCTCATACTTTGGGTCAGGGAGACCAACTCTAAGGGAGACGATGTAATAACCTGGCTGGTGCCTCAGATGCAACAAACAGCACAGAGAGAGACAGAAGTTGGAGAGGGTGGATAATATTCATATTAAGAGCATAATATGTAGCATAAGCTTAAAGGGTAAAGTCAGAGAAAGAACATTCACACTAGATGAATCAGCATTTCCTAAGACCTAGGATCAATGGGATTCTTGGTACCAGTTCTCAGCTCTAACAAAACCCTAAACTGCGCTGTAGCAGCGGGGCCTCCCTCCTTGGGAAGTGCAGACCTCCCTTTCCCTGCCTCTGATCCTGGTTTTGGCCAATGGAGTGCAGCTGATCTAGTATGAGCGAGGCTTTTAGATGTACGTACCTTGGATGGTAACAAAAACACAGGCCAACCTGAACCAACCATGGCCTACAGCGGGCTACCCCAGGCACCCAAGGACTGAGAGAAAACAAAATGAACTCGCTGTGAGCTGAGTTGTGAGATACGCCAGGCAGGTAGGTAGCAACCTTGCAGAGAGACACACTCCAGAAGCAAGGTCAACGTGAGGGGGATGGATGCAGATCGAGATGGGAGGTAGGGCAGGGTGAGGGCGCAGTTTCTGCAACATGTGTTTGCATGTCTCATTACATAAGTATGGCAATTCCCGGCACTGTGCACCAGAGAAAAGGAGGTTCAGGATGGGTCTGCGCTCAAGGGGACCCAAGCCAGGCATGGCAAGCTGTGTCTGCTAATTGTTCCTCCTACTACTGGAACTGTGCTGAAAGACGGCGGGGTGAAATGTGAGGAAATTGCCACCTGTCTGGCTTCCAGGTCATCCTTAAGGTTGGCAGTATATGGGCTATAGGATCAGGCCCTGCTGCCAAAGGCTGCTGGGTATGGGTAGAACCCTGCCTCCCTTTCTGACCTGACCTTGTGCCCCTTGATCCCTGGAGGACACCACTTGCCCAGGCCTCAGAGTGCACCAGGCCCCTACAGACCTGCTCCTCAGCAGCCCGACCGCTCCTTCCCGCTCTCTCCTGCCCACCTGTCTCGCTCTTCTTTAGCCCAAGGCCTCTGTGCTCCCCGCTGCAGCACAAGAAGCAGCACCAGTAATCGCAGTCAGACCCATGGGCTCTCTCACTCCTCCTTCCTGCAGCTGAGGAAACTACAGCCCAGAAAAAACGAGACTGTTCAAGGCCACACAGCTTCCATGTCCTTGGGACTCAGGACAGAACTCGGGGGCCTCTCTGTCTCCCCACATCCTGAGCAGTGTGTGCCAAATAATGCCACCCCAACAGCAGGATCCCTGAAGACACGGGGCATGCAGAGGTGGCCCGCAGATGCCAAGGGCAGTATGTGGTCCCCTCCAGGATGGACACTCCGATATCTCAACTAGGAGAGCCGAGCACCGTGAGGACTCCATGGCAGTACTGGAAGAGCCAAGGACAGGGATCAGCACACCAGCCTCCAAGGAACCAAGTGCTTCCAGGGATGATGCGTGGGCCAGGAAGAGTGACAGGAGCAAGAAGACAGAGGTGGCAGGGGGAAAGATGGGAGGCCCGGCACAGGGTGTGTGCCTAGGACACTTGCTGTCTGCCCTTGTGGGTCTGCTACCTCCTGCAGCCAGCTTCAGCACTCTACTGGCCTGGTTCCCCAGGAATCCCCACAGCTCCATGCACAGCAAGGCACACAGCCAGTGTCATGCTCGCTTAAAACCAAAGGGACTTTGGGCTAGGGATTTAGCTCAGTGGTTTCGCCGACTGCTGTGCAAGTGTAAGGACCCAAGTTCGATCCCTGTTACCAAAAAAACCCAAAAAAACAAAGGGATCTAGGGGCCAGGGATTTAGCTCAGTGGTGCCACCGCCTACCTCACAAGTACAAGGTCCTAAATTTGATCCCCAGTACCAAAAAAAAAAAAACCCAAAGGGATTTAAATCTCATTTTACTTTGATATTTGGACAGAGTAGAAGATGGGTTGCTTCCTCCTCTCTCTCTCTTACACACACTTTTACAAACACACACTTACTGTTGGAACCCCGAAGGCCTAATTTGTCTTCAGGCTTCCCATTAGTGATTCCACCAAAGTCTCTTTCAACTATGAATGCTGTGATTTTGTCTTTTACTGAGCCATCGGAATCGGCCACCTCAGTCCTTGCAAACACAGTGAAAATACTGGCCAGACCTCCATTAGTGATCCAGACCTGAGGGAAGACAGCAAAAAGTCTCTGCAGTCACCTCTCGGCTCCATCTTTGTCTCCAAGGTTTAGCTGCCCACCAAACTGCAGGCCAGACATGAAAATGTCTGGCTCTGCAGAGGCCACACCTGCACAAAGAGGCTGGGGATTCGGCCCAGTCTCCCCAGAGCAAGGACGTTCCCAAAATAGGAGCTTGGGTAGAGGGGGTGGCCAGTGGAATTCATGTGCCTCAGATGCCACCACCAGACAACAAGGGCTTTCAACAAGAAGGGATTCCATCATTTCACAGGGTGTACAGAGGTGCAAACATCACATTCAGGATTTGTCAATTAAAAAAAAGGAAGAGAGAGGTGAAAGGCAGAAGAAAGGGAGGAGGAAGGAGAGGAAAAAAACAGACTGCTGAACACTGCAATGGCCAGGAATTATTTCAATCTTGATTTAAGCAGCAAACTATTAAAGGGAAAAAGGTATGAGACAATCAGGGAACTCCGAAGGCTGACCAGATAGTAAGAAACTTTTCCAGTTTTCACATGATAATGGTATCATGGCTTTCTATCTTTTAGACATCTATGCTGACACTGTCACAGATGCCACCCAGAACTGGCAAGGCAACAGAAGAATCATGATGGCTGGGTGCCAGATCCATAGCAATGCATCACAGCAGTCATACATGTCTGGAATTTTTTGTGTTTATTTTACTTTTTTTTGAGACAGCATCTCACTATGCAGTTTAGGCTGGCCTTGAACTCAATCCTCCCACCTCAGCCTCTCAAGTACTGGGATTACAGGTGTACACTACCACACTTGGCTATGTTGTCTGGGACTTTAGAGAGGAAAGATGTTAAGCAAACTCCTAAAGTCGCTCATGGAGGCAGCATCCAGAAGCATGGAGATTCCAGAGCCACCTTGCCTTGGCTGCCACAGGAGTGACACAGGACACAGGACCTCTGCCATGTCACTTAGCCACTCTGAGCTGCGGTTTCTTCTGCTGAAAAGGAGCAGCATTCACCCAACAAGCAGGAAGACAGGGCAAGAGAGGACATGCAGACTGGCAACAATTCCTCAGGGTGGAAAGTGGCCACACAGCAGGGGTAAAGGTCCCAAAACAGTGAGGGTTGTGGGAGACCTGACCAGACAGAGGCAGGGCTGTACCTTGCAGCCATTGAGGATGTAGTGCTTCTTGTCTTCACTTAACGTGGCTCTGGTCTGGATGGAGGCGGCATCACTTCCACTGCACACACAGAGATGTGGTCAAGGCAGAACCATACAGGGAATAAATGAGGAAGGGGTGGGGGCCTGGGAATGGAAGCGACTAGCACTTGGCTGCAGAAGCCGGCAAGCTTTTTACATACAGAGTCAGCTCAGATATGCTGAGCTTTCCAAGGCACAGGACATCTGTCCCATCTCAACTCTGCTGCTGGAACATGACCACTACAGCTTCCCAAGGAGTGATCAGAGTGATAGACTTGCCCTGAAGGCCTGAGTCCTCCCCACCCTGCTTATCCTAGCTATGTGACCTTGGGCTGATCACACCACCTCACTGAATCTCAGCTACTAATCTGGAAATGGGGATGTGGCTCCACCCCATATCCTCGAGAGGAGAATCCCTGAATGTTCAGGGGATGCAGAATTTTTTCAACAAACATCATGCTGCCAGGTTATTATCTCAGCAAAGAGAAGTAAGATTAAGACAAGAAAACTGGCAAGAAGTTGATGGGCTGATTCTTCTGAAGATTTCAGATAGGGAAGAAAAACAAGTCGGCTCCTCCACACAAACAGCTCTTTGAGAATTGTATAACACATCCAGGAGGGACAGACCTGCCTGGCTCTGTGAGGCAGAAGGCGGCAATATGCTCCCCAGATGCCAGCTTGGGCAGGTATTTGGCCTTCTGCTCCTCGGTGCCAACCAAGATGATCCCCTAAACAAAACACACGTGCTAATGAAGCCATCAGGAGAAGAGAGCAGGACATGCGCTTGGGTGACATCGCCCTTCTGAGCACAGTATTTACTTCACTAGGAGAAGACAGCAGGAGCCCAGAGCTCAGGCAGAGCAAGTGAGCCACACCACTGCACACCCACCAGGGCAGTGGCCCACACGACCACAGGAGCTTTGGGGTCAGGGCCTCTTCTACTACCCAGCCAGGTAGCCCTGCACAAGGAATGTCCCTTCTACAAGTCTCTACCTTATGATCTATAAGCTGGGGACTCCTCACACTGGCAGCATGGTCTGGATGACGAGTGGTGAAGGTGGGGCGCTGGTACCATACCCAGCACAGGGAAGGTGCCCAGTCCGTGTCAGAGCTGTGCCCCAAATGTGCCTTGTCACCAAATGACTGCAGCACAGGCTAGTTCCCAAGGACTAGAGAACTCATTTAGCTCTCTTCAACGTCTATACTGAGCAGAGGTAACTCTGATGACAATGCCACTGAGAGCCACATGACCTTAGACCTGTCCCAACATTCTCTGAGTCTTTTGGGGTGAGGAAGGCCTGTGTACAAACAGCAGGGTGACAGCTCAGGAAAGGGTTCACTTCCAACCCCAGATTGAAGGCTTGCAGGATGGGCCCTGAAGGATGGGTCAAACACGAGGGAGACAGGAGGAGGATCCAGCACAAAGGGACAGTGGGAGCCAAGGGCCTTTGCTTGCATGGGCCAGTGGAGGGCGGGGCTGCAAAAGCAGCTGGACTGGCTCTTCTCCAAGACCCTGAGCCATCAGGCCTGATTCATCTGAGAGGAGTGAGCAAGCCCCTGCCTTCCATCCCTCAGAAAGTCCCAAGAAGCCCCACACAGCTGACCTTGAGGCCGATGGCCTGGTGCCCCGTGAGGGTGACGGTAATGGACCCATCCAGGCTGATGGTCTCCCCCAGCCGCGCATACATGGTGTTGGAGAGGCCCAGACCACCTACGAGACAAAACAGCACTGGTCACAGTCCAGCTGGACTCTTCCCACTAATGCACATGGTTTCACTGGATATTTTTCTTCCTAATTATAAGTTAATACCAGATCACCATTTAAAAAAAAAATCAAGGGGGGCCCAGGGATTTAGCTCAGTGGTTTCACCGCCTGCTGCGCAAGTGCAAGGACCCGAGTTCAATCCCCAGTACCAAAATAAATAAATAAATAAATAAATAAAATCAAGGGCTGGGGATTTAGCTCAGTGGTTCCGGCGCGTGCCTCACAAGCGCAAGGTCCCAAGTTCGATCCCCAGTACCAAAAAAAAATCATTACAGAAAGATAGAAGGAGAACAAATAAAAAGTCACCCATAATCTTACATTTCTGCATCCCTTTTTTAGACACAAACATATAAATATATTTTTAATATAGCCACCCATGCACACAATAAATCACTTTATGTGGTGTGAGTTCCTTCTACCACTTGTGATGTGGATCTTTACAGTGCCCCAATGCCCGGTATCTGGTGGGCACCAGGACAGGGTTTATGTGCCTCCCACCACATTTGGGGACGCCTCCTTCTCTGCCATGGGAGTTTCTATGCACTGTAAGAGGTTCAGCACCATACTGGGGCTCTAGCCCTAGAGGCCAAGCAAACCTCCTGACCCTACAGTTCTGACAACCAAAACCATCTACGGACATTGCCAAATGTTCCCTGAATGTTCTGTTCATTGGGAATCACCCCTCTAGGAGTAAAAAGACAAAGGATTAAAAACAGAAAAATTAAAATTCCACTGAACTTGTATATTTTGTATTTAATCTTCAACTTCCACAGGAGGCTGGGTGGCCACAGGTTCATTTTGCTAACAATAAACAGGCTGACAAATAGCAAGGCTGGCTTTGAACCTGAGGCACCAGTGTGCAGCCCAGCCGCAGGGTTGACCATCCACATGTACATCAGGGGACGTCATCCCTGCAGGTAACACCTCGGCCCACCCTACCTCTCTTTCAGTCCAAAACACTTTGGCTCTTCCTTCTTTCATATATTGAGGGAGCCAGTTCTGTCTGAGAAAAATGTCACATGCTTTCCCCGTAGAGAGTATGGGAAAAATCACGGGGCCGACACAATCACCTGGGGACAGCAGGCGTGTGGGAAAGGGCTCCGAAGCAGGTAGGAGACACACATGGGGGGCTCTGGGCACCAGGCAGGACCGAGGGAGGAGATGGAGGCTCAGTCAGCATGAACATAGTAGTTTATCCACAGCGGTTTCCACCCAGTCCTTACCCTTCTGTAGCCTGGGAAAGGGCTCCCAAGGCTCCGGGTGTGAAGATCAGATGGCTACAGCCATGTGCTTCTACACTGAGACCACTCACTCCTCTCCAGCTCTGGCCCCACCTCCTTCTACTCTAATATTCAGTATCCAGTGTGGCCACATGCGATGCCAACGCCTCTGTCACTTAGGGGCCGACCTTCATGCTGTGAATGGCAGAAGAGGCTTGGTCTCTACAAAGCCTTGCACGGAAGCAGAGTGGGCAACTTTTAGGAGGAAACATAGGATGCTTTGCCCTCCCCCTGCTGGTGTTGAGTGCTGTGTGTTCTGCCACAGGAGCGTGGCTTCATGGGTTATTTAGGCCCTCAAAGAGACGGTAAGTTATCACACATACTGGTCATCACAGGATGACAAGACACAAAGAAATATGCATACTAACAGAGACTCAACCAATACACAAGGGAAGGAAATTAGGCATCACACTAACATATCCTTAATTTTCACCTCTGTCTGAACCCATACCAGCTCTAGGGTAGCTTCTAGCAAGAACTTAGACTGAAGCCCCCATCTCCCCCGCTCCCCAACCCCACTCCACTGAGGGGAAGGGAGGCCTCGCAGTCTCCAGAGATGAACCAGGCAGGAAGACAGAGAGCAGGGCAAGCTCCTGGCTGCTGTGGCTCACTGTCAACCTTTAAGTCAGAGAACAGCTGAGAAAGGCTGCAAACAGTACATCTCTAAACAACCAGCTACAGCCAGGAATACACCTGATTCTCAGTGCACCACCAACCACCTATGCCTCCAGACCCTTAGTCGTCTCGGCAAAGGCTCCAGGGACGGTCCCAGGCAGGTGAAGGCCAGAGCCACAGTTTCCTGTCTTGGCTTTGCACCTACCCTGCACACATATCGCACCAAAAGGCCACCCTTCCCAAACAGCAGCCTTTTCTGGACAAATGTACACGAGAGGCAACAAGCTGGGAGCTGTTCCCCTGACTTACCATATTCTTCTGGGATCTGCATCCCAAAAAGCCCCAGGCTCTTCAGTTTCTCTAAAGTGTCATCTGGGATTTTTCCCTCCCGGTCAATTTTTTGAGGGTCCACTGTCAAGAGGAAATATCTTATTAAGCACAAGAGAAGTAATCTATGCTTACATAAATAAAAGTACACACAAAGGTTTCTGTACAGCTTCAATCTCAGTGTCAGAAATTTCTCAGAACTGGAAATCACCTAGTCCTGTCACTCAAACTGTTCAAATTTTACATAACCCAGTTAAGAACTGTATTTTTTAAAATTCATGAATGACAGGTGAGGTTCTGTGGCTTTTGCCATGTAAAATGGCAGCAAATTACATATTTATGAGATGTAGATTCCTATAGGCATACTACACTTGGTTTTTTAAAAAATTACCAGAAAACTCTCAGAATTCTCCTACAATGTCAGGCTCGACAGCCCTCTGGGCAAAAGTCCACAAATTCTGAGAACAACTTCATCTGTTTAACACCAATTCATTCATTCATTTGTGGCAGACATCCCTGCCCAGTATTAGCAGGCTATAAGTGGCACATGAGGTGGTAGCACAGCTGAAGGAAGGCTGAGTTACAATGTAAATAGTAAACTCTAAACACAACCACTGAAAAGTCAATAACTGGGCTGGACATGGTGCCACAACCCTGTAATCCTAGCACTCAGGAGGCTGAACGCAGGAGGACTGCTGCCAGTTTAAGGCCAGCCCGTGATAATGAGTTTAAGGCCAGCTTTAACTACATAGCAAGAACATGTCTCAAAAAAAACCCCATAAACTAGGTGCAGTGGTGAGGTAGGATATTAGGGTATGCCAAGGAGGCTGGACAACAAGGCATGACTTGTCAATCATGGAGAGCTGGGTCTAACGTCAGATGAGGATCTAAAAGGGGCAGTCACTGACTTCATGGGCACTACTGCCCTCTTGTTCTTGCAGTGACCCACCCTGTATGAATGGTGTCATCTTACTTTTCTTGATTCTTTTTGGACTTCCCTTTTTTTTCACTTTTCTTTTTTTTATTTTTGGTACCGGGAATTGAACTCGGGTCCTTGCACTTGCACAGCAGGCGGCAAAACCACTGAGCTAAATCCCTAGCCCTCTTTTTCTTTTAATAAGCACTGCATTTTCAAGTTCATCAATTGTCTCATCCAATTCTTTGAATGGGACAGCAAAAGCCCGGAAGCACTGGACACCACACTGTCCCGCAACAGTGGTATATGCCTATAATTCCAGCTACTCAGGAAGGAAGCCAAGGCAGGATGATAGCAAGTTCAAGGGCAGCCTGGGCAACTTACCAAAACTCTGTTTCAAAATTAAAAATTAAAGAAAGGGCTGTGGGTGTGGCCTCATGGTAGTGTACATGCCCAGCAAGTGTAAGGCCCTGGGTTCAATCTCCAGCACTGCAGGGGAGGAGGGCAGGGGACGGTGCTGTGTAGAAATACAATAATACAAGAGATAAAATGAAGTAAAAAATACTCTATTAATTCAAAAGAAGAAAGAAAAACAGGGAAGAGTGAACAAAGACCAGGTAAGACAAAGAAAACACCAAGAGGACAGACTTAAACCCATTTAAATCAATCTCATCAAATATTAATAATTAAAAGGCACATGCTGTCAGCTGGGATTAAAAAGGCAACATTTCACTACGGTGTCTATCCAAAAACCACATTATCAGTTTTATTTTAAACCTTTTATTCTGAAATAATTCTAGAGGTAAGAAAAGTTGCACAGTATAGAGCTCCTATAAACCCTTCACCTGGATTCTTCTAACAGAATCTAACAGATTCATTATCTTTTAGGGTACGATTACCTAAATTAGGAAACTGGCATTCATATTATATTACTGAGTTCAGCTATCTGTCCATTAATGCCCTTCCTCTATGGCAGGATTCAATCCAGGACCCCACATCATATTCAATGGTCGTGGCTCCTCAGTCTCTGCCAGTCTGTGACTGATTTTTGGTCTTTGTCATTTGTGAACTTACAGCTTCCAAAGTCCTGGTCAGTTTCTTTGCACAATGTCCCTCAATTTGGGGCTGTTTGGTGTTCTCTCACAATTAGACTGAGGGGTTGCATTTCTGGCAAAAACACCTCAGAGGTGATGTGCCCTTCCCCCAGGTACCATCAAGTCCTGCTACTGTTGATGTTACTCTTTTTCTTTTTTTATGTTACTCTTTGGGGGGGGGGGGGTACTGGGGATCGAACTCGGGTCCTCGCACTTGCGCAGCAGGCAGTGAAACCACTGAGCTAAATCCCCGGCCCTTTTTATGTTACTCTTGATCTATTATTTATGGTAGTGTTTGCCAGAATTCTCCACAAAAAGTTACTATTTTGCCCTCTGAAATGAGCAAATATCAGAAGGAAGCTACTTAGAGACTACCCAAATAGATAATCTTCAAACTTTCACATAATGACTCTGGTATTTATTACTGGAATTTGCCTATTGACAAATTTTACTATATTATTTGCTTAATGGTATTTTCTATTTCTATGATTCCTTCTCTACTTAAATGGACAAGAAATCCTCTTTGAATATAAAAGCACAAATTAGTCAAAAGAAGATGAAACAATATGTATCATGCCCACGTGAATCAAGGCAACTGAAATGACAACACTAATATCAGGCAAAGTTCATTCCCAAGCAAAGCTATATTACCAAGGAGAAAGAAAGTCATTTTTTATGAGAAGGGCATCAATTCATCAAAAGGATATAATCCTGAACATTTATGCACCTAACAACAGAGCTGTACAACACCCAAAGAAAAATCTAATAGAAATGAAAAGGAAAAAATTACACAATTATAGACAGAGATTTCAATAACCCTCTCTCAATTAGAAAAGTAAACTAAATTTGTAAGAATGCAGACCCTTTAACAGTACCTACAAACTTACACTAATTGACATTTACAGAACATTCCACCAAAACAAACACAGACTACAGTCATGAAACAAACCTTGTCAATTTAAAAGTATTCAAATCATTGACCGGGGATTTAGCTCAGTGGTTCCGCCACCTGCCTCATAAAAGTATTCAAATCATACAAAACCTGTTCTCTAACCATAATGGAATACATATAGAAATTGACAACTGGGGCATCACCACAGATCATACAGAATTAACAAGGATAAGGGAAGACTCTAAGAACAATTGTAGACCAATAAATTCAACAACTTTGATATAAATTTCTTAAAAAACGGATAACCTGAATAGCTTTATATTTATTAAAGACACTGCAATGACTTAAAACCTTCCCACTCACACAGCTTTACCGGTGAATTTTACCAAACATTTAAGGTAGAAGTTAATACCAATTTTATACAAAATCTTACAGAAACTTGAAGAGAAGGAGCTATTTCCCAACTTAAACTAGGAGGCCCATATTATTCTTATTTTTTTTTATTGTTTAAATCATAGAAAATTAAGCTACAGACCAATATCGTTCAGGAATATAGATTCAAAAATTCTTAAAACTTTTAACCAATTAAATCCAACAGTATGAAAAAAGAGGATAGGGATAAGAACCAAGAGACTCATGTAATGGTACAAGATCCCAATGATGAATGTAACTGTGTTTTATACCTAAAATGTACCAATAAACTTAATGGGAAAAAAAATAATAAGAGGACAGGAGCCAGGAATATAGCTCAGTGGTGCCATACCTGCCTGACAAGCCCAAGGTCCTAAGTTCGATCCCTGGTACCGAAGATTAATTAATTAATTAATTAATTACATTTTTAAAAAAGAAAAAAGAGGATAAAGCATGATCAGGTGGGAATTATTCTGGGAATGTAAGAGTAGATCTGCACTTGAAAACCAATCAATGTAATTCACTATGTCAACAAAATAAAGGAAAAATAAATAATCATCTTAATAGACGCAAAAAAGCACTAAACAAAATTCAATACCATTTACAATGAAAACTCAGCACACCAAAGTAAACAGAAAATTCTATGACCTGATAAAAGCCACCCACAAAAACTGAACAGCTAATATCATAATGGTGAAAGACTGCATGCTTTCTGCCTACGAGCAGAACAAGGCAAGGAAGTCCTACTCAATACCGTACATGAGATTTTAGCCAATACAAGAAAACAAAGATCAGGAAACCAGACTGAAAAAGAAACAAAAAAAACTGTCTAACACCAATATGATTTGCTGTATGGAAAATCCCACAGAACTACCTAAAAAATTCCTAGAACTAATAAGTTTAATGAGGTTACAGGATACAAGATCTACATAAAAATCAATCTGAGAGTAAGCAAACACAGAAAAAAATTTTCAAGTAGTCACATGTAATACCAGCCCTTGGGAGGCTGAGGCAGGAGGATCTCAGTTCACAGCCAGAATAGGCTACATTTGAAGACTATCTCCAAAAAAAAAAAAAAAAGTTCAATATCATTAGTCCCTAAGAAAACACAAATTCAAATTTCATTCAATGTGAAATCAACCTACATTGAAACTTTACAACAGTTGTGAAAATAATTCAATTTGGTTTATGCACAATGTAATAATATTTCTGCAAGTATTGTCCAAAATTCCCCACAAACAAGGCTCTCATCCTCATTAGGTGTTGGCCTAGGCCTAATAATCTGGGATTCTTCTATTAAATTGCTGCCAGAATTTTACATCCAGTTACCTACACTTACTAGAACATATTCTCTAGTAGTATTATTGAAACCAATTTCTAGTTCATAAAATGTTTTCTGCAACAACAATTTTAAAGTTTTTCTTCCATGAGTCAAGTCCTCCTAAGAAAATGGTTCCGGTTACTCATTTCATGTATTACTGTTTTAATAATGTTCCTGCATTTGCAGTACTTTATTTCTTCCCTCACCATGATGCCTTTCCTCCACTCCAGGCCCCCAAATAAAAGTAATACACTGTTTTAAAAAATCCATCTATACTTTCAGAGTGGCTAAAATGCAAATAGTGACAACACAAAATCTTGGTGAAAAGGCAGAGAAACCAGATCACTTATTTATTGTTGGCAGGAATGTAAAATGGTATAGCACTCTGAAATAGTTTGGTAGTCTCTTAAAAAACTAAATATCCATGGGGCCGGGGATTTAGCTCAGTGGTTTCGTTGCCTGCTGCGCAAGCACAAGGACCCAGGTTCGATCCTTGGTACCAAAAAAAAAAACAAAAAAAAAAAACAAACTAAATATCCAACTAGCATAGAACCCATCAGTGTCATTTCTGGGCAATTATCTAAGAGAAATGAAAACCTAAATTCAGCCAGACTCAGTTATGCACACCTGTAATCCCAGCTACTGGGAAGCTTGAGGCAAAAGGATCACAAGGTCAAGGCCACCCTGGGCAACTTGGTGAGACAATATCTCAAAATAAAAAATTTTTATTTTACTTTTCATTTGTTTGGTTTCTGATTTTTTGAGACAGAGTCTCACTCTAATTCTGTAATTCAGGCTGGCCTTGAACTCACTATATAGCCTGGGCTGGCCTTGAACTTGAGGCAAGTCTCCTGCCTCAGCCTCATGAGTCCTGGGATTACAGGCATATGGCACCATGCCCGGCCCTAACATAAAAAATTTTTAAAGAGCTGGGGATGTAGCTCAGTGGTAGAGTGCTTGCCTAGCATGCACTAGGCCCAGGGTTCAATCCTCAGTACCACAAAAGAAGAAAACCTAAGTTCACACAAAAATCTGTACGCAAATTAACAGTAGTACCTCCAAACTGGAAACAACCCCAGGACAACTTAATGCATTGCCAAGAAACTATGGTAATCCATACCATGGAATACTACTGAGCAATAAAACAAAAAAAAATTATTGATGCATGCAGCAGCATGTATGGAAATTATGCTGAGCAACAAGAGCCAATTCCAAAAATGTACACACTGCATGGTTACATTAATATAACATTCTTGAAATGACATAATAAAAATGGCTGCAAGGGGTTGGGAGTAGGGCACAGATGGTCTGGCCATGAAAGTACAGCATGAGGGATCCTTTATGATCTGAATCTTGATGTAGTGGCTGTCACATGAATGTACACACATGATAAAACTGCACAGGTACACACATATGCACACACATACACACCAGTATATTTAAAACTGGTGAGATCTGATAGGGTCAATTTCCTGGTTGTGAATAATCTTTCAACAAATACTGGTGGACCAATGGGACAGTCACATGCCAAAAAAATCATCCTGAAACTTTATCTCACACCATCTGACAAATTAACACAGACTGGATCATAAATCTAAATGTAAGAGTTACAATTGAAAACCGTCTAAAAGAAAGTATAAATGAAAATCATCATTAGTCTAGCAGACTTCCCATTATGACAAAAAGCACAAACTACAAATGAAAAAACTGCAGTTAATCACCATTTAAAGCTTTGGGTCTTTTAAAGAAAAGGGCAGGGGCATGGGGAGAGAGAAAGTTTCTGCAACACATATATCAGAAAAAAACATTTATCTCTATAATTTTTCACAACTTGATAAGACAACCCAAGTTTTTAAAAGTAAGTGAAGTGGGCTGGGGATTTAGCTCAGGGATTCCGCCGCCTGCTTCAAAAGCGCAAGGACCCGAGTTCAATTCTCAGTACCAAAAAAAAGTTAAGTGAACTATCTGAAAGACCTTTGTCTAAAAAGTAAGAGAAGACAGACAAGTCTATGAAAAGATGTCAGCACCATCAGTCACTGGGGAAATGCAAATCATAACCACAATGATACACTGCCAGTGGGATGTAAGAAAAAGACTATGCACTGGTGAAGATGCAAAGCAGCAGGAACTTTCTCTGCCAAGATGAGAATGTTTAGGTAAATGACCACGTGGCAAACAGATTTATTAAAAAGTTAAACACCCACACACTCTATCAGACACTCCACTCATAGGCATCATCCAAGAGAAACACAAGCCCATGTCTCATAAAGACTTGCACAAGAAGGTGTGCAGCAACTGCTTCAGCCACAGTTAACACAGACATCGGACCATATGGCAATTATTAGATGAATAAACAAACTTTGGTATAACCAACAAAGAAATACTATTCAGCACTAAAAAGGAAGGAAAATGTGGCGAACATGAGGCCAAAAGAAACTAGACAAAAACATACATATGATTCTGTTTAATTGAAATTTGAGAAAATACAAACCAATCTAAATGAGAGAAAGCAGATTAATGGTTGCCTACAGACAGGGAGGAAAGGAAAGGACAGAAAACTTCTAGGGGTATATCTTAAAGGTGTACAATTTATTGTAAATGAATTTACCTCAAAAAAACTTGGGGAGGAAACCCCTGACATATCACATGTTATACGTTTAAATAAAAGAAGACGAGACTAAGAAAATAAAAATAGAAGAAGAGGGGAAGATAACCACTAGAATAAAGCCAGAAACAAATATTTCTAAATAATGAAACATATTTATACACAAGGAAAACCAGCAACACACCAACAGGCAATGATGTAGAGCAGTGTTTCCCATTGTGCATCCTGGAGCACTAGGGCTGGGAAGCACCCAGAGCTGCTTCTGCAGTCCAGAAAGCCAAAGTCATTTTTGTCTAGTGGTAAGATGCTATTTGCCTTTTCTATTCTAATTTCCTCAAGAGTACGCAGTACACTTTCCCACAGTCTACATGGTATAAATCAAACATTAAATGCAGAAAAGATAGGGGAATCCAGCTGCATTCTAATAAGCTGAACATTAAAAAGATTTGCAAAACTAAATCAATGCCACTGTTGCAATTTTTCTGTTTTGAAAGTATTTTTCACTAAAAATTTAGTTTGTTGACACGCACCAGGTGTACATTATTTTTAATTTGAAGCAACAATGAGCACCATACTTTTTAGATTTCTCAGTGTCAATTCTTGGAAGAACAAATATTGGCAGCTAACATCCATCCAATCTTTGGGACCTCAACACCAGGTCTCTTGGGTGGGGCAGCCTGGCCCCCTGCCCTGATGAAGGGACCCTGAAAGTGAGAGCAACTTCCCCACCTTCAGGGCACAGGCGTTGCTGGTCCACAGATCAAACTAGCTCATCAAGCACTCCTTACAGAGATCCAGACTCAACTTGCAGACACACCTAAATTACCTCACATATCCACACCAACCATCACATGATCCACAGGCCTGGATGTGCATGTTCTTGGTTTCTCATCTCAGTTTTCTACATACTCACTTTTATGGTATTTTACACAAGGGTTGGTCTGAGACAGTTTGGGAAATGTTTAAAGTGGTCTCCATGGAGACATGGAGAAGCACTGAACTAGATGTCTCATTAAATAGCCATTGGGATGATCCCTAAAGCAAATATTGAGTAGAAACTATTTCAGCCTCAGAAATGACACTCAAGAGGGCTTCCTTTATATTTAACCTATCTCTAGTATAAATATCAACATAATCACCCTTATGACGGAAAAAGGCGAAAAGAAAATGGGTAAAGAAAATCATGCAAGCTGCGGATCGGCTTCCGTGATCTACAATGGCTCCGCCGGTAATTCTCAATCTCAATAACGAGAGGTTCTGAAGATGCACTGTTAAAAAATCAAAGACGGGAGCAATGATTGCTTGAAGAAACCCATGCCATGAAGGAATTGAAACCTGATATAGTAACTAAATCTGCTCTTGGTGATGATATCAACTTTGAAAAGATCTGCAAAAAGCCAGATTCTTCTGCAACTGAAAGGGCAATTGCCCGACTAGCCGAACATCCTCTTCTAAAGAAAAAAATAGGTATACTAAAAGCTGCTGTCCAAGCCTTTAAAGATGCAAGACAAAATACTACTGAAGTTAAGAATACTACAGAAGGAAATCATTCTAAGGACACTTTGTATTCAGATGATGAAGAAAGTAAGTCACAGCATGAAAGAACTAAGACCACTGAGCAGAAATTGAAAGAAGCCAAAACACAGGCAAAGAAACTAATAAATAATTCAAAAGAAAAAATGGCCACAATGGAACATGGACCGAAAGCAGTGAACATTCCAAATTCTCTAGCAAAGCTTTTAGAAAAGGATTCTGTAGTTACCCCTCAGTTCCAGAAGACACCTGCTGACCCACACATGAGAACATTAAATAAAAAGAAAGGGTCTGATAACTTGCTTGGTGACGACAGTGATAGCGAGGAAGAATTATTTGAAGAAGAAAAGGAATATTTTGATGATAGCACAGAAGAAAGGTTCTACCAACAGTCTTCCATGTCTGAAGACAGTGATAGTGGTGATGACTTCTTCACTGAAAAAGCCAGACGGACACGAAAAAAGGAAAGTGGATGCCGTACTTCAGCTAAGGAACAAAAACCTCTCCACCAAGTGTTATCCAAAGAAGATATCCGTGAAACTAACTGGGATTGCGATGTAAAAAATAGAAATGACAAAAACAAGCCAAGTACAGAAGCCAGGAAGTTAGAATCAGTATTTTTTCACTCTTTATCTGGATCTAAAAGTTCTAGAAGGGAGCATAGAGAACAAGCTCCAAAAAGCAAAATCTCAGATTTTCCAGAAGATGAACCTCCAATTAAGAACCAGTTTAAAAACAACACACAAAGAGGACTTAAAAATACAAAACAGCCATTAAACACGCCTCTTCATCCTTCATGGGAAGCAAGCAGAAAGCGAAAAGAACAGCAGTCTAAAATTGCTGTGTTTCAGGGGAAAAAAATTAAATTTGATGACTGATTAGTACCTCTTTTTGTGAATTACCTATCTCAAATAGGTTATTTCTTTTTTTTTCTAATCTATTATTTTAAATTGTATTTTTTATTCTCTCTGGAGGGCTTATAGAATGCTTACTTTTTATTTTTTTAGATAAGTTTGTGTTTATAGAGGCCTTTTATAAATTGAGTACCTACTTAAATTTATTTTAATGGTATGCCCCAAGTTACTACTTTCTTAAGAGATTTTGGAGATTGTAGCAATCTAAGCTTTTCTCATTTGGGCTTATCGTGAGTATATTTTCCTAGTTCAGCTTTGAAATATCAAACTATAGTTAAAATAATGATAGATAAGGGCCAGGGATTTAGCTCAGTGGTTCCGCCGCCTGCCTAGAATGCGCAAGGTCCTGAGTTCGATCCCCGGTAACAAAAGAAATGATAGATATACATGAAATCATAATTATTTTAAATAGATCACCTTTGTTGTAATTTATTGTTCGCAAACAAAAAACAGTAACTTTTATTCCGGGTGTACAGATAATATTATGTAAGTAAATATTTCTATTTTAGTTTTGATTATTTGTGTTCACATACATTTTCACTATCCTAAAATAGTTTTTCAGAACAATGTTTGGTTTCTTAATTATATTTCAGTCATTTAGGCAAATTGTTTAAATGTAGAAACACAGCCAAAAATCAGTTTTACATTTTACTGCATAGAAGTATTTCCATGAAATCAAGAAATGTGTAATATCTAGTTATTTGACCATTTAGTCTCATAGAAACATTTTTTGAAGAGCTGTAGATTGTAATTTGCAGAACAAATTCTAGAAAGGGGTGGAATTGAAAGCCTTTCCACTGATGGCTGAGCAGAAAAGTTACCAGCTTACTCCTAAGGGCTGCTTTGTATTTTACAGTACTGTTACTTAAAAGGAAAACAAGATTTTAACTTAACTTCAAATGTTTTATTTTTTACTACTCTGTAAGATCTGAAAGGTTATTGATTAAACAATGCTAACTAAAAAAAAAAAAAAAAAAAAAAAGAAAATCATACATACCCTCTTCGATGAAGAATTTTTCGACAGGTTTCACTAACTGATTGATTTCATTAAGTTCATCTTGGCTCACTTCTGGAAATGGGAAAACTCCGTTCTAAAAATGATAAACATTACTAAAAATTAAATTTTAAGGAACCTCCCATCATGGTAATATCAGTCACAAAGGGAAGGGGAAAAAATGTGCTAGATTCCACGTCTGGGCAGCAGAACATGACCCACGGGAAAGATTCAAAAAGCAAACCTTACAAGGGGATTTAGACTAAAACAGTGAGTTTAAGACTCTCCTTCCTGTCATCTCTCCACCCACCCCGTGCAGGCAGGCTGATCCTCACTTTCATCAGCTTCCCTATCAATAACAGGAGATGAAGTGTGTCCCACAAACAAGGAGCTCAGGACTCACATTTCAAACGCTTTAGGTCTACTCCTTGCTTGCTGCTAATTGTGACACTGTTAACAAATCCCAGCACCTCTCTGAGCCTCTATTTTCTCACCCATAATATGCAGGTCACATTTATTCAAGGTCTGAGTGAGAATCATGGTAGACAGTGGGTGTGAAACCTCTTGAGTGAAATGGAAAGCTTTAGATTAGTTATTATGTGAGTTCAAAACATCACCACTATCAAGAGTGCACTGTGGTTTCCAAGCCTCACTCTCTTGCCACTCTCCCTCCTGTCACTGACATTGGCTCTCTATGCTGAGTGGGAGAGAGGTCATCAGTGTCCCTCTATTTACTGACATTGGCTTTCTGTTCCGAGGATTCGAGGGACAGGGTCACAGGATGAGACCCAGCTATGCAGCCAGAACAACCTGAATTCAACCGTGGCTCAGCCACGCCTTGGATTTCAGACAGGCAACTCGAAAGGCCCCTCTCACTGCCAGTTTCTCTTTCATCACAGGTGATCCTGTTCATCTCAGAAGGCAGCTGTGATGCTTGAAAAAGACCAGGTGCCCTGGAACGGGAACTAGGTCTCTGTACTGGGCTCCAGCTCTGCTCCTGCCCACCTTCCGGGCTTGGCAAATGATTGAGTTTCCAGTCTGTTTCAAACCAGGGGGTGGCCAATGAGCCCAGCATTCCCTGCTGGCCCAGCCTCAGCCACTGTGACCTTCCAGCCCTAGTCACCCCTCCAGCTGCCAGCATGGCAGGAGGCTATAGCTCTGGATCCACAACTCCTACTGTGCAATGATGGTCACAAGCAGCCAGGCCTGATGCTCCTCTTGGCAACCTCTCGACAAGGATCCCAGGAAGATCAGAAGAGTCCTCAACCTTCCCTGCAGCTTTTGTACCTCTGGTCAACTGATTCCTTCCCTCTCTCTACCGGAAGCCCACCATCAAGATGGTCAAGAAGGGGCCGGGGATTTATCTCAGTGGTTCCGCTGCCTGCCTCGCAAGTGCAAGGTCCCAAGTTCGATACCCGGTACCAAAAAAAAAAAAAAAAGATGGTCAAGAAGAAAAACACACGATGACTGTCATTACTCTGCAGTTTCTTGGGACACAGCGTCCCCTTCACTGAATCCACAAGAGACTTAACTCACCCCACTACACTCACCTCCCTTGCACACTTGGGCCTTGTATAGTGGGCTGTGAGAGAGGAAGCTTGTTCTGGCAACTGTGGGGAGGCTAGAGAAGACAGAGACGCCCTGGCACCTAGCTGGCCTTCAGACACAACCAAAGGATGAGTGCTGCAGGGAAATCCCCAGGGCATGGGAGAAAGAACTCGGATAACAAGGAACAAAAATTAAGTGGGGGCATTTCAAACCTAGCAACTGTGTAAAACAGATAAAAGCTAAGTGGCTCTGATTGAGGCTGCTACGGCGAGGTCACTCAATCCCTGTCCACTCAGTCTCCCACTCGTCCCTGCAGTAGCCCCAGGGACACTTCTGTGAACAGCTCAGCTCCAACTGAGGGCAGCATGACAACCACTGGCCTTGATGACCCGGAAGGTCTTTCCGTATTTTGAAAGCCTAACAATCACTGCCACATTCCTGCTCAAAACCCAGAAATGATGTAAAGATGAGTGACCTGATCCAGAGTAGTCAAGGTAAAGGCACCTAAAAGGGGTTAGATCTCAAGATGACCTAAACAGAGAGGGAAAAAAATGTTGCTGTCAGAGCATGAGAATTATAAGAATAAAAGGACTCAAAGGTGATTCCAGGAGATCAAGTGGAACTGCAGAGTTGCCATTACTATGACAAAGAAAGCTGCTGGGAGGAGCAAGACTGGGTGGGGACTAGGAGTGAATTTCCAGATATACTAATTATAGGTGCTTATTAGACATTTAAATGGAGCTTCTAAGCAGAAGGATAGCCATAACAAGAATATGAGAGGCAGGCATGGTGGTGCAAGCTTGTAATCCCAGCACCTGGGAGGCTAGAACAGGAGGATCTCAAGTTCAAAGGCAGCCTGGTCTACATAGTGAGACCCTGACTCAAAAACCCAAAACAAGTCTGGAGTTGAGGGAAGCAATCTCAGCTGGAGAAAACAATTTGAGTCATCAGGATATAGTTGGTATTTAAAGCCAGGATCCTAAACTAGACCAGCAAGGGGATGGTTATAGTAAGAAGTCCACAGATGAGCCTTGGAAAACTCCAACTGGGAAACACTGGCCAATGTCTAGAAGTTGAGGAGCCAAAAAGGCTCTCCAGCACAGGAGATTGCAAAGGAGAAACAGTGGTTTTTCAGAAGCCATTAAAGTGATTAAAGTGTGTCCAAGAGGGTGCGATACCGATTGCATCATATGCCACTGTTAAGTCAAATAAAAGGTGACCTGAGAATAGATCTCTAGATTTGATAACACAGAAGTCACTACTGACTAGCAAGGACTTGCCCTGAAGAGTGCAGGTTCAAGACACAGTAGAAGGGAAAACTTGTTAGAGAACTAGTTGAGAAAGGAGATAATTGCCCTTCAGTAGGTGAGAAGGCTGGAATCTAATGACTGGTGGACCTTTGCCAAGAATAGGCAGTTCACCCATAGTTATAGAGAATGGGGGCAACATGGTACATATGAAGGGAAGATAGGTAACCATGGGAGTGGAAATTCTCACCTGTGAATGGATGTGCTTAGCGAAAATGGGAAGCAAGGCTGACAGAGGGCACTGAGGGAGGGGAAGGTAGGGCCAAGATGTAAAGACTGGTGAAGGTATCAAAGATTTGAGTTCTTTCACTCTGGGAAAAATGGTTTCCTGCTCTTGTATTTTTCGTTTGTCTTAAGACTTTTTTGGCTTTTTGTTTTTGTTTTGAGATAGGGTCTCACTATATAGTGAAGGGTGCCTTGACCTCACTACAGAGCCCAGGCTTCCCTCAAACTCATGGCAATCCTCCTGTCTCAGCCTCCCAAGTGCTGGAATTACAGGTATGCACCACCACACCTGGCAGTTTCCTGCACTTTAAAAGTCCAAGTTCTATACTTTCTAGCCAGGCAAATCACTCTCAGTCTGAGTCTCAGCTTGTGCATCAGTAACGCAGAAGTAGCCAGCCAGACAATATGAGAGGAATGTTCTAAAAAGAAGCCAGGAAATAACTCCTCCTGCCATACAGGATCACCTTGCATTTTGGCCAACCTCAAAGCAGGACACCTCTAGGAGGAGAGGAGTACTGTGCTTATTCCTCCTTGATAAAGCACTGAGGCACAGAAAAATGAATGATGAGAGTGCCTTTTAGCCACGCAGCTGCACCTGGCAAAGTCCTGGGTCTTCTGAAACGGATAGTGTGGTGCCAGATTTCTGAGGAACTCCCAACGACAGGGTCAAGTACTAGGGCTCAGCTGCAGAAGGAAGTCCAGGGGCCCCTGGATGGTGCCGGGGAGAGGCATGGACCGAGGTGAATACAGGAATCAGAGAGGAAACCCCACACATTTCAAATCCACAATGGCTAGGTGAAGGGCATCTTAATAATCCCCTCGTCTCGGCTTCCCCAAATTGCCCTGACAAGAAAAACCCGCGACATTGTCCAAACCACATTTCCCAGCGCGTCAGAGTCCACGCTTTCCCAGAGCAGGCGCACGTGGGACTCGAATCCAGAGTTTTAGGGCGTCCCGCCCCCTCAGGTGTCTCTCGGGTGTATTTGGGGACCCTGACAAAATTCAACCCCATTCCTGCCTGAGGACGAAAGGCGGGAGCCACACAGCAAGGATCGCCCGGGCTCGCCTTACCTTCTCAATTTTGCCCAAGCAGAGCTCCTTGGCGAAAGCTCGACTCTGGGGACTGGTTCGCAGCGGGCGCCGACTCGCCGTGAAGGCCACGAGAGCCCGGCAGGCTCGCCCCGCCGCCGCCGCCCTGCGCAGGAAAAGCCCGCACCTGCTCATGCTAACTGCAGTAGCCCCAAAACCTAGTCAGTCAACTGCTGCTCATCGCCCCAGCAGTCGGAGCCTGCTCAGCGCGCAGCTTGATGACGCCACGGGGCGTGGCCATTGCCTCTTGCGTGGTCACGCCCCTCCCGGGAGCCAGGGACACTCCCCAAGAGCTTCTGGCTTTGGTGCTTTGATTGTCTGGGCGTCCCGGAGAGTTCGCTCTGGTAAAATTCCAACAGGTGTTGGCATTAATTGTATTTTTTTTTTTTTGGTACCGGGGATCGAACTCGGGTCTTTGCGCTTGCGCAGCAGGCAGCGAAACCACAGCTAAATCCCCGGCCTGGCATTAATTGTATTTAAGGGAGCCCCACCTACCTCTCTCTTGCCTGTGCCAGGACAAGGTGATGGTTGGAAACCAAAACAAGGAAAAAATTCACTTCACTGGGTTTGGAGGGAGCTTAGTACGGAAACGTTCCGTGTTTTACGTGGATGGTTGATTGTAGGAATCATTTTGTTTTGTTTAGTAGTTCGCATCCATGTTTTTGGATGAGGAACAACAAGGAATCTTCTGCCAGAGCGAGGTCTGCATGAAACTAAGACCCAATCAGCCTGGGAAACACCCATGTTAAAAAATGAGCTCAGAAGGCTGGGGATTTAGCTCAGTGGTTCTGCCACCTGCCTCACAAGTGCAAGGTCCAGAGTTCGATCCTCGGTACCGAACAAAAAATGAGCTCAGTGGTTCTGCTGCCTGCTTCGCAAACGCAGGGTCGCGAGTTCGGTCCCCGGTACCAAAAAAAAAAAAAAAAGATGAGGGAGGAAGAGACAGGGAGAGACCCTAGCTAGACGGGGTGGGGCTGCACAGGGCAGGCGGTAGAGGGCACCGGTGGGAGCCTCGGCTCCCGCACAGCCCAGCCCGCCATTCACTGGGCTAGAGATTGAGGCTCCCCAAGGACCTTCAGCCGGCCTCCTTTAAGAAGACCACGGCTCCCCTTCCCGGTCCTCTTACTGTGCCTGTTCCCCAAGGATGGCATTAGCTGCAGCGTGGGAAAAAGCTTCCCGCTCCCTGCCTGGCGCCTTGGGAGCAGTAGGAAATCCAGTTCATCTGCTGAGAGCTGCCCATCAGGAAACGCCTGACCAACTTTCTTGGCTGTGTTTCCAATCAGCTAAGAGTTAGTTCTTTTGCCAAATCGGATGGCAAAGCGCTGGTCCCTTGAAGTCAGTGCCTCTGAGACCATAGTGTCACAGCTCTGAACCCTGTGTGCAGCATCTCCTATCTCCCAGTATTACTGCTCTTGGTTAATACAGTTTTCTTACAATTACAACTTCTGGTGGCTTCCTGCCTCCGCTATCAGCTCCACCACACCTAAGGCTTGTAGGCCCTTCTGCAGGTTTCTGGGAACATTGGCAGCCTCTGACCCAAACCGCTGCCGCACTCGACACCACTACTGACATTGGGTCTCAGCCTGTTGGACCCTTTTTCTTTGCAGGGCTCAGGCTTCAGGTCTCAGCTGTCTCCTGGACTGAGGTCGCTAGCCTCTCAATCCAGCCTCAGGTTTTACTAGGGCACCCTTGGCCCTGGGGTTCCACTTTGACTTCGACCTGGGCCTCAACCTCCTCTGCCTTGCCCTTCCCTGGCAGCCTTGAGTCTCAGGCTCCACCTCAACTTCTGCCTTTACTGGTGGCCTCAAGCCTTGCCTCAGCTGCCGCAGATCTTTCTATCTCACTGCTTCCAGTCTCCAGACCTCTTCAGGGCTCAGAACCCATACCGTAGTGTTTACTAAACCCTTTTGTTGCCACCTGCTCTACTGGAGGTAACACTCCAGGAAAACCTGAGCGAGGCCTTTACAAGGACCTGTGCAACAGCATAGGGAGGCACTGGAGAGGGCCCTGCACTGACTACTGACCAGAGCACAGGGAGGCAGCTTGTACAGCCGAGGAGCAGGCAGCACAGGTGCAGTCTCCTGCATCTTGCAGACCTATTCAGGGACTGTTGGAATAGTGTCAGAGGGCACAGAACCATCTGGGTTAGGTGTGCTTTTCAAGCCTGTTGTAGCCAGGGCCTGTATCTTCAGGAGCAGCTGTGAGGTATCTAGGGCAGCCTTAGCTGTCATGATAGAATCTCTGCCATATAAAGGGCACTTCCACATAAATGGCGGGGCTAAAACAATGGCTGCTGTGACTCTTGTGGCATCTCCAGGAGGAACTGCAGTGTTGGTCATGGCCTGCTGGGGTTGAGGGATTATGGGGGCTATCAGCAATGGCCTCCAGTTCCTCCCTACTCTTTCACGTTAGGCACGATTTTTCAGTTGCTCCTCTGAGAGGTAGCAGCAGTCCCTGGAGCAAGAGAAGGGTGTGACAGTCACTGGTCAGATCAAGAAAAAGGAAAAGTTTGGGCCTCATTTCTCTTTGGTTGCAAAATATTTTGAGGTGTCTTTGGCAATCCCTGTGTTCTAATTTATCTTGTCTTTCCTATTAAAGTCTTGGCACCTGATTTCCTTATCAGTAGTCAACTTTTGCATATCTCCACATTCATCTGGACACCAAGGCGGTTGGAAACAACTACCTTTGTGAATTAACCCTACGGGCAAAACAAAGAAACAAGTGTATTGCAACAGCTGTACATCATTTGAGCTGCTGTGTATTTTGAAAGAAACTAGTCAAGTCAGTTAAGTAATGTGGTAATGTCTCAGATCGAATTTACTGTATGTACATGGGTCTCCATCCACTTGAGAAATCCAGTAACTCATATTTTCAAAACAAAAATTAGAAACACTTTAAAACATAATTTCTGAGTACCCTCAGAGAATATTCCACTACTCTGCCAATTTCTAGGTTGTTTCCTAATCTGTAAAAAGAAGTACAGTATACCATTCTAACCTCTGTGAGAACTAATTAACCCACATGAGAGTACACAGCCCAGTAAATCAGTATCTCTCCTATAACAGGATAAAGATGACAAGTGGTTACTGTCAGACTTCCATCTCAAACTTGAGTATTACTCTCTGAGAAATATGAAGCTGGGTTAAACAGTTTGCTCCTAACATGAAGTGTCCCATATCTGGTGTTTGGAACATCCTCACTGAGTATTTCTCAATGTCCTTCTTCACACTCACTTCTATACAGCTGACCCCTATGTAACCTATCCACAAACAAGTCACGCTCTAACTTAGCCATGTTGTCAGTGTTGGTGCACCAGGTATTTGACATTGGTCTCAAGCACACTGGCTGAATAGAAAATTGCTGCTAGATGCCTTGGTATTTAATCTGAGGCAGAGAATGGAGTGATGCTTCTTTCCGCCAAGGGATTCTGAATTTAGTCAACATACCATGAGAAGGTAGGATAGAGGCTTGGAATATATGCCTCAGAAGAGGCCAGCCCTGCTTAACACTTTGCTCTTGTACTGGTAGTCCACGGTTCCAGCTGTGGTTTGGCATCAAGAGTCCACTCCATGATGGGACCTTCTTTGTCTGGGGCAGAGGTAGGAAGAAGCAAGGTGGAGGAGAAGAGGGGGCCAGTCCCAGCTCTCTTCTTCTCAGCAGTGACTCTGGGCCAGGGCTGTCGCCTCTGAGCCCCCCTGTTATCTATGACCTTTGGACAGTACTGTGGTACAGCCGGCCAATACCTCAAAGGTCCAGGCCAGGGACAGCCTTCCCCAAACCGTACGCCCACATGACCTCACTAATGGAGCATGACCGGAAGTCAGATGTGACTGTGTCTAGCGCTTCCCTTTCTCTGAGCTGGACACAGAGGACTCCAATCCCTGAGGGATGGCAGTACAAGATGGAAGGAGCCCAAATCTCTACATCAGCCACCCAGAGGAGAGCCATATTTATCGGGCAGATTAATTAAGCACCAAGCACTGACATTTTTATTATTGAGCACTACCCGGGTGTAATGGAACTGATCAAAAAACTGGTAATGGTGGGTAATATGGTAATATTAAATGAGTACTGTACCTTCTAGGATGTATTTGATTTAGTCTTTCAAACAGACCAGTGAGTTCCATAGTGTTGAGGCCCACTTTCCTAGTGAAGAACCTGAAGCACTGGGCTGCCACACTCCCCTAAGTGGCAGGCTCTGGACCCCACTGGCCTGGCTCCTAAGACAGTGTATTCTCATTTCCCCCGCTCTATCACCTTCCTGAAGTAGAAGTCAAGATTTAAACAAATAAAGACTTAGAAAGTTCAATCCCCAGTACCAAAAAAAAAAAAAAAAGACTTAGTCACACAAACGCTCTTTCCCAGTTCTCATCTTCCTTCTTGTAGGACATGACATAGGGTCAAATGACTCTAATAAAGTAAGAGGGGCCCCAATCACCAGCTGTCACCAGCCACCTATGCCAACTCCTCTGTAAGATTTGATTTGCAGCCTTGTAGGGAGAGTTCCGTGAAGCAATACACACAGCACTCAGGAGACTGACTGTGTGGTCCTTTCATCCACTCTGAAAACAAATCACTTTGGCTACTATTAACTTTTTACCCAACGAGCACAACTTAAAGGAGAAGACATTCATTTTGGTTCATGGATGTAGTCCATGGTTGGCTCCGAGGCAGAATCCAGCATGACAGAGGGCCTTGGAGGAAAGTTGCAGCCAGGAAGCAAAGAGAAGGGAGGATCCAGGGAGGGAGATACACCCTTCCAGGTCAGGTGCTGGGGGACCAGACCCCACTTCCCATCAGCAAGTCAGCTAGAAGCCCCCATGACTCCATCACCTTCCAAAAGCCCCATGCCTATGAGCACGTGAGACCTTCGGGGAACATCCTCGATCCAAACCATAACAGATACTGTGCCCCAGCCTACCCATCACCCTGCTGGCTGTGTCTCCCCAAACAGGACCCATCAGTCCTCCCCATCCTACTCCCACCCCTTCAGCAAGTCACTTCCTACTCCTGAGTTTCATTCAGTGTCCCCTTCTGTAAAATGATGAAACCAATAGGAAACGTAGTGTCACAAAGATGAACACTGAATTCTCCTACTCCACCCACCCAGGATTTTAGATTCCAGCAATCCAAATGTACAGGGGTGGGGGGGAGATCTATTTTCAGTTTTTAAACTTGGCCCTAATGATGATAAACTTTCAAAATCTCAGTAGAGTGGATAGAGTAATAATGTTATCAACAACACAAACTACCTTTGATTTTCACTTTGGTTTCAAAAGACAAACTAGTCTAAGGCAGTGATGGCAAACCTTTTAGAGCTTTCAATGATACAAACAGCCCGCTGCGACATGGGTGCCACAGGTTCGCCACAACTGCCCTAGACCGTAGATTCACATGTCACCTCAGTGCCAGGCTGAGACACCTCGAATCATTTTAGGTGAACTGAAACTTGGGGATCCCCAGCTCCTTTCTTCACTCCACTGTTAGGATTTGGGAAGACTACAAAGGCTCACAGAAAACTTTGGGGTGACAGATACATTCACTTCTATGACTATGGTGTTAGTTTCAAGTTGTATAGTGCACACTTGTGTGTATGTCAAAAAGTATCAGCACTTTATTGATTTACTTCTTTATTTATTTTTGCAGGGCTGGGGATCTAAGCCAGGGCCTCATACATGCTAAGTATATTCTCTACTACTCAGCTAAGTTCCCAGCTCCCAAAGCTCTTTTTTTTTTTTTGGTACCGGGAATTGAACTCAGGTTCTTGCACTTGTGAGGCAAGTGGTAGAACCACTGAACTAAATCCCAGGCCCCCAAAGCTCTTTTTTAAAAATGAAAAAGCAGGAGAAAAATGGGAGAATATTTATCATACAGTACTTATTTCTTACCAAGAACTTCTTTCCAGAATATGTTTTTTAAACTCCCAACAAATTAATAACCAAAAATAGTTTGGTTTTGGGGGTTTTTTTGGTATTAGGGATCAAACTGAAGACCTTGTGCTTGCCAGGCAGGCGCAGCACCGCTGAGCTACATCCCCAACCCCAAAACAGTCTTATTTTTAAGTGTGGAAAAATGAACCCACTATTCATAAACAATATGCAAATGGCCATGAATACACGAGAAAGCACCCAGCGTCAATAGCCATCAGTAGCATTCAGAGTAACACCACAGGGAGAAGCCAGTTCCCACCAGCAAGAACAGCGCCAATGAAAGAGTGAGTGCACCAACTGCGGCCTCGGCTCTGGAACACCTGGAACTCTCTCTCACACACTGTGGTGGGAGTTTGAGATGACACCCCACTTTAGAGACCTCTTTGGCAGCTTCCTAAAAAGTTAAACAAAATCTATGACCCAAGCAACATTTTACTTTTACCCAAGTAAAATGATAAGCTCACAATGAAAATCCTGTGCACAGATGTCCATAGCACCCTTATTCATAATAATTTCAAACAGCAAGTTAACTCAAGTGTTCATCAACAGAGTTCTTAAGTGGTGGTATATTCATAAAATGGAATATTCGAGGCAATAAAAAGGGACAAGCTACTGATACACACAAAGACTGGAACAAATTTCAACAGCATAGTGATGAATTAAAGAAGCCCGAAACAAAGAGAACACATACTATGTGATTCTTTGTATTTGAACTTCAAGGGCAGACAAAGGGAATCTATCACATTAGCAGAGGAGTGGTGGCCTCGAGTTCAAAAAGAAAATAGACCACTAATTTCTGATTCAGTGATTGAACATACACATATATAATTAAGACTTGTGGATTATACCCCCTTGAAAATAATTTTTTGGATTTAAATTGTTAGAATCCAACACATTTGGACAGCCAATGTGCTCCAGTTCATTGAATAGGTCCTGTGTATGGCCATCACTGAATCCTTCCAAGAGTTTAAGAAGCAAATATTATTGCTATTCCCATTTTATAGATAAGAATACAGAAAAGCAAAACAGCGGGAAAACCTGCCCAACATATGCAGCGTGGGAAGGCAAATTAGGGCCTCCAGGCTAGTGGAGGAGACGGTATGTGAGTAGATTATGACAATGAAGCAGGCCCAGGGCTCATGGTGGGCGGAAGGGGACAGGCCCTGACTCTACCTGGGAGGACTGGAGGGGCCAGGGGCTCAAGGTGAGGGATCCTGGTAATCGAGGGAGCTCAGTGGCCACCAAGGGGATCTTCTACATACCAATCTGGCGCCGGGGATTTAGCTCAGTGACACCACGCCTGCCTCACAAGGTCCTGAGTTTGATCCCTGGTACCAAAAATAAATTAAAGAATAATAAATACCAGTCTGACAGGTGCCTCACATACAAGGAGCCCTTTCTCAACTGCCCCAGCCCTTGGCCATAGTTTCAGAGGTGACAGTACCCGGGATCTACCTGCAGAGCCTTTGAAAGGGAAAGTTTCCCAGATGGCCAAATGGAGAGACTCAAAACTAGGAAGTAGAAGGCTCCACAAGGACCGTTCTGGCTTTAGGCTCTCCTTCCTCACTGTCCTTCACCTTCTGGGAGAGAAATGCACAGAGGTTAGATGGCCCTCGGGCCCTTGGTTAATTTCTCCCTGCCTCCTCGGGGAGAAGAAAAGTTTATGCTGGAGTCTGGATGTGGTTTGTCCTCCATGGGTCCATGTGTTGGTAGCGTGGTTCCCCCATGCAATGTTGGTAAGAGAGGGGGCCAAGTGGAAAGTGCTAAAGGTTGCTAGGGGGGTGCTGCCTTGGGAAGGCACTAAGGTAGCTCTTGTAGGACCTTGAGTTTGTTCTTGAGAGATTGTCATAAAAGAGCAATATAGGTCTCTCCCATGTTGTCTGGCTTCCTGTCATAACGTGATCTGTCCCTCCCACAAGTGTTCCCAGCACAAGGCCATCTGCCATGAGTCCTCACCAGAGCCAATCTGATACTGGGACTAGGCCCTCAGACCTCCAGGACAGTGAGGGAAATAAACTTTTTTTCTTTATGAAGTACCCACCCTCAGGGATTTCATGACAATAACAGCAAACAGCCTGGTATAGTGAATGTGACCAGTGTGAAAGGGTCTCCAGGCCTGTATGAGGGTTCAACGACAGAGTGCACCACAAAGGGTGATTATGATTGGGATTCCAAGAAAGTGATTCCCTGCTATGTCCTAGAAACCAACCCAGGGATTGTTGGGCTTTCCTGCAGGAGTTAGGCAAGAGTTTCATCTGCTCTGTCCTGGTTCAGGACAGCCTGTCTGTGAGACGTGAGGAGCAAAACCCTGAAGCCAGAACGGGGACATGGGTGTATCACTTGACAATTGTTTCATAACAAGACCCAACCTACTGGCTTAAAAAAATCATTGCTCAGGACTCTGTGAGCTAGCCAGATGTTCTGGCCTGAGGCAGGCTTGGCTGATCCTGGCTGGATTCAACCTGTAGTCAGCTGACAGCTGAGCGGCACTGGCAGGTCTAGCTGGCCTCCCACACATCTGACAGCAGACCAGCTGGTGCCAGGGTGGTGACAGGCCTCTCACCCTCCAGTAGGCTTAAGGGTAGGGCAGCTGGGCAGTTCCAACAAAACAGCAAAAGCATAGTGTCTCTGGAGGCCTGGGCTTGCAATGGACAGGGCCTCAGTCCTGCCACACTGCAAACCCCAAAGCAGGCCCTAAAGCCAGAGACCACTTTTTCATAGGAGGAACTGCCACAATTGATGCAAATCAAAACCACAATGAGATACACCTCACACCCACTAGACGGACACTGCCAAAAACACAGAAGACAAGTCTGTGGGGGAGATGGGGAGAAACTAGAACCTTTCTGCACCATTGCTGAAGATGTAAATAATGCAGCTACTCCTCCAAAGTTCACATACTGGAAACCTCCTACACTCACCCTTGCTCCACACTCAGCTGCTGAACTCATTCATGGACAAAGCTTCCAACAGCCCCACCTCCTAGTGCATGAGAGTTTAGGGGGCCATCCTAGATCAAAACCCTAACACCAAGGTACTAAGACAAGAGTCTTCAGGTTCTCAGGGACAACAATCCAGCTGCTCTCATGACCCTATTTCAAGCCTTAGAAATATTATGCACCCTGATCTCTTGCTCTAGAGTCCCTTCCTGTACGGAACAGGGAAAGGGGATGTTACTAGAACCTCTGCAGTAAGTCCTGGTCTCCTGCACGCCACGACAGCACAAGGCAAATTAATTAATTAGACAGAAAAGATAGAAAAATGAGACTTGGTGAAGAAGCTGAACTTTGGACCTGATCAATGCTGCTCTGGGCTGCAAAGATGAAAGACACTGAGCTTGCCACAGTTTTATTCCACATAACAAATACAACAGGTGACTCAAGAGGACAGCATGTTTGGTACATGGGGAGTAACAAATAGTGCAGCAGCCGTTATAATCCTAGAACAATAAGGAACTATGTGTTCCTCCCCAGGATGTCTTCAGCTGGTGTGATCTTGCCCTGGAGCATCACAGCATTGGCAAACCATTTAGCTGTGGCTGGAGGAGAAAATGGAGTTATGTCTAGATGTGCCATAGCTGGCCTGTAGGCAAGAAAACTAGACCTAATCATAATTTTAATTATGAAATGATTTTCCCCCAAAATTATGTAGAACTGCTCCCGACACCTACCCCACCCCAGCAGCTCCCCGCTAGACAACTCAACCTCCGTCTTCAAGACCACTCAGACACTGCTGTACAGGCAGCTTCCCCTGCCTTCTCTCTGCCCGGCACCTTTACGCTCATTACATGCTAGAATGGTAACAGAGGCCTCAAGTACTGCCACCTGCCTCCCCCTCTATGGGGTGGATTTGTGGGGGCAGAGCTCACGGCTCACCATCTCCGTCACTAAACCCTCGGCGTAGGACTTGGGACAGTGGAGATGGAAGAGGGTCTCAAAAATGTTCCAACCAATTACCTGGTTGGTGTCTTTGTGAAACTTATATATTAGGAACAGGCATGCAATGGCAGGGAAGGTGAATTCCAAGCGCCTCAACACAGGCCAGACAGTCTCTTCCTGTGGACTTCGCACTTAAGCTGATACCTCACTGGTGAGTATGTGTGAAATGGGCAGAAATGGTGAACTTTGCACAAGGAAGGATGGTGCCCACCTGTAATCCCAGCACTCGGGAAGCTGACCCAAGAAGACCACCATGAGTCCAAGTCCAGCCTGAACTACACAGTGAGACCCTGTCTCAAACAACAACAACAACAAAAGGTGAATGTTGCAGAGAGAGAGTCACACAGACAAATTATAAGTGTTCTCAGGAAGGAAGGACAACATAGGTTAAGTGCTAAAGACCAGGGACAGGACAATGAACAAGAGCTCCCAGACCATGCCAGGCAGGTTTTTGCTGAGGAACAAATGACTGTACAGGGCAGTGGCCAACAGGCAGGTTGTCTGTGTCATGCTACCAGCCACCGTGGCTCTGCCCTACATCTTTGTTCTGGACACAGGCTGACCAAGCAGGTTCTGTGTGGATCAGTACCTTCATCACGGCAGAAGGAAAAGTGGGAAATCAGGTGCTGGCTCTCCTAGTGTGTGTCCACATTTCTGTGCCTGTCACCAGTCAAGGCTTTGCTGGAAATGAGTGCAGTAAGAGCCAGGGCCTCCTGGTCCTCTAACAGAGAAGGACTTGAGATTGAGGGTGCTGCAGATTGGCAGTAATCCAGCTCCACAGCCTGTGTAGATCTGAGTGTCCACACACCATGTGTAGATCTGGATGTCTTCACACCATGGATAGATCTGAGTGTCCACACACCACGCGTCAATTTGGGTGTCTATCATCTAGGAACACGGAAAAACTGCTGAATACATTTTCCAGTATTTACAAATGTCTCTGGTAGTCCTAAAAAGAACCACCAGGGGAAAATGGCCAGGAGAGTTTTGGAAGCAAACTTAGGAGCCCATTTAAGTTTTCCTGGCTAAACAAGGGTAGCAGTTCAGACTAGGGTCAGGCAGTGGCCACAGAGAAAAGCCAAGAGATGTAAGATGTTGTGATGTACAGCAGATGAGGGGCTCTGTGGGGAAATTAATTATGTCCTCAAAAGATCAAATGTGAGGAGATACAAGGACTCACAGAGGAGCACGAAAGATCTCCCTGCCTTTGTCCCCTGGGAAAGAGGGGTGGAGGCAGGGAGCGGATGACGGGGGGAAGGGGAGAAGTGAATGGTGGGAGGGCCCTGTGAGACCTTCACATCTTCCTCTCCTCCCTTCCTGTGGTCTCCTGACACCTCTGTCTCTGATACCTGAGTTTCACTGGCAGAGGTGGGAGACCATGGGATTCACACACACTCCAGTGGAGACGATTGTGCAGCAGCAGCACTCAGCAGCGCCACGGGAACATTGAGCTCAGGGCCTCACAGACACAGAATGGCCAGCTCCTCTGCCCTGGTGTCCCAGGCAGGGATGAAGAGAGAAGAATCAAAACTTCCAACTGTGTGATCTCCTCAGGCTCAATTCAGGCCAACCCCTTAAGAACGGTTGCCATTGTCCGTGGTGCTGAAGGTAAGGCTCCCCTCTTGGAGAGATGCGTGCCAAGTCCCTGTCAGAGGTGGAAGGGTTCTGGTGTCTTGCTTTGCTGATGAGAAAGCAGAAGCATGCAGAGGGGAAGTGTTTTGCTGAAGTCACACAGCAGTGTCGGAGTGGGGAGGAAGCGGTCTCCAGATGCTGGCTCACACAGCTCACACAGCTCCCTTCTGAGAAGGCTCTGTGGGTAATACCCACTACTCAGAATCAGCCTGATTTCTTAAATTCCAGACAGGTATTTTCGGGGGGATTCTGGAGCCTACATAGCTAGAGGACACCTCCCAGGCCGGGTGGTGGCCCCCCCCGTTTCTCACTGCCCCGTCTCTGGCTGCTTTCCTGCCACTGCCCGGCTCCCTCACAGCCTCCTTCCCAGTCCTCTGCAGACAGAGCCATGCACAGAGCAGCCTGTGGCCAGACCATGCCTGCCACCTGTTTTTGCAGGGCCAGTGAGCTAAGAATTTGATACACTTAAATGACATGGAAAAAACACTGCTTCATCCCAAGTGAAAATGACATGGAACTCTTACATCAATGTCCATAAACAAAGTACTATAGCAGCATATCCATGTCCCATCAGCTGTGCTGTCAGTGGTTGTTGCTGTTGTTGTGTGGTACTGGGGACTGAACCCTGGGCCTCACACATGCTACACAAGTGTTCTACTATTGAGCTGTATCTCCAGCCTTCAATGGCTATTTCTGAATGACAGTGATGGAGTAGATCTGGCAAAGGACAACATAGCCCGCAAAGCCCAGATTACTTACTGCCTGGCTCCTGACAGGCGATATGTGCCAGCCCCTTTTCTGGAAAACCCTGATTTGCATGAGCCACTCCCTGCCTGGGTCACCATTCCTTTGATGGCCACAGGACTTGTTCCTCACTTGCCCCAGGCTCTCCACCTCCTCACAGGCTCTCTCTGCATTGCCCTGAACCTCCATGGCAGAGAAAAGCTGCTCTCCTCATGGCACCCAGGAAGCAGAGACAGAGAGAAAGAGCCAAGGAGGAAAGTGCCAGGGACAAGACACACTCACCCAAAGTCACTCCCCCATGACCCACCCTCTTCACCTAGGCCCCACTTCCTGCCAGCCCATTCAGCTATGATGAAGTCAGGGCCCTCATGATCTGACTGCTTCCAAAGGCCCCCTTCTGAACACATAAGACTTTTGGGAACGTCACAAGGCCAGACACTTGGGACATCACTGTTGTCACCAAGTCCTCATCTCTGCCCTCATCCTCCTACGAATGGGTTGCAACTGGTTTTTCTCATGAAGTGTTTAAACTCATCTGCTTAGCATGGAACTTGGCCGTTCTCACATCATCTTTCTAGCAATAATCAAGTTACAATAATCATGGGTGATGCATGTTTCAAGTTCTTTAATTAGAACAGCCAAGTATTTGCAGGAAAAAAGGCAGCAGAGCACATTTCAAAACAAGCTCCATCTTTGGGGGAACTGGCGGGTACCCAGCGTGGGAGAGGAACAAGGCAATGCCCTGGAAGACAGGAGCTCCAGACACGCTGAGATGGGAACACTCACTGTCACAGCACCTGGAAGGAGCAGGCGGGAGCCGGGTCCCACTATCACCCCAAGGACGTGAGAGCTGGAAAGCCCAATGCCTGGGGTCTTCCAAGCATGGGAGAGGCATGGGCCGGGGATTTAGCTCAGTGGTTTCACCACCTGCTGTGCAAGCACAAGGACCCGAGTTCGATCCCCGGTACCAAAAAAACAACAAACAAACATGGGAGAGGCAGTTAAAGCAGGCTCCTCTGGATGAATCTGGCCCTGATTCACACATCAGCCATATCTGTGCAGACTGTGCCCACCCCAGGGTGCCCTGGAGAATAGGACAATGGGGCTGGCTTGACCTCAGTTCCCCAAGCCATATGCCCTAGCACAGGCTTGACTCCACCAAGAGAAAGAAATGCCTCTTCCACAGCAACCAAAGGTGCCATGTGTTCTACCAGGAGCCCAGATTTCAAAACCTCTTCACATGCAAGCTCTCACGGAACTCTCATGATTCCGTTTCACAGATGAAGAAACTGGAGCTGAGATGTGGAAAAAGATAAAACCCTGCAGGAGACACTCCTCAAAGGGACCTTCTGGTCCCAGTGATTTCCTTTGGGCAAAAAAAAAAGATTACAGGAAAACCCAATAATACCCAGCCACTTGCCCTGTGACAAGCTTTTCTTCATGTGGAAAAACAGAGGCTTGACATATGCAATTTATTGTGTATATGACATGGCCACAAATATAAATTTTAAACTTTAATGTAAAATAAACCCTACTTTCTCTCCTTCTCTCTCCCTCTTTTTCTGACACAGGGTCTCACTGTGTAGTTCAGGCTGGACTTGAACTCACTATGTAGCTCAGGCTGGCCTCAAACTCATGGCGATCCTCCTGCCTCAGCCTCCTGAGTGCTGAGATTACATGCATCCACTACCACACCAGGCTTGTCTTTCTAATATTCTCCTCACTGTAATATACTGCCTTTGCTGGGCCGAGGATTTAGCACAGTGGTTCCACCACCTGCCTCGCAAGGTCAAGGTCTTGAGTTCAATCCCCAGTACCAAAAAAACATAAATTCCAGAGAACTCATATACAAAGGATAACGTGTCCCTTTAGAGACCAAGTCACACTCACTGTTTTGACTGTAGATGCAATTTCATTTTGTGACCCCTCCTAAGACAAGGAGGAGTATGCAATCTTGCTGAGAGGCCAAAACAGAATATCTGATTTTTTACCTCATATTTCCTTGGGAAAAAATAAATGGGACTTTTTGGGGGGGAAAAAATCCTTCAGGTTGAATTCTGTTTCTTGACTTACAAAAATAAGTGCCTCTCAAAAAGAAGGGAATGAAAACAAAAAGAGAGAAGGGAATGGTCCCCACCTTAGCCAATTCCAGATCCCAGCAATGACAGTTGTTGGAAGAGGCCATGAATGAATTCGGACCCTTACCTGGCTTCTCAATGAAATTGTGCAGTTGCTCTCTGAGCAGACAATGACAGTGAAACACACAGGGAGTGAATGTCATAATACTCCTCCTTTTCTACATGAGAAAGTTCATATACAAAATCCACTGACAATTGTACTACAACATAAGCTGCTTGTAAAACAAGTGGTGTCTTTCTAAAAGTTCCAGAAAAAAGAGGAACCGGTAGGCCAAGACTCTGGTGGCCATTAGTCAAGGCCTTAAAGTACAGTTCTGGTGCCATCTGGCATCTAACAGGAAGAAAAAACACACGAGCAGAGTTGTGTACCTGGAGGGATTCCTAACAATTTGCTGGGGAGGAGTGGAGAGATAAAACTGGAGAAAGAGGTAGTCAAGAGCCAGCTTCTAAAGGGGAACCTTATTTCACAGGTAGAAATGGGTTTGTGCAGCTAAGCCACATGTCAGGTGTGTTTTAGAATAATTCAGTGATAGAATGTGGCCATGGACGGTGACAACAGACAGATGTCCAGGGAGTGAGTCAGTGCCCATGTTTGCTGCTAAAGTCTTGAGTCAGACCACTGAAACAGCCTCCTGGGACAGAAGCAGGGATTCCTGGTTGATCTGTTCAAGTCTATTCTCCCTGCTGCCTGGAACGGTCCCTGGTACTTAATAAGGTTTTTAATTTATAAATATTAAGAAGACATTTTTCCATGTATAAGAATAAGTGATCATATGGTCAAAATACAGATCCCTTGCCCCATCTATTGCCAAATCATCTTTTAGAGAATTGAAGTCAGGGTGGGCTTCACACCAGCCTGAGCTGCCAATAGCCAGGCTACCGTGCATGCCCCTGGTGAGGACAAATACCTGGGAGCCCCCACCTGTGGATTAAGTAAGGTGGATTTGGGGTTTTAGATCAGGCTCCAGGGTACCAGCAGCATCACAGACTCTCTGACCTCCAAGTTAGATCTACACAGGAGGGGCCAGGAGAAGGCTCTGTGAAGATACCAGAGACAATGAACTCTCCCAAAAAGCAATCTCTACAGTGACATTTCCCGGACTCCTCCAGGGCCAAGTGGACCCAACAGGCCCCAAAGGAAGACACAACATCCAACCCACTCAATACACAGAAGTCCACCCCATCCCATGAGTGGGCAGGATTGAGGAAAGTGCCCCACACCAGCATCTTCTACTTCCCTCCATTGCCCTAAGCTTATAAACAGGGAAACTGAGGTAGCCAATGGCAAAGGTTCTCATCTTTGGTTACATATCTGGCCAGGAACTGAAGGCCTCCACTTTGCCACTGGGTCGGTGGGGTAGGATCCAAAGGCAAAGCAGGACAAGATTTCCAGAGCAGCGACACTCTCCCACATGCCAGGCTTCAGGCAGTCCCCGCCCACTACACCTTCCTCTCTCCTGCTAGGCTCCAGGTTCCTGGTCTGCCTGAGGACACTTCTACAACCTTCCCATCTGCTGGTTTCACTCACTTCTGGCAGGCTCCGCCCAACTCATGGCACTCATTCATTAGGCTCTAGTCGGCTCCACTAGGCTCTAAGATCAGCTCTGCCCACCCCTTCGGCTCCACTTGGCCCCAGTTGGCTCTATGAGATCTGCTCTGCCCACCACTTGGGCTCCACTGGGTGCCACTCAGCTCCACCCAACCCACTCCACACATTCATTCTGCTCCAGTTGATCTCACCTGGCTTTGTCCCCCTGGCACTGCCCATTGGTACACCTGCCTCCATTCTCAGCTGGAAACATAAAAGGCCACAAAACAGTGAAGACCCACTTTCTCTTCTCTGTGTCCTCCCGCCTCCAGCCACCGATGGCCTGCCCATGTAATCAACTGTGTCCCAGTCCCAGTCATCGCCATATGCAACCACTTCCTGCTTTCCCGGAGAGGGTAGAACACAATTAACACCACTCAGTGGGGACGGCACAGAGGCAGTGTGGGCGCTGGGGGAAAATGGCTCAGGCAGGAGACCGTAGGCCTCTGGCCCTTTGTAGCCTGTCTTGGCTGGCGCCTTTGGCAATCCCAGCTTGGGAGGTCTGGAGAGGGAGCTGCACCTATAGCTGGGCCCAAGTAACTGATGCACATAGCAGTTTAAGAGACACTGGCCTGGCAGGGTCATTAAGATCCCATCTGACCCTGGAGGGCTGGATTCCGGTACACACTAGCACACTGTCATCACAGCCTTCGAGAAGCTGCCATGGCCTAAGGAGATGATACATGATACACACCACTACATGCTCCACATACAGGACTGCACTGATCTCATGAGGAGGCATTATTGTCAGCCCCATACAGATGAGGAAACTGAGGCTGCGGGAGGTTCACCGTTTTCCTAAGACCACAGAGCAGGAAGCCCCACAGAGGACTCAAAACTGTCTGCTGCCACTGTATCCTGGGCAGGATTTCATATCTGAGTCCAACTCTGGCTGCCTGTATGGCTTGGAGCCTCTCTTAGCTGCTTCATGATCCAGTCCCTGCTCTGCACATGGACTGTCTGCATTCTTCCTACTTCGTATTCTGCCCCCAAAATCACAAGCTGGCTGATGGCTCACCAGGCAGTCAATGGGAGTTTGGCAACAGGACAGGCCAGCTGCCATTTTCCCGACCCTGATGCCCCACGGCAGCTTTGCCAGGCTAAAGGTGCCCGCACAGCTTTCTGGATGTACAACCCCCTGTCCTCTTCTGCACACCTCTGGCCTTCTTTCTCGCCAGCACAGGCCCTCCTTGGGGCTCACACCCACCTCTGAGACTTTGGACTCGCTGGCCCCTATACCATCACCTTGCCATGTTGTCTCCCTTGAGCCTGGGCTGTCTGAAATGCTGCATGTGCTCATGTGTGGCCTGACTCCCTCACTGGCACCATGGTGCCCACAGATGTTTGTGGAATGTGGGTGAACGCAGAACAGTGGCTTCCAGGGGAGTAGTGTGTGAGAGAGAGGAGGATTTAGAAAGGTAATCTCGAAGGCCAGGAAGGCGGGTCGGGACCGAATGGATGGGGAAGAGGAAGGAGGGGTTTACTAGAGTTGGGGACCCTCCTCTCCAATCTGGCTCTGCCATGCATTGGCTGGTGACTTTGGTACACACCTCTGTGAGCCTCAGTTTCTGCACATGAAATTTAGAGTCCAATATCCCCTATCTCCCTGGATGCAAAGGAAGGGCTCAAACACCTCTGGTTAGTAAGGATGCTTGGAGAATCCTGTCCCTGTGAGCGAGGCAGGGCTGCATGACCTGCAGTGCCCAGCAGATGTCTTTACAAGCGCACTGTGAGTGGCTACCAACCCCTAACACCTCAGTTCCATGTGCTGCCACCAGGCCTCTGGCAGCAGGATCCCCAGTGAAGCTGTCCCATCAGAGCTACGTGCTGTCCTTTCCTCAGTTAGATGAGGCTGAGGAACACAGTCAACTCGTTACCCCTGCTTGGCCAGTAGCTCCACAAAATACTGAACCAGCTGCTGGAGGGAGCCTAAGTGCCCAGCATCAGAGAGGAGCTCTGTACATGGAAGTTCAGCCACTTCTAGAGACCAAGTGACGGCCAGCTGGTTCATGCAAATGGGAAGCAAGTACCAGGGACAGAGAGGTTTACTGACAAAAACATGAACTACCACCTAGCACCCTGGCACAACCCAATTTCTAGGGATGCTCAGAATGCTACAGTCCTGCCCCAAGGGAAGAAGACAGCACCTCCCACCCCCAACACACACACACAGGACCAGAGCAGCCTGAAACACCCAGGGAGACACACGCTGAGCCAGTGCTGAAGAGGGATGCGACTCTCTGCCCCAGGGACCCAGAGCAGCCATTGGGCTTACTCGGCTTATCTGGGAGATGGGCTGGGGGTGGGAGTCTGGCTGGAATGTGGAAGGGATACAAGGCCAGCCTCCCTTTGTACTTAGAAGACAACATGCTTGAGGCCCCAAGGGGTAGGCTGGGGGCTTTAGCCACCCAGAGAGGGGCTGGCACTAAGGGGCCAACTTGGCAGGTTCCTGTAACCTATGTCTGTACCCCAGCAATGAACCCTCTACCACCACTTTTGAGGAGGCCCAGAGCCTCAGGTGCCACAGTGACCTGCGAGAGTGCTAGATTCTTTGTGTTTTGTCCCTGCCAACCCCAAACCCCAATCTGGAATTGAGAGATGGAGGCATCGATCTGATTGTGGGGCATCTGTGCTGCTGTTATTCTACTCAGAGTTTAGTGACTGCAGCCCTTTGTAACCATCAGATTCAAATATTAATAATTACAGCACATTTACTGATTTCTCACTATCCACCTGGAACCTTCTAAGCACTTTCCACTTAATATTCAGAACCCTAGGAAAGGCACCAGCTGGCCCTTGAGCACCCAGGGCAGACATCACACAGCTGAGTTAGAATGTGACAAGAAAGTGGTCTCCCAACCTACAATGAGGGACAAATTTTAGCAGCTGTTCCTCAAAGGTCTACTATCTAGAACATATAAAGAACTGAAAAAAATCAGACCCCTCAAATATAAAGACCCAGTTCAAAAATGGGCATCTGAAGTGAACAGACATTTCCCAGACAAAGAAGTAAAAGCAGCAAATAAACATATGAAAAAATGCTCAACATCACCGGTCATTCGAGAGATGCAGATGAAAACAACACTGAGATTCCACCTCACCCCAGAAAGAATGGCTGCTATCAAGAAATCAACCAATAACAAATGAAATCAACCAATAACAAATGCTGGTGGGGTTGTGAGGGAAAAGGAACCCTTCTCCATGGTTGGTGGGAGTGCAGACTGGTGCAACCACCGTGGAAATCAGCATGCAGACACCTCAAAGAACTAGGACTAGAGGTCCCATTTGACCCAGCTATTCCCCTGCTGGGTATCTTCCCCAAAGAATCATACCACAGCGATATATGTGCACCCATGTTTACAGAGGCACAATTTGTAATAGCTAAAACTGGGAAACAGCCCAAGTGTCCATCAACTGGAAACTGGATAAAGAAGATGTGGTTTTTTATAAAATGGAGTACTATTCAGCCATAAAGAATGAGAAACTAGAGACATTTATAGCTAAATGGATGCACATTGAGGCCATACTCTTAAGTGAAATAAATAGGACACGTGTAAATACCGAAGTTTCTCTAGTGTAAGAAACTGAAAGTGTAAATAAGGATTAAAACGAATAACATAATTTGAAATAGGAAGAAAAAGTCCAAAGGGGTCAGGGAAGTGGGAGGGGAAGGGGAAAGGAAAGAAGGGAAAGGAAAAATTATGAGAAAAGAAAAAAAATGGAGGGCTGGGGAGTTAGCTCAGTGGTTCTGCCACCTGCCTTGCAAACACAAGGTCCCAAGTTTGATCCCTGGTACAAAAAAAAAAAAAAAAAAGGAAACAAAGTCTATATAAATAGGGGAGGGTGGAGGGGGTGAAGGGTGCAAAGGTAATGGGGAAAAAATAAGAACCAAGATACATCATGTACAAGTACAAGCACCCAATGATAAATGTAAACGTATTGTATACCTAAAATGTACCAATAAAAGAATTTAAGCATAAAAACCCAAAAAAACCAGAAAGTGGTCTCCTAGCCCAGTCCAGGTGGCCTGATCCACCCTGCTACCCTGCCACTCTCCAGCTCAGATCCCATGACCCAAATACAGGGACATCCTTTCCAGGAACTGATGGACATTCCTGCCACTGCCAGCAAGATCCTAACAACAGCAAAACCAGACCCCTTGTACACCTTGACCCTCTTTATGGATCTGGCAAAGCCTATGTACTCCTCTCAGAATAAGACTTAAATACATAAAGTAAATCACATGGGAAAAGCAGTTTAATCAAATACACAGGCTTACAATGGGGTATGAGCTCCCAATTGCTGCTATAACAAACTCTCATGAACACAGGGGCTTCACATAGCACAGACATGTGCTCTTGCGGTTCTGGAGGTCAGAAGTCTCACACGGGTGGGCAGGGCTACAATTGTCATGGAGGCTCAGGGACAATTCACTTCCCAGTCTTCTCAAGCTGCTGGAGGCCACCAAATTCCTTGGCTTCCCTCGGCACACCCTCCTCTGCCTTCCTCCTTCTCTCTCCTAGCAGGACCCTGCTATTACAATGGATCCATGAAACCAACCCAGGAGAAGCTCCCCAAAAGTTCATCTCCCAAATTCCTTTTGCCACGTCAAGTTCTGAGGTTCACAATTTCTTGATATTTGGATATGGAGACCTTTGAGACCATATTATTATGCCTACCATGCCAAGTATTCTATCTAATAACACTTATGTTTCTTTTTTTTTTAAGTACTGGGGATCAAACTCAGAGCCTTTGCACTTAGCTCATCCCCAATCCTTTTCTTTGTTGTTGTTTTTTTATTCTGTTTGTTTGTTTGAGATAGAGGCTAAGTTGCTCACCTGCCTAGGCTGAAGCTGGGGAAGTGCTTCCTTTGGTGAGCAGTGGCACCAGGGCTTGCCGGTTACCTGGTAGCATCTGGGACTTCCTGCATGGTGGCCATTGCTTCACTGTGGGTCTCCCAACCTCCCAACCCAACAGCGAGCCATGAAAAACGAAATGAGTGTTGAACCCGAAAGATATATTTAAACATTCCAATTGTATATAAGAACTCTCTTTTTGTCTCAGAAGAAAAATACAAAATTCGCTGTGTAACATTCATCCAGATAAATGTTTTAAGTCCCATGTGGTACAAAATACCTTTCCCAAATGGAATATATGGGTTGAGACAGAGGCCTGTTGCCCAGGCTAGCCTCAGGCTCCTGGTGTGTTGGTCAGCTTTCTGTCACTGTGACAAAATAACTAAGATAATAAATTGATAAGGAAAGACTGGTCCCTCTGCTGTGGGCCACAGTGGTACAGGACATCATGGTGGAAGCATGTGACAGAGAAGTCTGTTCAGGGTGGCCAGGAGGCTAAGAGGAAGAACTCTGCATCCTAACATCCTCTTCAAAGCCACAGCCCCCCGTGACCTAACTTCCTTCTATAGGCCACTCTCCTAAAGGGTCCACTGCTCCCCAGTCGTGCCATCAGCTGGGGACCAAGGTTCCAGCACATTCCTGACCCAAATGGTAGCATCTGGACTCATAATCCACCTGCCTCAGCCTCCTGAGGAGCTAGGACTTCAGGTCCACACCACCATCCCCAGCCCAATGGATTGATTTTTTTTTTTTGGTACCGGGGATCAAACTCGGGTCCTTGCACTTGTGCAGCAGACAGCAAAACCACTGAGGTAAATCCCCAGCCCTCCAATGGATTGATTTTTAAAGCCACTTTTTCCTTCTTTCCTTTATATAACTGTAGCTTTTTCTGAGTTTTTATTTTTTTTTAATAGTTTTAAGTTTAGAGAAAAATTGAGCAGAAAGCATGGGGAATTCCCATATATCCCTCCCCATCACACCCATTTCCCGCAACATGGTTACCATCTTGCATCTGTGTGGTCCATTTGTTACAATTGATGGACCGATGTGGACATTATTATTTGTTTGTTTTGTTTTGTTTTTTGGTACCGGGGATCGAACTCGGGACCTTACGCTTGCAAGGCAGGCGCCGGCACCACTGAGCTAAATCCCCAGCCCATGGACATTATTATTAATGAAAGTCTATAGTTTACATTCGGGCTTACTCCTTGTGTTGCACACTTTGCAGGTTTGACTAATGCACAAATATCTTGCATGCAGCATCACCGTATCATACAAAACAACTTTCCTGCCTTAAACATCCCCTGGACTCCATCTATTCACCCCACCTCCCTCTCTCCCCCTGAAAAAGCACTCACCTGTTTACTGCCTATTATTTTGCCTTTTCCAGAATGTCATACCCTTCTGGATGCAAGTTAGCAATACGCCTGCACATTTCAAAGTCAAAAGAGTATAAAATGAGAATTCTTTCTTCTATCTCATCCCAAATGCAACTGCTCTGCAGATGGAAACCTGGAAATTCTTTGAACTATTTCTGCAACTCTCTTTTGTAAGTCTAAAATAATTTCAAATTTAAAAGTTTAAAATTTTTTTAAATTATAAAAATAAGAGGGCGGATCCCTTCTTGGCCTCTTGCCTAAGATCAAGTGTAAAATAAGATGGGGGAAATGGGATTGCATGCCTCCTGGGACTGTCCCAAGTGCATATATATTTGGAAGTACAAACAGTTGTAGAGAAAGCGTGGGTATTCTTAAAAGCCAGTGACCAAGTTCAGAACAGTCCACTCTGAAAGCGACAGACAGAGCCCTTTCCCCAGGTTTGGGGTGGGAGGAACGCTGGGAATGCTGGAGGAACCCCAACCCCACCACCTGACTGCAGTGGGACCACTGCTTCTCCTACCTGGGCCTTGATATCCTATCTGTAAAGATGTCCCTTACACCTTCAAGGGGAAAAGAGCAGAGAGCTACAAAGGCCCATACCCCTGTGACAGGATGACCTGCAAAATCTGAAACAGGCCCCAGGACCATCCTCTTCAAAGAGATGACAAATGTTTGCCTGCTGGTCTCTGTGTGACTGTGAAGTCAGTGGAAGAAGCTGGAGGCCTGTCCCGGAGAGCATTTCAAAGCTCTTCAACGGCAGCAGTCATGGCTCTTGGGTGGCCCCGCTCCAGCCCCATGTGGGAAGGCTGGGCCTGTGCTCACATGGCCATGCAGCTCCTGGGGGCCCTCGGCTCAGCATTTACTTTCTTCCTGATGCTTTCTGCAAAACACAAGGATCCTGTTACCTCAGCTCAGCCTCCCAGGGCTGGTCTTACCTTTCTATTGCCTGCCAGACTCTGTGGTAAAAGAAGGTATGATGACTATATTTTAAAATATTTTGGAAAAAGAAAAAGTCACCCCTAATTCCTTCACCCTGAAATGACTCTGCTTTGCCACCTTGCTTGCAGCCACCATGCTGGCCTTTCATTTGTTACCTCATTATATCTGGTGGCTGTTTATACTTGTCACCTAATAACTGCCCTTCACAACTCTCGGTGACTGTCTAGTACCCCATCCTGTGTGCCCCGTAACATACCGTGTCAGTGGACATGACAGTGTTTAGGACTCACGTCTGTCTTGAGCTGATTTTGTTTTTCACAATGGATTAGTACCAGAACCTTTAGTCCTGCTTCCCTGATGGTCTATGGGGCTCTCTGAAACCCAAATCAGGCTTTTGGGGTGGCACACTTAACATGCTCTCGACAGGGCCATAATTTCTATGTCTGGCTGCCAGGTGGCTCTGAACCACTGATGATACATGCGTGACTGTCCCATTGGGTGGGATGCGACATTGGATGGTACAAGCCTCCTGATGGGACAGTCATGCATGTACCACCGGTGATTCAGGCCAGCAGGAAAGTGTAAACAGGTGGCGATGGCCTCAGAGGTTCTATTCACTACATCTGACTGGTTAAACTCATATTAAGCCACTTTGGGCTCCTATGTCTTAATGTCTATGAAAAAGTCTGAAGGCTGTCCCAGACTTATTCCAAATTGGAAATAAATAAATCAAGCCATAGAGGGCTGGGGAGGAAGAGATTATAGTACCAACGGCTTTGCAGACTGTTAAAGTCAGAGGGCTCGCCTGGGTCACTTGCCATACCAAAGGGGACAAGAGAGCCAAGAGGCTCTGTGGCATGTGCAAGGCTCTGTGAGGTTTCAGGAGGTGACGGGAGCCAGGGCCAGGAATCTGGGCAGTTTGCCACGTGTAGCACAGCATTCTGGTCTGAGCAGAGGGAGCTCTCACCAGCCAGATCCCTCCTGCCAATGGCCACCAGGCCCTCGAACAGCGCTTTGCTGGGGTTCTTGCCAGCCAGGGTCATGCCGTGCAGCCAGATGAGCAGCATCCGGTGGCCATGCTCCTGGTAGCTCCTGGTGCCTGCGGAAAGAGGGTGGCCCTCTACTGACTCCGGAGTGTACCATGAGACAGCCCCATGGCTTCACCAAGCCCTTCTCCCTGCTCCAATCTGGGCAGCCTAGAGAGGGTGGGTGGGTGATGGGGGAGAAGCACCTCTCAGATGGGGTGGATCAGGCTTTTGTTTTGTTTTGTGAGACAGGGTCTTGCTAAGTTGCTCAGTCACCCCGCCTGGCCTTGAACTTACGATCTTCTTGCCTCAGCCTCCCAGAGTCCTGGGACTGCTGGCCTGCACTACTACACCTGACCTGGTCCAGGTATGTGTCTTGGCTCTAGATCCTCTCCAGCCCTGGGCCTCCTCTTGAGCATCCATTGTAGACTCCATCAGGGTCACTCTGAAGAGAGAAGGGGCCTCACCCTCACCCGGATGCACACAGTTGTGCAGTTCATCTGGCTGCTCATGACCTGTGCCCTGCGTGCTGGTGGGCCTACTTTACTGGCAAGAAATCAGCTTACTGTGAGACAAACTGGCCAAGTTCCGTCCCCCGCACAATGGTCCTCAGCCTTGCTGCTCACTGCAAATACCCTGGAGGAAGCAGAAGGTACCAGCACCCGGCACCTCTGCACCTGCCTCTGAGGCATGGGGTCTGGGTGCAGCACAGATTCCAATACACAGCCACATGTGGGAAGCAACTGCCCAGCCTACCCAGTCCTGGGGATTAACATGTTTTTAAACGTGGGGACTAGGTCAGCGTACCCTGCCTGGACACAGGTGGATACCTGGCCAGATCAGTCCATTCTGCCTCCTGAAGCTTTCCACGTACCTCTCTGGTGGCATTTCCCTTTGGCCCTTTTGTCTCAACACCATCTATCAAATACTCTTTGTCCTGATTCCCATAGCTGACAAGCTCCTTTGTCGTACATGCAAATTCTTATCTGTAATAGAGTTTACTTTTGGAAACTCTGCCCAGTTCCACTGATAATTTGCATATTTTTGTGTCAGGTTTCTCTCTGTTAGTTATTTTAACCTTATAAAAGGTTGAGTCTAGTTGGATTATATCCTCTTTTTTTCCTGAAATATTCATTTATGTTACCTCTGTTTATTCTTTCAGTCAAACTGCAATCTTTAGGTCCAATTTCAGAAACCTGTTTTGAGCTGATTAACATTAGATCAAAATTTTAATCTAACTGGGGAAAAGTGGCATCTACATGACACCTCTTCTTACCAGAAACAGAATGTCATTCCACTGACTCATCTTCTTTTATAGTTCAATTAACTTTCATGTTTTACTCATATTTTTCATTATTTGTCTCCTGAAAATTTTCCAGATGAAACGCACACTATTGGGATATTTTGAAAAGTTCTACATGTATTTTTGCCCATTTGTTAATGATATATGTTTGTGTATATCTTAGCAATCTCTTTGAATTTTTGTAATTCTAATTTTTTTAGGATTCCCCTGGACTTTCTACATATACAATTAAAACATCTGAAATTAATAATTCTCTCTCTTCCTGGCCAATATTTTTACAACTTACGTCTATTTCTTCTTCATGCCTTAGCGCCAGGGCCAGAATTTCCAGTAGATATGAAATAAGAGCCACAACATTGGGCCCTTTTGTGTTGGTCGGAGCGGCTTAGGTTTAATCTTTCGTGTGTGACAGTGAGGATGCTCGGACTGGCTGTGACAGCGTGAGTGTCCCAGTTCCCCGGGAAGGGGCAGGGGAAGCGGTGCCCAGCTAAGCTGGAGGAGGAAGGCCCACGCGGCGAGCTGAAGATGACAGGCGTGGGGCTGGGCTGGGGTCGCCTTTTCCCCGGTAACAGATGGCTGGGCCCCCACCGCCCCTCTGCACGCGGGCTGCTCTGGACGGGGTGCAGCAAGGCCATACCTGTCCACTGCTGCTCGATGGCAGAGACGTGGGCCTCAGTGAACTCCCAGCTGAACGCCAGCTTCTTCCACTCGTGGAGCCGCAGGTGCCTGGAGGCCAGGCGCCACAGCACAGAGTGCAGCTGCTGCGTTTCCTGCCCATGGTCCTGCCTGAAGGTCAAGCTCTTCCCAGGTGGTCTCTGGGGCCCCTGCATGAAAGGTGGTCCCAAAGCCATCTGGGGGGGGGGCTCTCTCCCAGGCTCTCCCTCAGCCTGTTACCTACTGCCACCCGTGCCGGGCAGCCTGGGACCTGCAATCAGCCCGGGCCACAGCTCAACATCCACCATCCTGGGTTCCAGCTCAGGCCTTGATTTGACCTGTGGAACCCAAGTTGCCTGTGTGTTCTTCCACCCCAAGTCCTGTCTGTCACCTCCCTGCCCTTCAACCCCACTGCCACAGTCAAAAGACCACCCATATGCCATCTACCCCAGGAGGCCTTCCCAGTTCCTCTGACCAGAGGCTCCTGTCTCATTTCTTGGGGTTTTCATTTGGTTTTGTTTGTAGAACTGAGGAGAAAACCCAGGGCTTTGTGCATGCTGGTCAAGCACTGTGCCACCGAGCTACACCCTAGAATATACGTCCATTGTTGGTTGTTGGTTTTTTCGTTTGTTTGGTTGGGGTTTTTTTGGTACCAGGGATCGAATTTGGGTCCTTGTGCTTGCGCAGCAGGTGGCAAAACCACTGAGCTAAATCCCTGGCCTGGTTGTTGGTTTTGAGACAGGGTGTCGCTATGTAGTTCAGGCTGGCCTTGAACTCACTATGTAGCGCAGGCTGGCTTCAAACTCACAGCAGTCCTCCTGCCTCAGCTTCCCAAGTGCTGGGAATACAGGCATGCGCCACCACACCAGGTTTCCCTCTCTGCATTTTTTTTTTCAGTACCGGGAATCGAACTCAGGACCTTGCGCTTGCTAGGCAGGCGCAGCGCCACTGAACTAAATCCCTACCCCTCCTCTTTGCATTTTTAGAGCACAGTTGTCAGCAGAATGACTCCAAAGCTGAGGCCAAACCAAACAGGCCAAGGTCAGGCTTGCTGAATCCCAACAAGGGTGGGTTAGAGTCCTTTCTAGGCAAAGCAGTCAATAACATGAGAGGTTACCAAAAAAAGGGAACTGCAGTAAATTAAGCCCACAAAATCCTAAGCCCTCTGAAAGGGAACAGGTACAAAATTCTGACTGTTAAAAAGTTCAAAGTGAAAAATATCACCCTGGTGCCTGCAGCTCCAAAATCTGACATCTTGATCAACAGGCTCTGACCTGTCACCTGTGAGGTGAGGACCCAGGAGCTTGGGTCTCACCTGGGTGCCAAAAGCCGTTCCCTTAAAGCAATGTTCTCAGGCTGTGTGCAAAGACTCCATCTAGGAGCTTCAGGAACCATTGAGGCCTGGCCACTGCCGTAGAGGGGCTGATGGAAGTGGTCTGGGGATAGAGAGGGGAGATCTGTGACTCACACGTGCAGCCACTGCTTTGTGCTGAGAGACTGTAAAGCCTGAAGTGGCTTAGAATTAAGCACAGATGAGTTGCTTAGTCAAACCCTCAGCATTGATGCTAGGGCATTCCATTTAGGGTTCATATGTTGTAGATAAGAGGACCGTAACGTTTAAGACAGTCTTGCTCTTCAGTGATTCCTACTGAAATACAGATCAATTTATTTTAGAATAGTGATTTTTTTGAGAAGGGTAAAGAACCTGACTACATGTGAGGACTACCACATGAGGCAATTTAAGATAATTGAGATTATTTATTTAATTTAATAGATTTAGCAGAATAATTTAAGAATTCAAAAACCATTCAAAGTACTTAAATCTATCATACTAAAGTTATTTGTTCAGTGTAAAATGTTTAAGATAGTTTAATTAACTAGATTAAACATGGGACCAAATATTCATCAAAAGGCTTCTCCAAATGTGATTGTTCAATGTTATTAGTAGTAGGCTGGGAGTGTGGGTAGCTCAGTGGTAGAATACTTGCCTGACATGTTCAAGGCCCTGGGTTTGATCCCTGATTACACACAAAAAAAATACCTGTCATATAAATGACATAATAAAATTTACAAATTAAATTTTTTTTTTTTTTGGTACTGGGGATCGAATTCGGATCCTTGCACTTACAGGGCAGGTGGTGAAACCACTAAGCTAAATCCCCAGCCCTACAAATTAAATTTTAAAGTTTAAGAAAAACTAGGTTTTTAAATTTTCAAGATAAAATACATTTGCAACTTAATAAATTTAATAACAGCCAGGAGTGGGGCCAAGGATTTAGCTCAGTGGTTCTGCCGCCTGCCTCGAAAGCGTAAGGTCCCGAGTTCGATCCCCAGTACCAAAAAAAAAAACCATCCAGGTGTGGTGGCACACGCCTGCAATCCCAGCACTCAGGAGACTGAGAGTTCAAGGCCAGCCTGGGCTACAGTATACAGCAAGACTATATACTCACAACAACAACAGAACAAATTTAATATTAATTTTGAAAACTAAAGTAAATGAAAAAATTTTCTGTGTATAAAAACACCCTCCAGGACTCCAAAAAAGTCACCTCCATTGCTGGTTGAACAGTTCTCGTACAGCCTTAAGGTCTGCCCCTCTTATCCCAAGTCCACAGCAGACATCACCAATCAATCCCAACACACTCTCCTTCTGCCTCTCTTCTATATCACATCCATAGCAAACATCACCAATCAATCCCGTCACACTTTCTTTCTAGGCTCAGAAAGGTGCATGACTGCAACACCCCAAGAGCAATTCCAATGGCCTGGAGATGGCAGTAAGATGGCCCCAACTTGCCATCTCTTTGTTCACCTGTGTATGTCAACACTCACACACACACATGCACCTGCCAGGAGCTACAGCAGTGTGCAGCAGCATGTCCTCACGCGCAGGGCCTCAGCCTCTCTTGTGCCAGTGTATCTGGATGCTTGCCCATCTCCAGATCCTTGGAGCCCCCTTGGAGACTGAGAGGCCCCAGAACTGGCCAGGGCTGGGACTCCAAGCCAGCTCCACCCGGAGCTGAGGCTGTTCCCTCCCCAACGTGGAGACCAGAGTGTGGGTCCTCCATACCTTCTCCCGTCTGTAGAGGCGATCAGCTTTTATGATCATGTCCACCAGGGTGATGTGGTTGCTGCGGGCGGCCACTGCCAGGGCGGTTTTCCCTTGCTGCAAGTAAGAGGCAGAAGGGAAGCCAGGGTTTCTACCACAGTGGTGCAGGGTGGCCTCTGGCACTGAGTTCAAACCCTCCTGACCAAAGAAACCATTCCCAGTATCTACAGTGGAGAGCAAAATGGTTTTCTGGGCATGACAGAAAAAGGATGTGGAAAAGTGACAGGTAGATTAAGGCCATAACAATTCCAGCAGCCACCTCTTGCATTTCTTTAGGATTTAGGAAGCATTAGACGGAGTATGAAACTCAGCCCTTGTTAACTCTTCACCCTTATCTGTGAGATGATAAAGGAAACAGAGCCTCCTACCCCAAGTCAGAAGAAGAAAGCAGCGCCCCAAGAAGGGGGTGTGGGTTCATCCTATCACACCCACCTGCCTCCCTACAGGCACAGGAAGCCCAGGTCACTGCCAGGGACCTGCAGTGACATGGCCAGCTGCCCTGGGGCCCAGTCAAGCAGGAAGCTCCTTGCAGGTTCAGCCTGATCTGGCCCCCAATTCTGCCCTGCACCCCAGGCTGGCCTCATAATGGTATGTGCTAGCATCCTGTCCTCACAGCATGGGACCTCCAGCCTCATTCCAAGCCTTCAGCCCTAAGCCTTTAGCTCTTCTGAGACTCTCCAACCACCTGAGGAAGCAGCCACGGAGGCGCAGTGAGCCGGGACAAAGGGGTGCTGGGTATGAGGTGCTACTCCTCCTGCTACTCCCCACGGCCCCCACTAGGTGACACAGGAAGCAGGAAGCAACCTCAGCACAGGCCTCAACCAGGACAGGAACTTCAGAGGAGAGAGGGGAGTGGCAGGTAAAGGAAGGCTGCCTGGAGGAGGCTGAAGCACAAAGGATGGGGGAGAGGGTCTCGGACACTCTGAGAGGGAGAGGGCACTGTAGCTGGGTCTCTGGCAAGGAGGGGCCATGAACGCTTGGAGGGGCGCTGGCTGGGAGCACAAGTACCTTATCTCGCAGGTTCAGGTCAACCCCCGCAATGAGGAGCATCTCTGCCACATCCTGCCGGGCGTGCTCCGCGGCCAGGTGGAGGGGTGTCTGCTGCCTCTGGGGGAGAAGCCAAGGGGAGGTGAACAGAAGAGCACACAGGGGTGGCCAGCAGCTCAAAGCCAGGCAGGACAGGGTGGGATACTCCCTTCTGTAAGCATCTGTCAGATGCTACCATGGGGGACAGGGGTGAGCTGGGTTTAATCATAAACAGTTCTCACCAGAGAAAGTTGGTAAAAACAAAAAGTGGGAAGAAGGAAAATAGGAGGGAGGAGGAGAAGAGGAGGAGGAGGAGAAAGAGAAGGAAGAGGAGGAGAAGATGAAAGTGGAAGAAGACGAGAGGAAAAAAAGAACAGGAGGAGGAGGAGGGGGTGGGAGATGAGGACTAGCTCATGCACTACCCCAAGTCAGCATCTATAATGATCCTAGTATATATCTTCCAGTCTTTTCATATATTTGAGATTATCCTGTATATATATTTCCAATTTTATTTTTCTTTCTTTCTTTTTTTTTTGGTACTGGGGATCGAACTTGAGACCTTGAGCGTGCGAGGCAGGCAGGGGAACCACTGAGCTAAATCCCAGCCCTATGTTTTGTTTTTTGGTACCGGAGATCGAACTCGGGTCCTTGCACTTGTGAGGCAGGCAGTGGAACCACTGAGCTAAATCCCCAGCCCTCCAATTTTATTTTTCCACCTAACACTTTTCACTTACTACAAACACTGTTTTTATAAACTCTGAAATAGCCTATTCCTCTCTGTGCCATAATTTACCTAATCACTTTTCTATTATTAAATATTTGGTCTGTGCATGGTGGTCCACACCTGTAATCCCAGCTATTTGGGAGGCTGACACAGGAGGATCACAAGTTCAAGGCCAGCCTGGGCAATGTGGCAAGACCCTGTGTCAAAATTAAAAATGAGGGCCGGGGATTTAGCTCAGTGGTTCCACCTGCCTTGAAAGCACAAGGTCCCGAGTTTAATCTCCAGTACCAAAGAAAAAACAAAATTAAAAATTAAAAAGGAACTGGGGATGTAGCTCGCAATGAAGCCCACTCCACTCAATCCCCAGTCCTACACACACACAAAATAATGATCATCATCTTGGGTCATTTTCAAGTTGAGGCCTTGAAATTGAAATGGAATTCGGGTGGGGAGGACAGGGGTACTAGGGGTGGGAGCCAGGGCCTCATGCATGCTGAGCCCACACCCTCCCACTGAGCACTTCCCAGCCTGTAACAAATATCTGTGTGTATGAATTTTTAAGATATTTCTTGAGGCCCAGTTCCCAGAAGTGCAAATGCATCATTTTAAAGGTGTACGAAACTCTGTGCCCCTGGGGTGTGGGCTGTGCTGTGTGATATGGCAGGGTGGCAGAGCATGGAGATGGGGACTCAAAGGGGCTCCTGACTGATCACAACGAGGGACTCAGCAATCTTGCTACACAACAATCTCCCTGTCACTCCTACCCCAAGAATTTTCTCTAGGAAAAAGAATTATCAGTGAAAGGAAAAGGTTGAAGTAAGGCATTTCCTGCACTGTTACATATACCATGGCAAACCCTTGGAGACAGCCAAAATGTTCCATGTAGGAGAATGGTTAATAAAATGATGCTAGCAGCTGGGCATAGTGCCCATGCCTGTAATCCCAGCACACAGGAGGTTGAGGCAGGAGGATTGCTCAGTTCCAGTCCAGCCTGGGCTACAGAGCTCAGTGACAGCCTGAACCACATAGTGAGACCAAAAAACCAAAAAATAAAATGATTTGTATTTAATATTTTATATTTATATTAAATATTGATATTAATATTTTAAATGCTAAAAAGGGAATTCCCCAAGTCTGAGCCATCCCCTGCCAGCCTGGGAGGGGGCCGGGAGGCTCCTGGGGCCTGGATGGTTTCCACAGCCACTTACATTGTCGATGGCATTCAGGTCACTGTGAGCGTCGATGAGGAGCTCAACCAGGGCAGGGAAGTTGTGCCTCACGGCAAGGTGTAGGGGAGAGGTCCCCTGCTGTGGGGGGAGACACAGGGATCAGTGGATGGGGGGCTCAGGACTTCCCAGCTGCTGCTTGGGGAGAGGGGCAGGACAAGAGGGGTACAGTGCTTCTGGCTTTGGCCCTTCCATCATCTCAAACAACATGAATGGCCTGAGGTTTCACAGAGCTTAAATCCCTGGAGCCTAAAACTGATCCTCCAGGTACATGGGGCTCTGCATACCCAAGGTTAAGACCCTGCTGTGCCGGTCTTACACACATGCTCACTGGGTGACCCTGAACAAGCCATTTTTGGCCCTCGGCTACTTTTCATCTGGCAAGTGATAATTGCTAAGGTGCCTTCAGCAATGTCACCTACAGATTCTCTCATTTAATCCACACATGAGCTAGAAAGTGCACAGGGAAGGTATGCATTCTTACGAGTATCTTCACCTGACAAACAGAAACACTGAACCCAGAAAACCCAAGCAACTCGCCCAATGACACACAGCTCAGGGGACCATATCTTAGTGGACTTTACACCCAGTATCTATTAAGAAATGTTAGGCCAGGTGCTTAACACAGTACTGCTAGCTACTTAGGAGGCAGAGGCAGGAGGATCACAAGTTCAAGCCTAGCCTGGACACCTTAGAGAGACTCTGACTTAAAATAAAAAATAAAACTGAAAAGGGCAGACGATGTAGCTCAGCACTCCCTGGGTTCAATCCCCAGTACCACACACACAAAAAATTTTTAAATCCCACATTAATTAAAAAATAGACATTCCTTAATTTCTATAATGGGAAGAATAATAATTCCTGTAATGCCTACACAGAGGCAGGGAGATCAAAGCAGCTTTCCAAATGTATCCTAACCAGAAAAAATTAACAACTAAGGGGCCAGACTGGTTATATAAAGGATTACTGCTAAGACCTGCTACCTAAATGAGCAGGGAACACGCAGGTAACTCAGCTGGGAGACAGTGCAAGGCTGGCTTCAACTCCAGCTCCTAGTCCTGGCCCCACCCCACCCCAAGGGCCCAAAGTTCTGGGAGCCCTGCAAGGGGTGCCCTTCGGTCTGGGCACTGCACTTACTTATGCACTTACGTAGTCAGCCACATTGGTGCACCCTCCTGCACGGATGAGGGCCTGGCACACAGCCTCAGAGCCACTGAGGGCCGCATAGTGGAGGCAGCTCATCTTCTTCTAGCAGGAAAGAGGCATAAGTGCAAGGTCACAGGGACCTCTCGTGGTGGGGCTGTCCCGCCACTGTGGACTTCTCAGGACCCCCTGGCACTGGGGAAATCAGAGCCATCCCAGGCCTGGGGTCCACTGTGATCCCAGCCTTTTCCTCACCTCATGTCAGACTGGGGTGTAGACCACAATTTGCCACCTCTCTGGCAGGTAAGTAGCAGAATATAGATGACTGAGGAGATGGTTTCAGAAAGGGGCAAATCAGACTGGCCAAGCCTAAGCGCCAGCTGGCACCCTGCCCAGGTAGAGCCAGGCATCGGTAAGGCCAGGCAGGGGCTGCAGGCTGAAGCCCAGGGCTTGATGGTGACACCCGGGTGCTCCGCTTCAGGAGACCCAACCTGGGCCCAGGGGTCTCAGTGTGTCAGGCTAGGCATCGCTGAAACATAAGACTTTCCTCTTTGTTGTTGTTGTTGGTTTTTGGAGACGGGATCTTGCTATGCAGCTCTGGCTGGCCTTGAACTCACTATGTAGCCCAGGCTGGTCTCAACAATCCTCCTGCCTCAGCCTGCCAAATGCTGGGGTTACAGGCATATGCCACCACACCCAGTTGACACTTTTCATTTTAAACCAGGACAATTATGGGGAACACGGGATGATGGATGAGTTGGTCACCAGACCAAGATCCCATCTGAGTCAGTCCACCTGCCAGGGGAAATGCAGTCATGCAGGACTGGTCCCCTCCTCAGAGACCCCACTGTTCAACACTCCAAGGTGTTGGCTCCAGCACAAGGCCCAGTGCGGTGTGCAGCTGCAGCCCCACCAAGGCCACCCAAACACATACCCCGCCTCTCCAAATGCCTCTCGCTGTTACAGTGAGGGACCCATGCGGGGCTGGGCACATCCAAGGGCCTCATGCCCAAGAGCAATGCCACGCCAACGCAAGGGCATGAGCTGGGTGCCCTGACGCAGCTCCTGCCCCTCTGGGCCTCAGTGCCCCTGCAGCTTCCTGGGGTCACAGTTCCCACACTGCCAGTGAAGTTCTGCAAACCATGAGTTTTGCGACTTAAAAAGCACTATTCGCATTTCTGGGGCTACAGTTTGTATGTGGCTGTCCCCGGAGAAGCTCGTGTTGAAATTTAATTGCCACCATGTGGCCCTGGGAGGTGGGACCCATAAGGTGGCTAAGAGGCCTTCCTCATGGGCCTGGGTTATCACGAGAGCGACTGTAAAAAAGCAAAGCTACCTTCATGTTTTGCCTCTCTCTCTTTTTTCTTTCTTTCTTTTCTTCCTTTCTTTCTTTCTCCTTTCCTTTCCTTTCTTCCTTCCTTCCTTTCAGTAATGGGGGATCAAACCCAGGGCCTCCACACTGAGCTATCTCCCCAGCCCTTTTTTATATTTATTTTCAGACAGGGTCTCCCTAAGTCACTAAATTGCCCAGGCTGGGCTCCAACTTGCAGTCCTCCTGCCTCAACCTCCCAGAGCACTGGGGTTTCAGACCTGCACCATCACTCCTCCCGGCTTTGTTTTGTCCGTTCTGCCCCTCTCACTTACCCCTCTACCTCTCTGCCAAAAGAAGAAGCAGGAAGAGCCCTTGCCAGGTGCAGCCGCCCCAACCTGTCCCCATAGCTGGGAATGCTCCTGTCAGTGAGCAGGAGCTCTGGAGTTGGGAGAACGGGAATTTGAGACTCAGCTTTGCTTGTTCTTAGTTATGAGAAAAGCCTTCTAAGCTTCAGTTTTCCCATCTACAAAATGGGAGACATTTCCCAAGGTAATAGTTAAGAGGGGGCTTTGTAAACTACTTGGAGCCCAGTAATAAAAAGACAGTAATGTGTGACACCTGCCTCACAAGCGCAAGGTCCCAAGTTCGATCCCCCATACCAAAAAAAAAAGACTGTAATGTGTATTGCAAACATATACCCAAAAACTTAAAAAACACATGGAGCCAAGTGTGGTGATGCAGCCTATAACCCCAGCACTCTGGAAGCTGAGGCAGGAAGATCACCGAGTTCCAGACCAGCCTGAACTGCACAGCAAGATTCTGTGCATACATCATCCCATTTCATAGTTGGGAAACAAGGCTGAGAGGGTAAGCAAGGTGCCCAAGATCACAGAGCTCAGCCGTGCAGAAGCCCACACAAAGTGTGGCTCTGCAGCCTCAGAGGCTCTGCTCACGAACGCTCAGCAACTGCTATGGCTGCTTCTGCGACAGTCATGGCTCCGCACGCTGGGCAGACATCAGCCCTGGGAGGTGCGCCTACCTGGGTGAGGGCATTCACGTGGCTCCCTGCACCGAGCAGGCGCTGCACGCAATCTGGGTGGGTTCCTTCAGCAGCCGCATGCAGGGCCGTGAGGCCTTCCTGAAACACACGGGAAGGGTGTGAGGAAAAGCCAGGTGAGGACGTGTCCCTGTGCTAAGCTCCTGGCCTGGCTCTCCACGCTCTCCTGTCTTTCCAGCCTCACTCTCCTCTACTCCCTGGCCGACCTGGTCCCTCAAATTCTCCCCCTGTGGGACACTCATCCTGTACCCCTCGACTCACTCAGCTCGGGTTCTGGCAGCTTGTGATCTTTGCCTGCAGGTGTCAGCCTGAGAGGCAACCTCAACTTCCAGGTTCCAAGGCTGCAGCCAGGGGAAACCAGACCACCCCACAGGTGGGGCTCCTCAAAGATGGGGAGCTTCCCTCCCCGCAGGCTGTTAACTCACGGCATTCTGCTCCTCTAGGTCCAGCCCGATGTCCACGAGTCGCTGCAGCACTGCTGTGTGGCCCTGGCCAGCAGCCAGGTGAAGAGCTGTGTTCCCCTCCTGCGGGAGGATCGCACCTGAGGGCCAGCAGACCCGGAGCCCCGGATGCAGAGCCTCCGGGATCCACCAGCACCACTTCTTAGACCATAAAGCCGAGGCGCAGGGAGCGGAAATGACATGTCCATGCTCACAGAGCAATCCTGTGACAAACGCTACCCTGCCCCCAAGCACTGTTCCCAAAACTACAAGCAGCTCTTCCAAGGTCACACCCAGGTCCCTCTTTCCTTATACTGCAAGACAGACAAGTTACTTTCAAAATAAAACAGACCCCACTTTCCATGTGCCCACCCAAAGTGTCCCTCCTCAGGTAGCCCAGATCTTCCCGGTGTGCTCGGATCTAAAATGTCCTCCAAAAGGCTCATGTGCTGAAGGCTTGGTCTCCAGAGCAGCAATGTTCAATGTTGGGGACTCTGGGGACAGGAGTGGCTCATAAGGATCAACCCATCAGTGGGTTCATGAGCTGCTAGGAGGCAATGAAATCTAGTCAGTGGGATCTCATTGAAGGAGGATGCCCCAGAAGGGGCTTCTTGCATGGAGTGAGCTGCTTTCCTCCTGTGCCTCACCACAGGCCTAAAAGCAATGGAGCCAGCTTCTCATGGACTGAAACCTCCTAACCATGAGCCAAAACACACCTTTCCTTGCCTGGCATGGTGGAGCACACCTGCTATTCCATCACTCAGGAGGCCGAGGCAGAAGGACAGCTGCAAGTTCATCGGGCCCCAGTTCTTTCCTAGGCTCATGGTGTGGATTTCTAGATGTAGAAAACCTACATCTTGGGAATCTTTGTGCTACCAACCACAGCCCCTGCTGGGAACATCATACACACTCCTGGTCTTGGGCACTGGCCCCTCCAGCACAGCTGCAGTCAGAAGTAGGCACGGGCGAGATACCAGTCTCAGGAACCCAGAGACTTCCGGTCTCAGTACCTTATCTCTGACACTGTGGTCACAGCCCGAGCCCACGAGGAAGTCCAGAGCCTCCAGCTGTCCGTGCTCAGCAGCCTTGTGAAACGCCGTTCTGCCCCGCTGACCAGGAAGAGAAAGCCAGTAAGCTCTCCTCACCCGACCAGTGGGCGCACGCCCTGCACTCCCAGGCCCTGTTTCTCCACAGCTCTGGGCTCACCAGCCCCGGACACTCCCCACATGGCCCTCACCCCACACACCCTGCCTGGAAAGCCCAGACCCTACTTCCCAACAACAGCCATTTGGAGGGTGCCCTGACCCGATGCCTCCTGACTGATAGAGTTTCTGAAGTCGAGTGGACATCTCCATAAGGGCCCCAAACCCCTCTGGCCTCCCTGCAGATTAATTCCCAACCACAGAGCCCTTCACCCCACCCCAGGCTCCAGCGGTGCTCCCAGTCCTGTCCCATCTTCCCCAAATCCAGTTCCTTCACACATGCCACCTCCCACGAGGCAGAAAGCAGTGCTCCCTTCTCCAGCTTGGCCAGTCCTTGGCCAGGTCTTCTCCCAGGCACCTGATCTTGCGCTGCTTGCATCCCCCTGTCTGCACCGTAACCTTCCCCTCCGGACCAGGGAGCAAGTAGAACACCACTCTGCGCATGCGCGACTAGAGGATGCCCTCCAGGCATGCGCAAGAGTGGCCCAGGCATCCCAGCCAAGGGGTAGGCCTCACCTTGTCCCGGTGATCAAGGGCCACGTCCTCCAGGTCCTCCATCATGAACGCCAGCACAGGCATGTGGCCTCTCAGGGCTGCACAGTGCAGTAAGGCCAGGCCGTCCTGGAAGCAAAGGGAGGCCCTTCTCATGGGCACACTCCCTTCCCCAGGACACTCCCCACACAACACTGCATAGGAGGAGCCAGGATGAAAAGCCCAGCTCCTTCCCACCCCTCAGCTCTGTGCCCCTGGGCCTGGTTCCTTTGCTCCCTCTCCGCCCAGGTCCTCCGCCCAGGTCCAGTTAGGACAATAATCCTGACTGCTTCAGCAGGAGCTAAAAGATTGCCTATAGGAAAATATTTTATAAATTAAAAAATAATTTTAAAACTTGACATGACCAGACATGGTGGTGCATACCTATAATTCCAGCACTTGGGAGGCTGAGGCAGAAGGCTCACCATGAGTTCCAGGCCAGCCTGGCTACATAGTAAATTCCAGGCCAGCCTGAACTACACAGTGAGAGTCTGGCTCAGAACCGCACCCCTCAAAAAAAGTGAGACACCAGTGGAGGGGTCCCAGGCACTGTGACTTGCTGGGGCCTACTCCCTCAGACTGCACACTCCCCACTGAGCAGCAAGGGATACCAGGCTTCCTAAGGCACCAGCACCCAGCCCAGACATCACACACAGCACTGACTTCTCCCAGTGCCCTAAGGCAGGTATGAGCATCCCATTTCCAAAGAGGGAAATTGAGGCTTGGAATGATAGAGTAACTCACGGTCCTAGGGCTGGTAAGTGAGGCCATGGCCCTTGTACCCCGCCACACTGAGCAGGGGGTGGGAGCAGAGCCTGGCAGAACATAGGAGACCTACTGGGCATTATGCCAATTTCTCTTTTGTTAGCCAGGAGACTGACTAGAGAGCTGGGCAGCATTCCAACATCACAGAGCAGTACACACAGGCTGTCCTCCTGCTGTCCCAGCCCAGGGAAGCCGAGGGAGAGGCAGCGTCACAGGGCTGAGCACCACAGGGTTGAGAAGGGTTCTCCGTGGGCAGGTAAGTCAGAGGGCAGAGGCAGGGGGCGGGGAGCGAGAGCAGGGTATGGGGGTACAGACCCATCCATCCAGGGCCGGGGAGCAGAGGGGCCAGGGCCTCGGGCTGATGCCTTACCTTGTTCTCACAGTGGATCTTGGCTCCAGAGTTGACCAGGATCTGGAGGACCTGCAAGTGGCCGAACCAGGCAGACAGGAGAATCGCGTTCATTCCAAACTGGGGGAGAGGACAGGGGGAGGGGGGGGTGAGGAGGCAGGGCCTGGGCCCTATTTCTACAAGGCCAAGCCACAATCGCAAAGGAGTGCCAAGCCTTAGGAATCTAGACACCATTAAGTTGTTTGATTAATAGAGAATGACAGACTATTGCAGATTTGTTGTTGTTAGATGAAACCTAAAGATAAAAGAGCTGCCATCCTCATCATTATTTCATAAAGAACGATCATGTTAAAACAAGAAAATTGGAAGGAACCAATTTCAGAATTTATTCTTTACAAATAAACTTCATGAGAAACATGCTATGGGTCTGGGGGTGTGGCTCAGTGGTTGAGCATTTGCCTGGCATGCAGGAGGCCCTAGATTCTATCCCCAGCACCGAAAGAAGAAACAAAATAGAAAGAAAAGAAAAGCGCAGGACATTGTCTATACTTTCTGACTGGTAAAGACCTTGCCCTGGTCTGAGAATCTTTAGTTATATTTGGTTTAGTGTTTTGGGGTTTTTTGGTACTGGGGATCGAACTCAGAACCTTGTGCTCGCAAGGCAGGCAGCGGCATCACTGAGCTAAATCCCCAGCCCTTGAATTTTTTTTGGTACCAGGGATCAAACTCGGGTCCTGTGCTTTCGAGGCAGGGGGCAAAACCACGGAGCTAAATCCCCTTGATTTTTTTTTTTTGAGTCAGGCTAGCCTGGAACTCACTCTGTAGCCCAGGTTGGCCTCAGACTTGGAGTGATCCTTCTGCCTCAGCCTTCCAAATGCTGGGATCATAGGCATGTGCCATTGCGCCTGGCTGAGAATCACTGTTGATATCACCCTCAGAACATCCTACAGGTGATGGCTGTGGTCTGCAGCACCTGTACCTCATAAGGCCGCAGTGGTCCCCTTGCTGCACTTCAGCCTCAGCCGTGGAGGAGCTGGCCACCTAGGCCAGCCCCACCCTCAGGCCTCTTGGGTCTCTCCTGGCAGATGGGGCCAGGTTGCACAGAGGCGAGGATTGCTGCCCCATCCCAACCACAACTAGTAATCAACCCCTCCTCATGGTGGGGCCCCGAAGCAGGGAGAAGCCAGAACAAAAAGTATTTTCACAGCTGGGGATTTAGCTCAGCGGTTCCAGTGCCTGCCTCACAAGTGCAAGGTCCCGAGTTCAATCCCAGTACAAAAACAAAAACAACAACAAAAAGTATTTTCAGGAGCAACTAAGTCTCTGCCAGGAGTTTATAATTTTTTTTTAAATTAGGACCTGAGTGTGGTAGTGCATGGCTGTAATCCCAGTTATATGGGAGGCTGAAGCAGGAGAATGGCAAATTTGAGCCCAGCCTTGGCAATTTAAGGATTTAATAAGACCCTGTCTTAAAATAAAGAGAGATGGGGATGTAGCTCGATCAAAAGGCTCTGAGTTCAATCCCCAGTACTGAAAAATTATTATTATTATTTTTTGGTACCGGGGATTGAACTCGGGTCCTTCTGCTTGTGAGGCAGGCGACGGAACCACTGAGTTAAATCCCAGGCCATGAAAAATTATTTTTTTAATTTAGATTGTGTGTGTGTGTGTGTGTGTGTGTGTGCGCGTGCGCGCGTGTGTGCCCAGTGCTGGGAATCAAACCCAGGGCCTCATACATGCTAGACAAGCTCTCTGCCATTGAGCTATACTCTTCTAAGCCTAAATTTAGATTTTTTTGTTATTGTTCAGGGGATCAAACTCAGGACTTGTGCTTGCCAAGCAGGCATGGCACCACTGAGCTAAATCCCCAGCCCAAGATTTTTAGAATGTATCTTTATCAAATATCACTGTCAGATTCACCCCTGTTCCCAAACCTGTACAGCCACTTTTTTTTTTTCCTTTTCCAATACTGAGGATAAAATCCAGAGACTTTGCACTGAGCTACATCCCCAAGCCTATTTTTTTTTTTAATTTTGAGACAAGATCTTGCTAAATTGCCCAGGCTGGGCTCGCATTTAGAATCCTCCTGCCTCAGCTTCCCAGAGTGCTGGGATCACAGGTGTGCAACACCACGCCTGGCTGGCAGAGTCGATGCCGCAGACCCTGTCTTCAGTGCTCACTCTGTCTGAGGTTTGCTCAGTATAATGGTCTCCGTGGCAGTTTTGATTCTGTGTGGGCCAGGACAGAGCCCTGTGCCTATTAGGAGACACCTTGCTGCTGGTGACTCCCTGCCAGGCCTTTATCCATCCACCCAATTATCCGTTCTGCAGCCCACGGTGCCCCTTGTTCACCTGATACCACAAGGGACTGAAAAGTCTCTCAGAACAGAGAGGTCCTGCTCACAGAGAGCTTTTTAGTACCACGCCAGGGAAAGCGGGATCAGAGCGCTGTCCCTAGCCCCTAACAACGGACTCTCCGCCAGCCTGTGCCCGGCACCTCTGTACCAGCGACAGTCTCAACAACAGGCTCGTGAGCCCAGAGACATCGGGCACCTCTACCCTGTCCAGAGACACACAGACAGACACCCCCACACACAGGCCTCCGCAAGCCGCCTACCGCATCCGCATCGTCCACAGACGCCCCATGCTCCAGGAGCAGCCGCACAGCCTGCTCATGACCTGCGCCAGCAGCCCAGTGCAGGGCCACTCTGCCCACCTGCAGGGACAGGGACCGCGTCACTGCACCTGCTACAGCCGGCCGCCCACACCCTCCAACCAGGACAGCTACCCTGCAGGTGCCAGGGCCTCTGCCCTTGGGACAAGCTGCTCAACCCAGGTCTTTCGAGGCTCTGCATAGCCTGTCACTGCCCACCATGCTTCTCAGAAGGGCCAAACAGCAGGATGTGGTGGCTCCCACCTGTGATCCCAGTACTCTGGGAGGCTGAGGCAGGAGAATCCCAAGTTGGACTCCAGCCTGGGCAACTCAGTGAGACCCTTTCTCAAAATAAAAATAAAAAGGGTCGCCGGGGATTTAGCTCAGTGGTTCTGCCACCTACCCTGCAAGCGCAAGGTCCCAAGTTCGATCCCCAGTACCAAAAAAAAAGGGCTGAGGATGTAGCTCAGTGCAAAGGCCCTGGTCCAATCCCCAGTAGTACCACCAAAAAGAAAGGGCCAACCAACTTCCTACCTCTAGACCTTTGTTTCTGCCTGGCAGCCACCTGTGGCCTACAATTATTCTCCAAGTCCCCAGGGGACACCTGAGAAGCTGACCACCCGCCTTGTCTTGAGCCTCTCTACTCATTCATCATGACCACTGGCCCTTTCGACATTTGAGTGACCAGGGAAGAAGCCAGCCTGCTTCTGCCCTGTGAACTTGTCAGCTTAGGAGTGGGCAATGGAAGGAAACTGATTCTCTGTGTGGTCTCAGGCAAGTCATGTCCTTGCTCCAGGTACCCGCTGTTCCTTCCTCCCTCGGGGTCTCTGCCTATGCTGTTCCTTCTGCCTGGACCACAGCCCTTCTTCCCCTGGCTTCCTGGAAGCTCTGACCCGTCCACGTGCTCCTATGACAATGGACTGTAAGACTCTGCATAATGCCCATCCCTACAACCAGGCCACCAAGAGGGCAGGGGCCATGTCTGAGGGTCTGTTCTGTCCCCAGCCAGAAGTGCAGTGCCGGGCACCGAGCACTTGGAGACAGTGCAAGAGCTGTGAGTGTGTGAATGAAGGCACAAATGTGGAATCCCCACCCTGTCATCCTGCAAGGCTGTGCTTTCTAGCAGATGCTTCCAGGAGTCAAGACCAAGGCTTCAGTCCCCAACAGTGCACTGTGACCTAACATGACCCACGATTCCTGCTGTGCCTGCCTGGGCTATGTGCAGCGCTGATACTTCCTGGCCTCCTGGCCTCTCCAGGCTGAGCAGGGGCCACCAGCAAGCAGGTGCACAGTGCTCTGAACCCAGACACATCCAGAACTCCTGTCCCTCCTGCCAGCCCCAGACAGGCTCGGAGGTCGCTGCTGCAGCCCTGTCCTGTTACCCCAGCCAACACAGCCCCTGCCGCCTTCAGGAGCCCTGCATGCAACCCTTCCCACCAGCTGGCCACAGCCCCCAGGAAGTTCCTGACCATGCTTATCCCCAGTATCGCTGGCCCCCAGAAGCAATGGCTTCTCCCTCTGTCCCTTCCCCTAGCTGAGCAGCGGCCCCTGCCCCCAGGAACTTCCCTCGGCTGGGGGAGCACCTGGGCTCACTGAGCTTCCCTCCTATGGTTGTCTGGGTGCTGAGCCAAGTCGCTGCCACACCTGCTGAGTCTCAGATTCCAGCCTCTCTTGGTCCCCAGCCCCTGGGTCACCCCCACAGGCACCACTCCAACACTCTAGCCCCAGTGTGTGTCCTTCGGGTGTACCTTTCAGATGGGCCACAAGGCCTTCCCTGCGCGGGAGCCATGACTTACATGGTTTCTGACCCGGACGTTAACCTTCCTTGCGATCAGCTCCTTCATCCTCCCAACCTGGTTCCGCCGGGCGGCCTCGTGTAGCTGTATCTCCAGGGGAAGCACTGAGGAAAGCGGGTATGGGGTGAGGGAAAGAGTCCCCCACACTTTTCCAGAGCAGCTTTATCGAGGGGGTCAGGAACCAGCTTCTGCATCGCTGGGTTCCAGGCGAACCAGCCAGGCTTCCTGTGGTTCAGCCCAGAGCAAGGCCAGAGGAGACAGGACTCAGACTCAAGTGGCACCCAGGGCCAGTATTTGCCGGCCCTTTGCAGTCACTTCAGGGCGGGTCATCTCGCGCCCTCATTGCTGCCAGCCCCACGCCCTGCAGGTCGGCCACTGTGAATGGCTGCACCCAGCCCTGTGTGTCCAGGCCCAGGTGGCCAGGGTCTTGGCAGCGAAGGCCATGATGACCCAAGTAACAGAGCTGCGATGCTGTTTGCTTTCCCACATGTGGAAGAGGATCCAGGGCTTCCTGGATACAACCTGGTGTCGCAGGCCCATGTGATGCTGAACCATTTCCTCCTGCCTGTGTACCTCAGGTTACCTATTTAGGGGCTGCCTCAGTTTCCTCATTTGCAAGAGGAGGAGAGTTATTATAATGATTAGAAATAGGGCACCCGAACGACTACTACTCCTACTGCAGGGTCAAGAGTTAGGGAACAAATTTTGTTGGGCACAGAGCTGGGGATGTTGAGGCCTCCTTCACCTCGAGGGGGCCCCAAGCCATCGAAGCCCAGGGACACACACTCTCTCCTCCTCTGGCCCTGCATTGTGTTTCCGCAGATGCTACAGCATACATACTATTTACATAGGCATATTGTCTGCTTGCTCCATTCTACACAAGCTCACAAGAAGAGGGACTTTTGTCTGATTTGTTACCTGCATTTTTCCCAAATCTGTGCCTCAGCACCTACCTGTTGAATAAATAAGCAACTCATTATTGCAACTCATTCAGCTCCTGGGATGGGGATTTGAACCGTCATATGCTGCTCCAATTGAGGCCCACAAGGCCCCTAGAAAAGTTAAATTGAAGCTCCAGGAAATGGCAGGAAAGAGGTTCCAAGGGGAAGCAACTTTGGAGCCCTGGTTCAGGGGAGGGCGGCTTCTGGAGTGGTCCCCACTGGTAGCCCTGCCTGTACTCCCCCAAGGCGTCTGCTTAACCTGAAGGTGAGGAAAGGAAACTTCTGAACACAGCAGGCTCTAAAAGAGCCCCTCTCAGCCGGGTGTGGTGGCACACGCCTGTGATCCCAGCGCTTGAGAGGCTGAGGCAGAAGGACCCTTACAAGTTCAAGGCCAGCCTGGCCGAGCTACAAAGTGAGTTCAAACCTAGCCTGAGCTACGAATCAAGACGTCTCAAAATATAAAACCAAACAAACAAAAAGAGCCCCTTTCCAATCCAACTCCCTGCAGTAAGCATGTGTCCTGTGCTTTTGATCTCCCTCTCCCAGTACTGCAGTTCAAACCCAGGGGCACTCTACCACTGAGCTCCACTCCTGTCCTTTTTATTTTGAGACAGGCTCTCTCTTAAATTCCCCAGGCCAGTTTCAAACTCTCAATATTATGGACTCAGTCTCCAGAATGCTAAAACTACTCATGCATGCCACCAGCCTGGCTTGTCCTGTGCTTTTCCTTACCCCTTTGCCTGAAAACCACGCCAATCCAGGTTCAGAAGAGCTTTGCCAGTCTCCTGCAGCAGGAGCTAGGCACATCCCTCTTTCGGGTCTCAGTTTCCTTGGTTGTAAAACTCCAGGAGGGCGACTACAGGATTCTGACACCCGCTATCGCAGCTAAAGCCTGGGGGCAGCCTGTGTTGGCAAAGGACTCGGGTCCCAGGGGAGCAAGCAGCCGCTGCTCAGAGCCTGCCTGTCTCCTCCCTGCCATCCCAGGCCCCAGCTTCGCGCTCTGGCCCAGAGCCTTTACCCAAGCTGGGTTCTCTGCCCACAGTTCCCTCCACGCTCCCAGGCACCTCTGCTGTTTGTTCCTTTAACTTGAGGCTTCCCTGACCTGAGACTGCCTCTCAGGGACCCCCGGCCTCAGGCAGAACCCTGTACCCCCTTGGGAACCGTCAGCAGGTGATGGAGCCGGCCACCCCCAACACCATCCCTCAAGGAGGAGATGCACTTTGCTTGCTTGGGCATTTTGGACACTCAGTGAGTGACTGCACACTGGGACTTGGGGGGAGCCCTGGGCTCAGCTGTCAGGGGTGCAGGATGGAGGACTCGCCATAGGGACCCACACTGCGGCCTCTGGCCTCTCCTCTCTCCCCGGCAGAGCACCCAAAGCGCCCCAGACCAGCTGCCACCCACCGGATGCAGGGTCCCCTCTGAGGGCCCTGGCACCAGCAACTGGCTGAGAGCTCGGGGGAAGCAGTCGGCCCACTTGGGGCGGGCACAGTGCCCCTGCCCCAGGCTTCAGGGGGCCCCTGACCAACACGGGGTGGGGGGCTGGGCTTCAGCGTCTCTTCCGCTTGGCCGCGCCCCCCCTCCCCCCCCCGCAAAATGGAGATAACAACAGGTCCCACCTGCAGGGCTGCAGCGCTGGTCGCCCTGCTCCAGCAAGGCTCAGCGAGGATGCTATCGCGATCCTCTTTCTTGCCTCCTCTCCGCAGCCCCCGGGGGACGCGACACCCAGATGTGCAGCCAGGGTCCGTGCTCCTCAAGCCTCACCCCCTCCCCGCCCCCCGCGCACTCACTGCCCTGGGTGTCGCACGTCAGCGCCGCCTCCATCCGGTGCCCCTCGGTCCCCACCGGCTGGGAACGCAGCGGCTCGGCCTCCTCGGCGGCGGCGGCGGCGGCGGCTCCACTGGCTCCAGACCCAGGCTCCTCTTCCGCCCCGACCTACGCGCCCCAGCGTCCAGCGGGTCCCCTGTGAGCGTCCGCCCACCTGGCCCAGCCTCGAGGCCCTGGCAGCCCCTCCCACCGGGGGACTCAGTGCCCTTGGTCCCCAGCCCCCAGGAGCAAAAAGTCAGACCCCCTAGGCCTATGAGCAGTCTCCGCAGGCCTGCAAGCCAACCAAGCGCAGGAAAGGAGGTTAGGGTCACTTGTGATCAGAAAAAAACGGTTAAAATGCCAGTGAGCTGTCGCCTACAACAATGAAACTGTTTTTTTTTTTTTTAAATTAGAAAGCCATGGCCAACCCCCTTGGTGCAGGCCTGTAATCCCAGCACTCTGGGAGGCTGAGGCAGGAGGATCCCAAGTTCAAACCCAGTCTAAGCAATTTAACAACTTAGCCAAGGCCCTATCCCAAAAAATAAAAAATGAGCTGAGGATGTAGCTCAGTGCAAAGGCCCTGATTTCTATCCCCAATGCCCCCCCCCAAAATACGATAAAATTAGAAAGTCAAGTAACAGCCTCGGGCTGAGGAAATTCACCTTAGGGCAATGTGACCCTACAATGCAGCTCTTGCATATATGCACCCCAAATTTTCTTTCAGGCCCACGAAGGGACATGTCCTGGGTGTCAGTTGCTGTGTTGTTTCGTGGTTGTCGGGAGTTGGAGACTACCTGTGAGCCCATCCCTGGGAAGGCAGATGGGTAAACTGCGGCACAGGAGGCATCGAAGGCCAGGGACCAAGGGTATTCATGGCAACACGGATACAATCGCCTGTGGCTTCGAGGAAACACAGCCATGGCAGAATACTAGAAATATCTAAAACGCATGCACACAAAACAACAGTTTGCAAAGATGCATTCAACAGATCAGAAAAAGTCTTATTTCAGACCCATGTGGATGTTTTTCTCTAGCCTGTAGATTTCAGGATAGTGGGGTCCCAGACATCTGGACCCCAAGAAAGGAGCCAGCTAGGAGGACTCTGACAGGACAACACATCCACAATCCCACAGTCCTTCCTCCGAAGCTGCCCTTGCAACTCACTCATTGTCTATTCTGACGAAGGACAGAGGGTGCACACAGGTGGGGTGGGGGAGATACGTGCTTGTCCTGCGCGCACGTGCGGCCACTAGGCATTGCCTAGGTTTGGGCTGGGGATTTAGCTCAGTGGTTCCGGTGCCTGCTTCGCAAGCGCAAGGACCCAAGTTCGATCTCCGGTACAAAAAAAAAAAAAAAAAGTGGAGGAGGACATTGCCCAGGTCTCCCCTCTGCTTGAAGGAGTCTCAAGGGAGAAGCTCAGGGAGGCCCAGAGCATCTGGGGCAGAGAAAGTGGCAGAAGGTCCCAGCCACATGGGGCTGAAAGGGGCAGTGGGCAGCCCCTGAATGGAGCAGGACTGAGCCACAGCTTGATGGGGATGGGAGGGAGCGGCCCACACAGAGTCGCCCACCCAAAGGAGAGGAAGGGGCCGCAGGAGCCCAGGGCTGGGTCATGCGCAACCCAGATGAGGTTCTCCTTCTGTCTCTGTAAGAAAATATAAGGGCCAGGGATGGGGGTTTAGCTCAGTGATGCCTCTGCCTGCTTTGAAAGCTCAAGGTCCTGAGTTTGATTCCTGGTTCCTAAATAAATAAATAAATACCTTTTTTTAAAAAAAGAAAGAAAATACAAGGGCTGATGGAAAAATGCCATGTGCATTAAAATTTTTTAAGTATATTGCAAGGAAAGGTACATCATCATTAATTCCCCTCAAAATATTCCTCATTTTGAAAATATCCCAGCATTCTTGCCACTTTTTTTGGCGGGGACAGCCGGGGGACAGTGCCTTGCTCTCCATTTCAGGCTGGCCTTGAACTCCCACCACCATGCCCAGCTGTTCTTACCACTTTCTGAAGCAGCTGTGGAAGTCCTCTTTCCGGCGCGGGGGCGGGGGGGGGGTCTTTACAAAGTGTCATCAAAAATGTGGTGAATGGTGAGTCGGGGATTTAGCTCAGTGGTTTTGCTGCCTGCTGCAGAAGCACAAGGACTCAAGTTTGATCCCAGTACCAAAAAAAAAAAAATATATGGTGAATGCCGCTGCAGAATGCAATCCAACACAAAGGCAGGCTGGTTAAACATGACGCTGTGTCCTCACCCATCCTGTTCACCAGATCCGGCACTGTGTGACTTTCAGCTCTTCCCCACAGTCAAAATGTCCATGAAAGGGAAACATTTTGATGGATTCAGGACATCAAGGCAGCCACAACAGTGCAACTAAAGACACTCCTGAGAGAGGACTTCACAACTACTTCAGAAAGAGGCAAGAATGCTGGGGTAAAGGATTTTGAGGAGGATTCGTGACAATGTGTCTTTTACTGTAATAATATTTTTAAGCTTAAACATTCACTGTATTTTTCTGTCACACTTCATAAGTCTGGATGGCGAGTGTGATAAATAATGTTAGGGGAAGGAACTGCGGATGAAAGCCAGACCCCGAGGAGACGGAGTGAGTGAGTCGGTGTTCAGGGCCCTGTGCTGCCCTGACTCAGAGACCTGGGACCACCCAGGGCTCAGCGCTATTTCGCTGCCTTCACACACAGCTCTGACACCCTCTGGCTATGAGACCGTGCTCTCTACCTCTCCCATTTAATCATCTCGACAACCCCGTGGAGCTAATGCTACATAGAAGCACCTTCCTTTTTTTGTTTTTGTTTTTGTTTTTCTGGTACCGGGGATCGAACTCGGGTCCCTGAGCTTGCGAGGCAAGCGGCGGAACCACTGAGCTAAATCCCCGGCCCAGAAGCATCATTTTTACAGTGGAGACGGCGAGACTCAGAGAGGTTGGTAGCTTGCTTAGCGACACATAGCAAGCAGCAAGCAGCCGAGAGCTGAGAGAGGAAGGCGAGCTCAGTAGCCCCTGCAGCTGGTGGAGGCTCGGCGGGCTGTGCAGGGCCTAGGGTGTCCCTAGGGACAGCAACCAGCCCAGGTCTCTAGGACACCAGACTCTAGGAGACGACTTTCTTGCCAGAAAGAAAAGCGATTTGGAGGACAGCCTCAGAAAACAGCGCAAGCAGGGACTCAGCGCGGAGGACCCGGCCTATTGCTACTGGGAGCACAGGCAGCCCGGCCTCACCACCCCAGTCTCGCCGGACCCCGCCGGGAGGGCGCCCGTGGGACCCTGCAGTTCCCATCGTTGCCACACGAGGGAGCCAGAGCCCAGGGAGCCGCCTGCCCCGGAAGACCGTAATTCGCACAGGAATCTGTCCCCACCCTGCAAGGCAGCTACGGGGCCAGAGGGGCCCAAAGAGGGACACCCAAACGTACAGGCTGTCGTCTGACCTGGGCCACGCGGCCCGGGACGCCCTTGAAGGAGGAGACAGCGTGGAAAAGTCCACATGAACATTTTTTGGGGGGGGGTACCGGGGATCGAACTCCGGTCCTTGAGCTTGCGCAGCAGGTGCCTGAACCACTGAGCTAAATCCCCGACCCTCCACGTGAACTTTTAAAGGACCAACTTCAGAGACTGTGACGGGCAGGTGGAGTAGTGACGAGGTCGGGGTCCCAGAGCAGGCCAGGGTCCAGCAAGCCCTAAGAGGGGAGCCAGGCACGCGGGGTCCCCGTCTCGGAAGAAGGAGGGGGCACATAGGTGGGTCTGATGATGAACGCCTGTAATGCCAGCACTCAGAAGGCTGAGGCAGGAGGATTGCCTAGAGTTCAAGGCCAGCCTGGGCTACATAGTGCGTTCAAGGACAGCCTGCTCTACATAGTGAGGCTCTGTCTTAAAAACAAAAGCAAACAGGGCCGTGGATTTAGCTCAGTGGTTTCGCTGCCTGCTGCGCAAGCGCAAAGACCCGAGTTTGGTCCCTGGTACAAAAAAAAAAAAAAAAAAAAAACCAAAAGCAAACAAAAATACAGCCTGATCAGACTTGGGGAAATGGCACTAAAGTTCATTTAAGAAAAAAAACCTATAAAAATAGACAGCAAGCCAGGGATTTAGCTCAGTGGTTCCAGTGCCTGCCTCGAAAGTAAAAGGTCTCAAGTTCGATCCCCGGTACCAAAAAAAAAAAACCAGACAGCAAGCTTATGGGAAGAAAGAGTAGAAGCAGAGATGAGACTGCCTGGTGAAACAGTTGGACACACTCCCCAAACTGTTTCCAGTGCACATTCACATAGGCCAAAGACTCCATGTCTAAGACTCTGTACCACCAGGAGCAGGAACTGAGCAAAGGCAAATGTGCAAGGTTGTCCACTGCTGTGTTTTTTGTACCTGTAGCAGAGAACTGAAAACAACCCACGCATCCATCAATGGAGGATGGCAAGATAAAAGGGTGGTGCAGTCGCACAGTGCAAAGCCAGGCAGCTGTTAAAAAGATGCAGTGGATCTGCCTTTGCTGAGGTAGGATGAATTTCTAGGAGACAGGGAGAATCAGAACAGGAAGTGCAGCATGAATCCATTTCTTCAAAAACATTCTACTCTGGGAGGCCGAGGCAGGAGAATCACAAGTTCAAGCTCAGCCTCAGCGACTTACTGAGACCCTTTCTCAAAAAAAAATAAAAATAAAAATAGGGCCAGGGATTTAGCTCAGTGGCACCACACCTCCCTTGAAAGTGCAAGGCCCTGAGTTTGATTCCCAGTACCAAAAATTAATTAATTAATTAATTAAAAGGGATGGGGATGTAGCTCAGTGGGAGGGCCCTGGATTCAATCCCCCATACCAAAAAGAATTCTCTTGCCCACGTTAAACAGTTTCCCAAGTCCCCCAGCCCATAGGTGGCAGAGCCAGAATCTGTGCTCTTGGCCATTCTTGGACACCCTGGACTCACGTGCCCCCCACCCCCGGGACTTTGCTTCTCCCCCGACTTTCAGCAGCTACTGTGTGTCGTTAAGCAAATGCACTAAAATTAACTTACCTACTGTTAACTTAAGAATTAACTTAACTCATTCATGAGAATGAGAGAGACAGGGATGATTTCCAGTCTTGTGCTATTAGACAGTGCTACTGTGCACGTTTTTGTTTGGGGGCTTTGTCCATTTGTTAGATTCATAGAAGTCCAGTTCTTAAGTCAAAGGGTATTTGGTGTGGATCACTGCTCTAGAGAACTATGGCCATGGATCAAGCTAACCCTAAAGGGTGCTAAGCATATGTTGAATTTTTCCCATGATCCTGTGGGTCAGAAATGTGGGAGGGGCCGGGCTGAGGGATTCATCAGTCAGGTGCCAGGAGATCATCCTCCCTGAGGTCTCAACATAGTGTCTGATCCTCCCAGCTTCCCAGCATGCTCTGCACCTTTCACAGAACGAATGTTGGGTTCAAGGCTCAGGTCACCCAGTAGTCAGCTTCCCGAAAGCAGGAAGTAGAGCCTCTCAGCAAGTTAGCAGATGAACTTAGGCCTTTGTCCTACTCAGGATCACTTTTGCTGTATTTTGTTGTTCACGGGGCTGTGATCCAGCCCAGGTTCAAGGGAAAGGGACAGAGACCCCATCTCTCCATCCAAGGAGTGTCAAAGAATGTGGGGTCACCTTTACAATAGCTACAGTGGTGCCTCAGTTCACAAACTTAATTCTTTCCACGATTCTGGTATCAAACTAAACTGGATGAGAACCAAAGCAAATTTCCCCATAAGGTCAACCTTGACCCTAACCATTAAATTTGATACGGTTCTCATCCAATTCGGTTTGTGAACAGAATCGTGGAAAGGATTAAGTTTGTGAACCGAAGTACCACTGTATTTCCAAGTTGCCCTTTGTATCAGTCAGTGTTTATTAGAGAAACAGATATACAAATATATACGAATTTACAAGATTGGCTTACGACGGCCACCCACAGAGTTGGATGTGGACGCGCACACAGGGTCTGACTGCGCACTGGAGAGCTGAAGGATGCAGTCAAAGGTCTGGAGCTCACGACAGTGCTCCATATGGGTCCGTATCAGGAGGCCGATGGGTCTGCGATGGAAGCCAGGAGATGCCGTCCAAGGTGAGGGCAAAGACTGGAGCTCCTCTGAAGAAACAGAAGCAGGTTCATCCTTCTTCATTTCCCCTTTATGCCGAGGGTGGGTCTTCCACACCCTAGGGTGTAGAATTGCTAAGTCAGTTTAGTTGAGCTTCTCTTACTCAAATTGACACAATCAACTGACCATCACAACCTGCAAAAGCTGGTCAATGTATATTCCCACCTGCTGTACCCAAGGCCATCTTTCTCCATATCATACCCTTGTCAACACAGTGTACTATAAAACTTTTCTTTTTTGAGACAGAGTCCCACTCTGTGGCCCAGGCTGGCCTCAAAGCCCTGGCTCAAGCGATCTTCCTGCCTCAGTCTCCCAAGTAGATGCTTTCATCGGTCCCATCTTGTTATTTTGTTATACATTACGTTATTGATGAGTGAAAATGTCTTTTCATGTATTTACCATTCATTTAAAATTTTTCGTTCCCTGTGAATTGTCTGTTTGTGGCCCACATATAAATTTGGTTCCTCTTTTTACAATATTTGCTCGTCAAATGTGCTCACTAAGATTCACCTTTCATCTGGTTGTGCATTGCAGAGCATTTTCTGCAGTGTGTGGCCTTCTGATTTGGCTTGTGATGATTTTCTCAGTTCGTGTTTTCACTTTTACGTGTTTGGGTTAGCCGTCTGATGTTCTAAGGCTTCTGGATGGCGTGGGATGTGTTCTTTTCCCTTTCCAGAATTTCCCTGCCAGCCTCAGCTATTTATTTCTCCAGATGAGGATTAATCTTTTCCAAGGCTCTCTCCCCAGGCAATGGGTGTTTGGAAGGAATCGATTCCAGTTTCTGGATCACTCAGGAAAATGCCCAGCCTTACTGTCTGCACACAGTTGGGAGCTGGCTCTCCCAGGGGACATCGAGGCCCACTGAGAGGCAGCAGTGACATCCCAGGGCAGCCCTGGGATCCCAGGCACTTGTAGGGGACAGAGCCCAAGGGTATACCCAGGGCAGTGCTATGCCAAGGAGACCAGAGCCCTGGCCTCCAGCTTCCGACCCCTGTTAAGAGCGAGTTCAAGACTCCTTGAAGGGCCAGGATTTAGCTCAGTGGTTCCACTGCAAGGATCCGAGTTCAATCAACAGTACCAAAAAAAAAAAAACCTCCCTGAAGCCGGCAGCCTCTGGGCCCAGGAGAGGGGCCAACACACCCCTAAGGGGCTGATTCATGGGGGAGATTTCACAGAGCCACCCCCTGCCCAGGAAAATCCCGCTTGGCTCTTGGGGAGAGGCAGGGACCTGGAGCAGGAACCACAGGGACAGGAGGCTGCTTCGGGCTCTGCAGCTGCTGTCCAACCCCAGAGCCCAGACTGCAGCGTTGCCTACTCTGTCCCCAGGCAGGGACCCGTGTGGGCCCCAAAAGCTCCCTGTGTGCCTACTGGGTCCAGGTGGTGTTCTAAGTCCTAGGCATCCAGCAGAAAAGAGGAAACCAAATGTCCTGCCTTCCTGGAGTTCACAGACACAAGCCAGGCGTGGTGATGCACGCTCACAATCTCAGAACCACCCTGGGAGGCTGAGGCAGGAGATGGCAAATTTGAACCAGGCCTGGGCATTTTAGCAAATGAATGAGATCTTGTCCCAAAATTAAAGGAACAAAAAGGCAAGAGCTGTCCATGTAGCCCTGAATTCCGGGCTCTGGGTTCAATCCCTAGCACAAGAAAGAAAAAAAAAGTCCGAATATGTTAGAAGATAAGCACCACTGGGGAGAACAGAGAGAGGGCGGAGGACACGGAGGGTGATGTGGTCTTCAACACGATGGCTCAGGCCACCATCCTGACTGTGGGACAAGGGCGGACACAGGAAGCTGGTGACAGGGTGCAGGGGCCACCAGGAGGGGCAGCCCAGACAGGTGGCCGGGGTTAGCGGCGGTGGAGGCGAGGGTGGCTCTGCTGTCTGGTCTGTTGGACTTAGCGGGGCTGCCAGGTTTCGGAGACTTCCCTGCACCACCAGGCTGGTCCCCATACATGTCCCCTGGGGCTGTGTGCACATCTGATCCCCCGACTGTGCTCTGCAGACCCACAGCCCCTGCTGGGGAGCTCTTCATGCATCTCTTCCGGCCCAGGAACCCAGCCCCGGGCACTGGGACCAGAGGCTCTGGCGGGCGGCCACAGGCCAGCACAGGCAGCTGCGTCCTGGACACTCACAGACCCTTGGCCTCCAGCCCGGTGTGGGTCAGCCAGACCTGACAGTGACGGGTCCCTCCCAGCTGCCAGCCCCAGGCAGGGACATCGGAGGCCTCCAGTGAAGGCCTCAGAGGTGGCCCAACCACCTTCCTCAGGGCCCCATTGTAGATTCCCAGAGTCCACACCCCTGAATTCCCGACTCAGGCACCTTTGGGGCCCAGGCAGCTGGACCCGGCCACCATCGAAAGCAGCGCTGCACAGAGCCCTTAGCCCAGCAACCTGCTGTGTCCCCCATCCAGAAGGCTGAGGTTAAGAGTGGGCTCAGCAGGCTGGGGATTTAGCTCAGTGGTTTCGCCGCCTGCTGCGCAAGCGTAAAGACCCGAGTTCAATCCCCAGTACCAAAAAAAAAAAAAGAGTGGGCTCAGAAGCCAGGCATGGTGACACACACCTGGAATCCCAGCACCTGGAAGGCTGACCCAGGAGGATCACCGTGAGTTTGAGGCCAGCCTGGGCTACATAGTGAGTTCAAGGCCAGCCTGAACTGCATAGCAAGACCCTGTCTCAAAAAACTGAAAACAAGCATACAAAATGCTGACCAGACAGTGCTCTACCACAGAGTTACATCTCCAGCCTTTTTTAGATTTTATTTTTCAGACAGAATCTCCCTAAATTGCCCAGGCTGGCCTCAAATTTGTGACCCATAAGTGGCTCTCTTCCCTCAGCCTCCTGAGTAGCTGAGATTACAGATGTGTGCCCCCAGCCCCAGCACGATCTGAATTTTTTTCCAGGACTGGGAATGGAATCCAGGAATTTACACTGAGCCACATCCCCACACACTGTAATTTTGTTTTTTGGGTTTTGTTGGGGTTTTTTTTGGTACCGGGGATCAAACTCAGGACCTTGTGCTTTCGAGGCAGGTGGCAGCATCACTGAGCTAAATCCCTGGCTTTTTTTTTTTAAATTTTGATCCAGAGTCTCACTGAATTGCCAAGTTGCCCAGGCTGGGTTCCCACATGCCACCCTCATGTCTCAGCCTCCCAGAGTGCTGGGATTATGGATATGTGCCACTGCACCCAGCTACAACCTGAATTCTTGTTTTATATTTTTTTATTTTTTGGTACCTGGGCTCGAACTCAGGTCCTTGCACTTGTGAGGCAGGCAGTGGATCCAGTGAGCTAAATCCCTGGCCCTACAACCTGAATTCTTAAAGACAGCCCAAGCTGCAGACATTCTGTTCCTGCCTCATTGTTTAAGAGAGAATCAGGTGCCCCTGAAGAATTGGATGTTGTGGCACCGAAATAACTTCAGTTCTTTCTCCCCCTTCCCCAAGCTGGGCACTGCCAGGCCAGAGGGGCCTCAAGAATCATGGGAGAAAACAGACTCTTGGCTTGTGCATTTCTTGCCAGCACCAAAGCCTGGCCTAGGTGACAGAAAGGTTGGGGTCCAAGTGTCTCTGGGCTGATCTGCTGCCCTTCTTTTCCCCTGCTCCCCCCACCCCCCACCCCGGCTCTGGGGGAGGGAGACAGAGAAGGGAAGGAAAAAAGGGATAGAGAAGTGGGGAGAGTTGTTATAGCTCTCATTCTGTTTCAGAGCTAGGCAGCCACTCACAGTTGCACAAGTTGTGCACTGCATAACTCCAGAGGGCACCAGGCCCCTCAACATCACCAAAATCTGCTTAGTTATTAGCACACTTTTCAGGCAGGTGAAGTAAAATGTCCTGCAATGGAGCAGCTTCTGCTAACTAGAATCATGCGAGCCAAGCAGGATAAAGGTGTGAGTGCCTTTCCCGCCCAGACGTCCCAGCTAGTCCCTGTCCCACAAGCCACCTCACCCCACACACAAGGCTACAACTCCACTGAGACATTCAGGCCCCAAGCAACCTGACAGTGGTCACCTCTAGCGCCATCTGTAGGCCATCTGCAAGCCCTTCCTGTCAGGCCTCAGTTTCCCGATCTGTAACAGACATTAACAGACAAGATGACTTCTGCATATGTGAGGGCAGTGATTACAGCGGGGTTCATCCTCAGGATCCCTTTACTCAGGAGGAAGGAGCCGGCCCACCCAGTCCCAGCCACCCTGGATTACCTGACACCCCCGCGGGCACCAGGCCCCGGTCTGAGGCTGGGGCAGCCCATGTTTGTTCCCAGTGGCAGCTGTTGTTGTCCTTCCAGCTCTGCAAAGAGACCCTGGTCACTGCTTCTTAGCCAGGGGACAAGGGACAGAGTCCTGCCTACCTGCAGGCATCTGGGAGGGTAAGCCTTCCTCGGGGCCTGATCACGCCAAACCTGTGTCCTCGAGAGCCCCCACCCCATACCCCTGCCCTCCTTCCCACCCTGCACCCTGCCCCACACCCCACCTGGAGCAGACACCGTCACCCCTTGATGCCACTCACTACCCCTGTTACCCTGGACCCAGCACCTCTGGAGCCAGCAGCTGATGGAACCACGCGCCTTCAACACGGGCCAGGATCCCCTGAGCCCTGCACCCCACCTCACCCTCCCCTCAGCACCTCCCTGAGCCGCCTTTGCCTGTGCTGTTCGCACAGCAAGAACCAGGACCATCCTTCCCTGTCCTTTCTCCTCTTTTCTCTCCAGTGAAATCTCAGAGCTGGGAGTGGTGGCGCACACCTGTGATCCCAGCACTGAAGGGCTGGGGAGAGGGGGAACTGAGGCGGGAGGATAGAAAGTTCAAAACCAGCCCGGGCTACATAGCGAGATCCTATCTCAAAACCCCAAACAGAAACAAACAAGTGTCAGGCTTCCTTCTGTACCACCTGTGTGGCCCTTGCCCCATCCTGGTGATAAATGGTGGTTTCCATGTGTCAATCTGTCCTGTTGGGCATGAACAGCCCCCAGGCCTGGGACTGATGGGCACTGGTCATGGGGACCTTTGCTGCCATCAGGGAGACACCTGCCTGGCCTCCTGCTCCCGGCTCCTCCCCTTGAACCCCTTTCACTATGAACCTTCAGACCTGTCTGATGGCACAGGAGGAGCCAGGACAGACGGCCCCTGGCCCCAGGGTTGTGCACAGGTGTGCCTGAGCACCCTGTGTGTGCACACAGCTGTGCACAACCCATTGGGGGGGGGGCTGTGGCTGTCAGCTCAGAGTGAAAAAGCCCATGCTTCTGGTTAAGAATCAAGAGAGCATTTTTATAGATGCCCCATCTCCCCCCACCAAGGGGAGGCCAGGGCAAATGATGCCCCCAAGCAGGGCTGGGACAGTCAGGAACCCCAAGTTCTTGTCCCACTGTTCTGACAAGTCACTGCACGACCTAAACAAGTCACCTTACTGCTCTATGCCTCAGTTTCCCTTTCTGTGAAAACAGGAGGGGAGATAAAACCAGACAGTCTCTGTCATCTCCCTCAGACATCCAGATTAGCACCTGGAAGGGCCGGGTATTTAGCTCAGTGGTTCTGCCGCCTGCCTTGCAAGCGAAAGGTCCCAAGTTCGATCCCCAGTACCAAAAAAACCTGTCAGATTAGCATGTGGAGTGCTGGACAGGCTTGTGACCCACACCACCATCCCCAGGGACACCTCGGGCTGTCTGAGGGGGAGGGGCCGGCGGAAGGAGAGCCCAGAGGTTCCGGGTGACACTAGGTGGCAGCCGGCCTCCCACCCTTGGTCTGTGGCTTCCTCTCCTTCCCATCCCTCCCTCCTGCTTCCCACATCTGAAACCGGAAGAGAAAGAGAAAGATCAGTTGCTCAATAGGAAAGGCTGAAGGCCTACCCCTTCCACACCCCTCATGTGCTGGGGGGCAGAGGAAGTGGGGCGAGGCTAGGTCCCCACCACCGGGCCCTTCCTTTATCCTCAAGAAGAGGCAGAACGTATCAAGTACAGGTGCAAATTCCCTATGATGAGTGTTATTGTTATGTATATCTAAAATGTATCGATAAATATTTTGCTACAAAAAAACCCACAGCCAGAGAGGGTCAGGGACCTGCTCTGGGGCACCCAGGGAGGAAGTGATGGAGCCAAGGTTGAACCCAGTGGCCAGTGAGCCCACCCCACAGGCTCTCACTGAGGACGGGACACATGAGTGGGCATGGCATGAAGGCCAGGAGGCACAGGCTCCTCCCGGGCAGGCCTTGCGGGGCTCCCTGTGGCTAAGAGCCCTGGAGACCCTGGCCTAGCCCAGGCCACTCTGCAGGGATGGGGACAGGACCCAGGAGCCGAGGGCAGCCACCATGGCCAGGCCATGAGCATGGCCACAGCAGTGGGAAAGCCAATCCCTCTCCACAGAAGGAAACCGAAGCCTGAGGTCACACAGTTGGAAAAAAGAAGCCTGTGTGGCCCGACCCCAAATCTTCTCCTCTCAACTAGTTTCTCAGAACATGGACCACAGAGGGTGTCTGTGGATGAACAATACTTGGTGATTTTTTTTTTGGTACCGGGCACCGAACTCAGGACTTTGCGCTTGCAAGGCAGGTGCCAGAACCACTGAGCTAAATCCCCACCCCCTAGGCTGGGTTTTAAAAGGAGTTGATGTAGCTGAGCCTGAGCCTGGTGGTGCACGCCTGTAATCCTAGCACTCTGGGAGGCTGAGGCAGGAGGACTGTAACTTCAAGACCAGCCTGGGCAATTTAGCAAGACCTTGTCTCAAAATAAAAAATAAAACAGGACTAGAAGTATAGCTCAGTGTGAAGGCCCTTGGTTTGCTCCTCAGTTCTACCAAAAAAAAAAAAAATTGATGTAGAGGAAAGTATTAAATGGATAACAGTTCAGGAGCAAAAATCTGATGTATGAATGAGATTTCAGAAAGGGCACATGGAACCATTCGGTCCTGGCCACCAAGGCTGACAAACACGTACATGCGGCCCCCGTGTCCCCTCTCCAGTGCTTCCAGCTGTGTAGTGGCAGCTGCTGGCCGGGGATATGGGAGGAGGATGCAGGCGCAGTCCTGGGCAGAGGGAGAGTGGGCAGGACGGGCGGGTGTTAGGGTGCAAGGCTCTGGGGTAGACGCTCCGGCCTCCGAGGTGCCTCACATAGTGCCCCTCACTCTTGGTTTCAGCTCCTCGTTTTGGCCCCAGTTCCTGTTCCCCTGCAGAGCCTCTGTCAGCCTTGCTCATCGGCAGGAGCCAGGGACAGGAGGGGCACCGCCCGTCCACCCTCCCAGCCTCCAGGCCCAGCTGAGACAGCCAGTACCACGCAGCTGACAGTGAGCTGGCAGCCGGCCACCTCCAGCCCAGGGGACCCAGGGAGGATGCAGAGTCCGGCCAGGGCCTGGCCGGTGACCCTGCAGTCTAGGATGAGCAGGGCGGCCGGTGCAGAGGTCACACACCCCTCTCACAGGGTAATACAAGGGCAGCCTCTGGAGCAGCTTCTTGGCCACTGGAGGAGGCTTCACCGCCCTGCGGCCTGTCCACGTGCCCTGGGGGCTGCCCAGTAGCCTTCACTGCTCCCAGCTGCAGATGTGACTCCAGGAGGCCATGATCACATTCTGATCAGTTCTGGGCCAGATGCTTTTCATGCAGGATTTTATTTAATCTTCACACCACCGCAAGGGCCAGATGCTGTTTTCCTTGTTCAACAGAGAACCAACTGAGTCTCAGAGTGAACCATCATGTCGGGCATGATGGTGCACGCCTGTAATTCCAGCCTTCGGGAGGCTGAGGCAGGAGGATCACTTGGAGTTCAAGGCCAGCCTGGGCAACATAGCAAGATCCTGTCTCAAAAAACAAAACACAACCCAAAAAGTGAACCGTCTTGCCAGAGGCCAGCTACATGACACAATCTGCTCTTCACATTTCTCCCAGGCCCACAAGGCCAGAGTTTACCACTGGAAAAGAGAGTCAGTCTTTCAATCTAGACTGGATTCCCCAATTTTTCTTTCTTTGAAGTACTGGGGATTGAACCCAGAACCTGTGCACTGAGCTACATCTCCAGCTCCTTTTATTTTTTTGAGTCAAGTTCTCACTAAATTACCAAGTTGCCCAGGCTGGGCTCAAATGTGGGATCCTCCTGCCTCAGCCTCCCAGAGTGCTGGGATTACAGGCATGCGCTATCACATTGCCTCCCAATTTAAACACACAGCACAGGGCAGAGCTACCTTGCAGCCCTCTTGCCCTCCTATACCTGAGTGAAGTCAGTTAATGATCACTGTGATCTCAAGCCATGCTTCCACATCCACTGCGTCATTTAGCCCAAGCCAACAAGCCATCATTATCCCCTTGTACAGCTCAGGAAACTGAGGCTCAAAGTTCAGGAAGGGACCTCATGCCCACCAGTGGGCGGTGCCCCGCCAGCACTACAGCCCCCCCACTCTGCTCTCTGTTCCCCCACTCTGCTCTCTGTTCCCCCCACCACCCTTCTCCCCAGCCTTTCTCCCAGAACACTTTGGTTTGTTTGCTCTTGGCAGTACTGGAGATTTCACCAGTATGCTAAGCAAGCACTGTACCAACCGACCTACTTCACCAGCTCTCTTTATTCTATCTGAAGATAGGGTCTCTAAATTCCCCAGGGTGTCCTTGAATCTGTGATCCTCCTGCCTCAGCCTCCCCGGTAGCTGGGGGAATCACAGGCGTGTACCACCAGGCCTGGCCCCAAAGCACAGGGTGAGGGAGAGAGGGTGAGGACCCTCTCAAGAGGGACACGAGGCTGCAGGAGAGAAGAGACTCCACATGGCTCCAGGGTCCCCATTTCCAGGCTCCTTCCTTGTGGGGGTCCCAGAATGAAGGGTGGCCAGCCGGGGATTTAGTTCAGTGGTGCCACCACCTGCCTCACAAGCACAAGGTCCTGAGTTTGATTCTGGTACCAAAGAAAAAAAAAAATGACCAAGAAGGGCGGCCCTTCTGCGACTGTCCTGTGTCCTCAGGCTCCTTTAACCATTGCTCATAGGACACGGGCTCAGTCTCCTTTAACTCCTGCCACAGGACACAGCCAGCATGCGAGTGTCTGACACAAAACATACAAAGAGCTGCATCGGGTTGTTTTTCGGGGAAGTTAAACAAGGTAACCGCCTGCAGGTGGGGAGGATTTGTAATAAGCTGTGAGCATCCACTCCTCCCCCTGATAGCTGTGGATCCCTGGTGACAGAGTTGAATTTCACTCCATTCAGTGACATAACCGGATTGACATTCAACTTTCTGGTGTGACTAGAAGATGATCTTTAAAAATGAACATCCAAGCCAGGGGTTGTGGCACACGCCTGTAATCCCAGGACTCAGGAGGCTGAGGCAGGAGGATCATCTCAAGTTCAAGGGCAGCCTGCACTATATAGTGAGTTCAAGTCCAGCCTGAACTACTTAGCGAGACCCTGTCTGAAAGCTCACGGCTTTGGAGTCTGGGAAGGGCAAGATTGAGGGGCAGCTCTCACAGGGTGTCATACATGGCAGGAGGTGTCCCACGGCAACACCGCAGGAGAGAGAGGGGGAAAAAGAGCCAAGTCCCTCTCTTTCCTAACTAACCACTCCTTCAACAAGGGCCTGGACCGGTGGTGGCGAACCCATGGCAGGTGTGTTATTTGTTTTTCTTTTAAAACAAAAGATGTTAATGTAGGAGTTGTTTTTTCTAAACTGAAACCTTGGTATTCAGGCTTAATTGCAGTGTTGGCACTTTGTGATAAATAAGTGGGTTTGGGGTTGCAGTGTGGGCATTCTCCTCTAAAAGTTTTGCCATCGCTGGCCTGGACCCACGCATGAGGTCAGTCTGCTGAGGACCTGAACACCTATGAAAATCCACCTCTTAACAGAGTCATGGCGACAATCACATTTCAACATCAGTTTTGAGGGGACCCCCAAACCGCTATAGGGCTCACAAAGAAAACAGTTACATCAGAGTATAATCATCATTTGTTTGTTTGCTTGTTTCTGCAGTACTAGAGATTGAGTCCAAGGTCTCATACATGCTAGGCAACTGCTCTACCACTGAGCTGCATCACCAGCCCTTTTTAAAAAATTTTAAAATTTGAGACAAGGTCTCACTAAGTTGCCCAGGCTGCCCTTGAACTTGGCAATCCTCCTGCCTCAGCCTCCCAAGTAGCTGGAATTATAGGAATGTACCACCACACCTGGAAAATTATTTTTTTAAAAAACAAACGTTTGGGCCAGGGATGTAGCTCAGTGGCATGGCACCTGCCTGGCCACGTGCACAGTCCTGAGTTCAATCCCTGGTACCAAAAAAAATACAAAAGGAAACATTAGATGTAGTAATAGGCATTCCTTCTAACTAATGCATGAAATGTCAAGATCCAGCAAAAGGTCTAATAACTACTGTAGCTTTGACATAGCTATGAACGTAGACCATATTTTGAAATATCTACAAAAGCTACAATGTGATTTCAAAATATTTATAATTCTTAGTGACACCATCTCAGCCCCAGCTAATACTGTTATGGTTTGCTGCCTATGTTCATCATCAAAGAGATAAAATTCAGATCTAATTTAGTAAAAATAATGAGGTTTTTTTCTTCCAAATTTTAAAGACTCCTTGAATTCTATCCTTGGATCTTTGGGAGTTCCATAGGATAACAACTCTTGGCCTAATTTATTTATTATTTATTAATGTAATTATGAGACAGGGACTCGCTCTGTAATCCAGGCTGGCCTTAAACTTGAGATTCTCCTGTCTCAGCTTCCCATGTGGTGGGGTTACAAGCATGTGCCACAACACCGGACTTCTCTTTTATTTTATAGCACATATATGTAATTGTATTAAATATGGGTTAAATTCAGAAGTAAAGTGGCTAGCATGTATCAGGTCTCAGGACACAGGTCCCCTGTGCCCGGGGCCTGGGATGCTGCTTGGTGGCAGAGTCATGGTCTGGCACAGGGTCACACTGCTTCCCACCACCCATGGCCTCTGTGTCACCCTGACCCTCTCAGCTGGTGGGAAGTGGCACTAGGGATGAGGACATTCTGAGAGGCCCAGCCATCGGCCTCCCCCAGACCCCCCTCCTCCTGCCCCAGCCTGGGTCCGGGATTCCCCCAGAAGCGGAAGCAAAATGCGGTGGCAGCTTCCCCTCTGCCCTCACCAAGGTCACATGAGGTGCAGGAGCCACATGACCATGACCACATTGCTCCCACAGCCCTGAGCCCTGCAGCTGGTGTCCTGGTCCTCCCTCCACACTAGGTGACTCCAGGCCCTGGGACCCCAGTTCCTGGCAGCCAGGCCCTGCCCCAGACCCTCCTCTCTGGCCTGTCACCCTCCACTCTCCCAGGCAATCCTCAGCTATGGCAGTGCTGAGACCAGAGTAACAGGGCCTGCGTTGGCACATGTCTCTCATCAGCTTGGGAAGCCTTGATCTTTCTGGCTTCTCCCAGGGACCCCATCTATTCCACTGAAACAACGCGCTGAGGACATAATGCGCTGATGTGGCTGAATTTCATACCTGTTTAAGAGAACTGAAAATATTCTGAACCACAATGAGACATCATCTTACCCCAGTTCAAATGGCTATCATAAAATAAATAAATAAATATATATATATATATATATATATATATATATATATATATATATATATAGCCAGTAGTGTGATGGGCCACAGTTGTAACCCCAGCATTGGGGAGGCTGAGGCAGGAGGGTCACCACAAGCTCAAAGCTAATCTGTGCTATCTACTGAGTTCAGGACCAGTCTAAGCTACATAGCAAGACCATATCTCACACACACACACAAATTAACAAATGCTGGCAGGGACTCAGAGAAAGGGGAACTGTCATATGCTGTTGGTGGGAATGGAAATGAGTACAGTCTCTATGGAAAACAGTACGGAGGTTCCTCAAGTCACTAAAAACAGGACTGTCACATGACCCAGCAATCCCACTTTTGGGTGTATGAGGAAAGGAACCGGGGTCACATGTTCACGGCAGCTCTGGTTACAGTGGCTAAGAGGGAATCGACCCCACCATCCACCAACAGATGGAGGGATAAAGAAATGCACATACACATGATGGAACACATTCAGCCATAAAAATGCAGGAAATCCTGTCACTTCCTGCTACATGGATGGAATGGAGGACATCATGCTCAGGGAAATAAGTCAGGCGCAGAGAGACAAATCCTGTGTGTTCTCAGCCAAATGAGGAAGCTAACAAAATTGCTCTCATAGGACAGAGGAGGAGATGGAGAAAAGTTGGCTCAGGAGTCAGAGATACAGTTAGGTTGGAGGATTGAATTGTGATGGCCAATAGGGAAGCAGGGGAACTAAAATGAACCATCATTTATTGTGTATTTCAAAATAACTACAAGAGAGGACTTTTAATATTTCCAACACAAAGAAATGATAAATGTTTGAAGAGATAAAAATGCTAGTTGCCCTGATTGTTGTAATATATATACATGTCAGATTATCACACTGTACCCCCAATCTGCACAATCATTATTTTCTCTCAATTTTTTTGTTTTGTTTTTTAGGCAAAGTCTTACTCTGTAGCCCAGGCTGACCTCGAACTCATGATGACCCACCTGCCCCAGCCACCCGAGTGCTGGGACAACAGGTGTGCGCCACCATGCCCAGCACAAATTTTTCTTTTTATTAGCACATGTCAGCAGTGCTTAATGATTACATTCAACATGGGGAGCTGCTATATGTGCAGAATACATCTTGATTCTTTTCAGGTCCCTTTCCCTTCCCCTCCCTCCCTCTACAATTGTTATGGATTAATGAGGACTTTTAAAAAAAAAAACATTTTTAGGGCTGTGGGTACAGCTCAGTGGGAGAGAGCCTGCCTAGCACGTGCAAGGCCCTCGGCCTATTCCCAGCATTGAAAAAAATAAAAGAATAAAACGAAATGTATTGTTTTTAAAGAGATCTTTTGCAAAAGGGAATGGACCAAGAGATGGAAGGAGAGGGAAGAGAAGGGGATACTTCTGTTTTAGAAGGGTATGCTTCCGGTTTCGATGTGATTCACCGTGTTTGTCTTGGCTATCCCTGGGACCCACAGAGGTGTGGGATGGATCTCCTGTCCATCCCCCAGAAGGAAGTAAGAGAGGCAGAACCCACTTTGGGGCATTTGCAACTCACAGGGATCCTGGACTTTTGTTTCCTGTCTGTCGTAGGCTACAGTCATCCCAGCCCAGTAGTGTGTTTTATTTGTTTTGTTTTTTGTATTTTGGGGACAGGATCTCACTCTGTATTCCAGGCTGGTCTCAAACCCAAGCCAATCCTCCTGCTTCGAATCCCAGCTCTTACTAGCTATAATTTACCAGCTATGACCTGCAGAGAGTCCCTTAACCACCCTGTGTCTCAACTTCCTAGTCTGTAAAACAAGAATATTCAGCCTACAGCTGTGTAGGTGTCTGTTCGGCTTCATAAGAAAATGCAAATTGTATCTAAAGTGGCTGTGCAAGATGTCAAAACCAGGGAGGGGGAAAAATAAACTGGTTCTGTTAATTTTTACTCCCAACAACTGTGTTTAAGAGATCGCACGATTCATATCCTTTCACCTTTATGTTTGTTTTTGTTTCTGCAGTGCTAGGTATAGAACCCAGGGCCTTGTGCATGCTAGACTGGGCTTTTCCCCTGAGCTACACTCTCACCCCCCCTTTCACTTTTTTACTACCACATATGATATATAATAGTCACATTCATTTGGGGGAATTGGTACATATATAATTTCTCTTTTTTTTGGTACTGGTGATCGAACTCGGGACCTTGCACTTGTGAGGCAGGCAGCAGAACCTCTGAGCTAAATCCCAGACACTTTTGACTTTTTAAGGCAGGGGTTTGCCGTGGAGTTCAGGCCAGCCTGGAACTTGCAGCAATCCTCCTGCCTCAGCCTCCTTAGTGCTGGGATTACAGGCATGTACCACCATGCCTGGCACTCTTTGATTTTTGCCAACCAAATGGGTATTAAGTGTTATTCATTATGTTGCTTATTTGTATTTCTCTGAATGCTAATGAGTTGAGCATGTCTTCATATTCATTAGCTCTACATGCTTTTCCTTTGGTAAAATGCCTATTCCTGTCTTTTATTCATTTTCCTATGGTATTATCTCTTTGTTAATTGACTTACAAGACTTTTTTCTATAAATGTATTTTCTTATGACCTCTTAGTACCAATCCTGTATTGGTTACATAATTAGCTTCCCCTAATTTTGAGTCTTGCCTTTTTATTTTATGCAAGCTCTTTTGATCAGCAGGTCTTAATTTTTATTTATTTATTTATTTATTTATTTATTTATTTATTTATTTGGTATCAGTGATCAAACTCGGGACCTTGCCCTTGCAAGGCAGGTGCCAGAACCACTGAGCTAAATCCCCGGCAGCAGGTCTTAATTTTTAAAAAGGAGTATCAGAAAAACATTGATCTAATATTCTAACTCTTAAGCTATTGATCTATTTGGAGTTAATTTTTGGTGTATGGTCTGCGGTAAGGATTTTTTTCTTTTCCATATATAATCAAGCTGGGGTCAGTGATGCACACCTATATCCTGGCTACTCAGGAGGCTGAGGCAGGAAATTGTAAATTCCTGCCCAGCTGAGGCAACTTAATAGGATCCTCTCTCAAAATAAAAAATTCTTCAAAAATGGCCGGTAGAGAACCTTTCAGTTCAACATCCAGTACCACTACTTATAATTAATTGATGGATTAATTGAATTTGGGGCCAGGGATATAGCTCAGTGGTAGAGACCTTACATAGCATTGTATGAAGCCCTAGGTTCAATCCTCACTACTATAAAAATAGAATGATAGATAACCAAATTGTCTAGCTGCATTTATAGAGCAGAATGGAGCTTTTTTTTTTCTTTAATTTTCTGGAGCCAATCTTGGGGCCTGAATGACAAATAATATGCTCATTCCTCAACTTCACTGATTACCATTTTATCTGACATTTCTAGAACAATTCTAGTTATTCTCTGCTGGACAAGTTACTTTCCTCGGATCTGCCCATACTCCTCTCCTTTGTCACCTGGTTCTTGGTATTAGATCTTTTTAAAAATTAATGCTAAGCTGGGAGTGTTTGTACACACCGGTAATCCCAGCACTCTGGGAGGCTGAGCAGAAGGATTGCAAGTTTGAACCCAGCCTGAGCAACTTAGAGATGTAGAGATCCTGTCTCAAAATTTAAAAACCAAAACCAAATAAGAGCTGAAGACTGGAGATGTAGCTCGGTGGTTGCCCAGCGTGTCCAAGGCCCTCGGTTGCATGCTTGGCACTGCAAAGAAAGAAAGAACAACAACAAAGAAACAGAGAAAGAGAGAGACAGAGAGAGACAGAGAGAGAGAGAGACAGAGAGAGACACAGAGAGAGAGAGACAGAGAGAGAAACATTGGGAGAATCCTGAAGCTGCTGCATAGTGCAGTTCCGGAAGCCCAGTCCTGGGAAGCTGCCATCCCAGCAGGAAGCCATCACTTCCCAGCAGCCGTTTCCTGATCCCAGGCCCCAGCTGGACAGAAGAAATTGGGCCTTTGGTGTCTGGGTTCTTCCCACAACCTGAAGGAGAAGCAGGCAGGGAAGAGTGTGGCCAGGGGGCTCAGGCTCTGGTATGACCTCAGGTGTGAGTAACTTCCCTGGCCTGCACCTGTAAAATACAAGATCCTGGGCTTCCTCCAGAGACAGTTAGCAGCCCCAGGGCACAGCAGTGGAACAAAAGCTGGGATGACAAAGTTAACTCTGCCTGCCTGGCATGGCTTGGCTCCTCTCAACATCATGAGACCCCAACTCACAGAAGCAGTATGCATGAAATGCGAAATCGTTACCATGAAAAACATCAACAAGCTCAAATTGCTAATTGCAGAGGCTTCGCCGCTGGGTGATACATCACGAGCTTCCTGCCTGCTTTACTGTAGGTGACACCTCCGAGACATGGGTTACCATCACCTGGGTTCCTTCCCAGGGACGAGAGGCCACTTCTGAGAATACTGTCTCTTCCCGGGGCCTGCAGATACACAAGAATTCCACAGCCTTCACGACGAGGTCTGGATCCACAAGAAAGAATGTCTTTTGGAACAGAACCTCTGGCCTGTGAGGATTACAGGTGCCCCAGCAAGTTACTCAGTACCTGCAGCCCTCTTCCTTCACTCTGCCACTTGCTCCCTCCCTTCAGCCTGAGTCCCAGTTTGTCTGAGCCACCTATAATCCCAGAACTCAGGAGGCTGAGGCAGGAAGATCACTACAGCATAGTGAGACCTTGTCTCAGAGAAAGAAGTTGGAAGGCAGGAGCTCAACCCTTCCTGAGCTCCCAGAAACTCTTTGGGATGTGTTCCTCCCCTGCAGCCCCTCAGACCCCAAGAAGAGCTCAGGTGCTGTTCAGCCTGGGGTGCCTTGTGTTCTTCCAGGGGTGCCAGTCAGTTCAGAGAGGGTCAGGCCTCCTTGAGACAGAGCCAGCCACGGAGTCACAACCCCTAGAGGCACCAGCTTGTACACACCCCATGACTCTGGAGCCACCAGCCTCAGCTTCAGCACAGCCTGGCTGCTTCCCTTCCGACCCAAGGCCAGAGCAGATGGGGAAGGAAATGGGGCCGGGGGGTGCTGACTAGGCTGGATCCAGCCTGCCTGGAGGGAGCAGAAGGGACTGGCCTTCCAAGTCTGTTTTTGCAGATCAGACAAGGTGAGCACAGACCTCACCTTGACCTTGCAGGAGGCTGGAGAAGGGTCTTGATCAGTTCACACTGCACACTATAGGACTTTCTCCTCCCCAGCTGCCATGAAAGTAGCTGTAGGTAAGAAATGCTCCTTTCTTAAATAATACTCTCCCTTGTGGTTCCAGCCCGGGAATGAAGCAAGACAAGAAAGAAAACAAAGAGATGTAAACTAAACATAAACAAATGAAACAGGAAAAAAAAATATGCCTGTGATCCTGGCTACTCGGGAGACTGAAGCAGGAGGATTGCAAATTCAAGGCTGCCCTGAGTAATTTAGCAAGACTCTTTCTCAAAATAAAAAATAAAAAGGGTTGGGAATGTAGCTCAGCAGCTCAGGGATAGATTATTGCCTAACATGTGCAGGCCCCTGGGTTCCAAACAAAGCAAAACTAAACGAACACGCCTGATCCTGTATCTCTGTGCTCTGCTGAACTCTCCTGACACCGTAGCCTGGGGACACAGGTGTCTAGCATGTCCACAGTAACCACTCAACTCTCTACAGCCTGTTACGGTCAAGGGAAGATAAATCATCCATCGAAGTCAGGATTTCTCAACCATATTTGGCATCAGATGTTGTGGGCCCACCATGTGCCGCAGAGGATGTTTTACGGCATCTCGGGCCACCTGCTAGGTGTCAGTGCCAATGTCCCCCAGTTGTGACAAATACATCTGCAGACATTTGTGAAGTTCTGAAGGGCAACAGCACCCCTGGCTGAGAACCACGCACTAGACCCATTCTACTACCCATTCTACCCATTCTAGACCCGTTCTTGGAGATAAGACGTTGTTTGCTTTTCAACAAGCACAGAGTATGAGGAAAAAGACCCATGGACAGCGGGGTGTGGCCCTGTGCCTAAAACCGGCTCAGGATTTCTAGCAGAAATCCACCCCCAAGAAGCATCCTGGAAGGGAAGGTGAGTGCCTGTCCTCCTCTTCCTCCTATTGTTGAGAATACAAATGCAGAGCCAGCTGTGGTGGTGCACATCTGTAATCCCAGCCCTCGGGAGGCTGAGGCAGGAGGAGTACAGTGAGCTCGAGGTCAGCCTGGGCTCCATGTGAGTTCAAGGCCAGCTTGGACTGCATAGCAAGACCCTGTTTGAAAAAATCAAAATTAAAAAAAAAAAAACCCTGTGAGTCATCTCTGACTTCCCTTCCTCCCACATTCACAGAGCCCCAACACCACCCCCCATTCTGCCTCAATAGAATCTACCCCTCCCCTCCTGCCCCTAGGCCACTGTCCCAGCTCAGAGCCCTGCGGCCCCTCACTGGTCCACCCTATGGCCTGTGCCTGCCTCCTAACACCTCCCATACCTTTTCTCCATCTCTAGGGGAAAGTCCAGCTTTCTGGGTGAACATCATGACCCCCATGTCATCTCCAGTTTGTCCCTTGGCACCTCTCCCTCCAGAACACTAGACCACCCTGAAGAACGCTGTTTCTCTGTTTCCTCTGTTTGCTAAACTCTTCCTCCTCTGTCAAAGCCCAGACAAAAGTGACCTCCACTGTGAAGCCACACCTGATTGCCCTAGCAAAAGCAGTTCTGTAGAACCTGCTCATCTGTCTCCCACCGAGCTTGTCGCCCTCATTTACTGAGTCGGGGTGACTGTCTCCCCCAGGGAGCAACGCAGGGAGGCTGCTGTTTCACTGTACTCAGAGTCCAGAGCACTTAATGTGATGCTGGCATCCAGCAAACATCTTCAGTACTCGATTACCAACCCCTACCATGCGGCAGGCCCCAAGCTGGAGGCTGTAACTAAATGATCTCATGGTAGGGCTGGGGTGTAGCTGAGTAGCAGAGTGCTGGGCTAGCCCAGCGCCAGAAAATTGTAACAAAATAAAATAAATACTCGTCTCATCCTCAACATCTCCCTGCCAGGCATGACCATCTTCCCTGAGAGCAGTGACTACGATTCAGGGAGGCTAGGCAGCCGCCTCCTGTCACACAGCTTATGCAGGGCAGTGTCACAGGCCAACCCTCTCCACTGCATCCGTCCACCTTAGGATCTGGCCTTTCCCCTCTGCCAGCCCCAGCCCTGGGCTCCAGGGAAGACTCATGACCAGAACTAATCAGACCCGGAAGGGAGAAAAGTCATTTGTTCTTGTATTCAGCTAAGAAGTTGGGGATTATTGTTGTTGTGGGTTTTATTTTGTTTGTTTTTTCAGTCCTGGGGATCAAGCCCAGGGGCTCCTGCATGCCAGGCAAGTGCTCTACCACTGAGCGACATTCCCGGCCCAGCTGGGATCTCTTAAAAAGGAACTTTTAATAGGAAACCAAGGAAGAGCCAAACATACACACACACTTTTAATAAAACTCCTCCCACCAAGCTGTTACTTCCTTTCAACTGAAACCAGCAGGTCAACCCAGGGTAGTGGTGCATTGCTTGTAATTCTAGCATTTGGGAGGCTGAGGCAGGAGGATTGCCTTGAATCTGAGGCCAGCCTGGACTATGTAGGGAGACTCTGTCTCAAAAATTCAAAAAACGAAAAACAGTAGATGAGTTAGATGGACTCAGAGATCCTTATCCACCTCCTCCCCCACCCTGTGATTCCATGATGAGTTTTTCAGGGAGAGAGTGGGCTGAATTCTTAGGGGACAGAGGACCCTAGGGACATAGGCTAGAGAAGAAAGGGAGGGGCAAAGTGGGTCTGCACAAAGGGGAGACCTGTCTCAGGGGCTCCCTGCACCTCCTCTCCAGGGCCTCTGATGGCCCTGACCAGGCTGGAGCTTGATAGGCCTAGAAATTGGGGTCCAGACCTGTGTGCTTCCTGCTTCAGGAGGAGTTCTGAGTCAGAACTCTTGTGGTGGTGCCTTCCTGTAATTCCAGCACTCTGGTAACCTGAGGCAGAAGAATCCCAAGTTTGAGCCCAGCCTGAGCAATTTATCGACTTAGTGAGACCCTGTCTCGAAACAGAAGATAAAAAGGGGGTGGGGGTCGGGTCTGGGGATGTAGCTCAGTGCAAAGACCCTGGGTTCAATCCCCAGTCAAAAAAAAAAGAGAAAAAAATGGCTCCTAGCCCCTCTCTAGACCTCAGCGTGGGTCACCTCCCCTGCTATGACCTCTCAGGCCCTGCCTGGACCCTGTCCCCACTCCTGCCACGAGCCCTTCTGGAAAGCCCCATTGAGCTGCTGACGCAGGAGGGGAGACGAGCCGAGCCGGGGGCGAGTTCCTGTGAAGCCCAGGCTCTGGGCTGCAGCCCTGGAGCCCCAGTCATTTCCCTTCCCCCTCTTCCCTGCTAGGAGCCCGTGGTTTCATCACCGCTCAGTCCTTGTCCTTATAAGGCAAGGCCACAGCTGGCTGGGGAGCTAGGCACCGCCCTGGGGCATCCTCCAGCTGCAGGAACGCGGGGAGCCCCGGGCCCAGCCCCTGAAGTCACACACAGGCAGAAGGCACTCGAAGTGGCCCCAGGGGATCAGTTCCCAAGTCCTGACACTCACTTTGGTCTTCTAGAAAAGTTGCTTAAGCCTCAGTTTCCTCTGTTGTCCTCATGAGGCCACTGTGACAACAGGGACCAACAGGCGGGCAGATAGGCGCTCTGTGACCCTGGGTGCTGGGCTTGATCCAGCATTTTCTACCAGGCTGGCCATGGGCAACCTGGCAGACAAGGGAGGATCTGCCCACTGTACAGATGGAGAAACTGGGGCAGGCTTGGCCAAAAGTCACCCCTGGGCCGTTTGCCTGCTGGCTCTTGCAGGGCTAAGGCGGAACCAGGGCCCAGGGTTTGAACCTCAGTGTGTTTGCCTCCTAATCTAAAGTTATGTGTTTCCTACAGGGAACTTTGCTTTTTGATAAGATTATGACAACAGACAGGAATTTCTGCCATCATCTCCCTCCCCTGTGTTCCCTCACAGAGCCTCCTGTCACAGGAATCTCCACAAGGGCAAGTTCATGTGGTTTTTCCTGAGGGCCCTATTTGTTGGGAGTAGGGGAGGCACCGAACCGGAAATTTGGTGGCTCCAGAGACACAAAACGATTCCAGGGCCCGGGCTTGGGTAGAGGCAGAGAGAGGCAGTCAAGACACCACTTTCCCACCAGGGCCCTCCCCACCCTCGTCCTGGGTCAGATCTAAAGACAGCCACCTTGTGGTGGGCAAAACCCAACCCTGTAACTGCCCACAGGACTTGAGGCCACTGGACTCACAGCCTGTGTTCAAAAGGAAGACACCGCTGCTCTCCCAGGCCTCCAGGCCCCAAGCACAGAGGAAAAGTGAGTCCTCACTACATCCTTCCGGAGCCTGTGGTAGGTCACCCACACCGTTCCCGCCCCCCGCCCCCCGCTGCTCTCTGCAAGGTGGCCCCCGAGAGAGGGGACCCAGTTCCTGGGTCAGGGTTGGCACTCCCATCATAAAGGAGCCGGTCAAGGGGAAGTGATTCATCTGAGGTTCCCCAGCCTCTGCTGGATGCTCACTCCATATCGCCGTCACAGGCCAGGCCTGTGGCAGGAGAATTCACGCAGGACTCAAGGTCACAACCACAGTTGATAGGGCCCAGATCAGGCGCTTCCTGTTATACTGGCCAAGGGCCGCTCTGTCCAGTGGCCCTCAGAGAGGAAGGGCCAGCTTTGGGAAGCAATCCCCTTTTGTGGGTGAGGAAACTGAGGCCCCCAAGACTGAGGCTCATGGGAAGTCCCCCTGTAGGGTCTGAATTTGGCATGCTGGCTTGGAGCTCGGTCTCCAGCTCCAGGGCTTCCCAGAGCTCTCACAGGGTGCTGGGATGTATCGGGGACCCCAGGCAAGAAACAGCCCAGACTCACCCCTAGCCAGAGCAGGTTCTTGGGGTGAGAGGCTGCTGGGATCTCCATTTGGATTTTAGTTGTTATAGGAAACACCTGTTCAGCAAGGCCCCTCAATGGATACTAATTGGGGAAAATCAGGGCAAGGTGCAACAGGTTTGCACTTGGTTTTCAGGTGCCTCCCCTAAATTGCTTATTATTGCCAAAAAAATTAAACATATAGTTTAAAAAAAAAACCCAAAAACCTCACCTGCCGGCAATCACAGGGTCCTGAGTTTGATGCCCAGTACCAGAAAAAAAAAAACAGGTATGTAAGGGGCAGACGGGTGTTGTAACTCCAGATGTGACACTCTGAGGCCCAAACCTACCAGGTAGTTTCCCTGCTGAGTGTCCAAACCCCAATCTAATCATAGGGAACTTCAAACAAACCCCCAATGTGGAACGGTCTTTTAGAGAGCTGGGAATGGCTAGTCCTGGATTCTTTCTTCAAAATGTCAATGTCATGAAAGGTAAAGACAGAATGGAAACATCTCAGGTTAAAGGAGACCAAAGAGCAATGACAATTGCCGGGCATGGTTGTGCACATCTGTAATTCCAGTACTGTGGGAGGCGGAAGCAAGAGGATCACAAGTTTAAACCCAGCCTGGACAATTTAGTGAAACCATCTCAAAATATGAGAAGGAGCTGGGGTGTAGCTCAGTATAAAAGTCCTGGATTCAGTCTCCAGGGCCACAAAAAGCAAGGGGTGGGAGAGAGAACAGTTATATGTAATATTTGATAATACATGGAAGAAAACTATAATAAAGGATATTATTGGGTCAAATGACAAAATTGGAACATAAACTACTAATGTTAAATTTACCAACACTGATACACGTACTGTGGTTACACGAGAAAAGATACCTACTTTTAGGAAACACAGAAGTATTTAGGGGTAAAGGATTATAACTTTCCAATGATTCAGAAAAAGCAAAAAATAAAAAACAAAATGTGTCCTTGTAAAAGCAAGCGATAAGACAATAAAGATGCGCAGAGTATGTGGGTGTTCTTTGTACTAGTCTTATTCTTGCAACTTTTTCTGTTTAGATTAGTCCCAAATAAAAAATGTTTAACCCTGGTGGTACACACCTGTAATCCCAGCACTTGGGAGGTGGAGGTAGGAGGACTGCTGTGAGCTCAAGGCCGGCCTGGGTTCCACAGTGAGTTCGAGGCCAGCCTGGATACAGCAAGACCCTGTCTCAAAAAAATTTTTTTTAAAAAGGGAAACTGGGCTGGGATTTAGCTCAGTGGTTCCACCGCCTGCCTTGCAAGTGCAAGATCCCGAGTTCGATCCCCGGTACCAAAAAAAAAAAAAAGGGAAACTGTTGTTCCTTATGACACTCAATCCCAGCTCCTGGAAACAGGTAGAGTGTGAATTCTACCAGGACTGGCTGAGAATAGAAGGCACCACAACCCTTCTATGGGCTTCCGGCCCAACTATGGGGACGAGGGACACCACTGACCAACTCCCACCTACTCTACTCCCACATCAATAAAAAGGCTTGGGGCAGAAGAGTTCCATAAAAACGGATTTATTGCCAAACTTCAAGAAAGGCTTTTCATAAGCAAAAGACACTGCCTCCTCCCCAAGGAGGTGGAAGGCAGCCCCACCCGGCCACCATCTGACAGGGGACACCAAGGCTCCAATTCTTAGATCCAGGTGACTTGTTTGCTGGTGGAGCAAGGTTCTTCCTAAGAGAAGGTGGCAAGGTTCATGTGACAGTGAGCACCTGGTGACGCTCCTGCTCTCATACAGGACAGACAGGGGACAGGAAGACTTCGGCCTGGGGAGGCTGCTAGGGGGGTGTGAACCATGGCAGTGTGGCTCACGTCTGCCCCTCCTCCCCTGTCCACAACTTCCCAGAACAAGGTGACAGTACAGCAAGGATGGCGGTGGCCTGCACTGGCAGGGCTCAGTGGGCACGACTGGTGACAGAAAGGCCGGGACAGGCTGCAGTGATCTCCTTCTCCTCTAGTAAACAAAAGTGCACATGCAGAGACCTCCGGGTCTGCCCCCCAACACACACTTGCCCCCCAGCCAGGCTCCACCCCAGGCCCACAGGTGCTCCCAGAGCCAGGGACGGGACAGAGAGGGCACTGGGAAGGGAGCAACATGGGGAGAAAAGGCTCCTCCTAATGGGAAATAAGGACAGGCAGCCCACCAGGGGCCTGGGCCTGGGGGTGGCCTCGGGGCAGCATGTGAGGAAATGACTGGGACACTACAGCAGTCTGGGCCAAGGAGGAACCAAGAGATCCCACTGGATCTCACCAGGGAAGCACAGGACGGGGAGGGCATCCTGAAGCCTGAATTGATGAGTTACACACAGCTGTCTGCTTGGTGACACCAGTCCTCCAGAGTATGCAAGGCTGAACACAGGCTGGTCCAGGAGTGGACTAAACCAGGAGACCCGTGGGTTCCTCTTCTCCCCGAATCCCCCAGACCTGAGCCTCCAGTCACAGCCCCAAAGGGACAGGGCCCTAGGAAAGGAAGCAGGCACACGGAGGGCCTCAAGGTAGCCAATGCTTCCTCACTCAGAGGCTTCCCACCGGCTTAGACCCAGCCGGCCCTGAAGCTGGGCCCAGGAAACTGCAGCTGCGGGAGGAGGTGGTCAGCCCAGGGTGTCTGGAGACCGGGGCTCAGCTGTGGTCTATTCGGAAGTCAGGAATGTAAACTACTAGGGGTGGGGAGCAGAGGCCATGCCACCCCCAGAGCCCCCAGCACAGTGCCAGAGCCCTGGGATGGTGTGGAACAACTCTGAGGCACTCAGGCTGAGCATGTGCTCCCGGCCGCAGCCCAGAGCCCCGGGGCACGGCCAGACCAGAGAGCCACACAGTGACTCGGGTGTCCCTGGCACCAAGCTGGGCAGACTGGCAGGATACAAGGTCCAGTCCTGGCCAAATCCTACTCACACAATGCCCTCTTAGTGCCCGGGCTGCAGAGCACGTTGCTTGTTGCTCAGCAGGGCCGGGCCTGAACAGCCTAGGGAGCACTCTTCCGGTACAGCATCACCAGCTCCTTCCGCTTCTCCCTGAGGCAGGGGGCCTCCTGGCCAGGCTCTCCTGAATCCCTCATTTCCTGCAGGACCTGGGTGGCCTGCCTCAGCTGTTCCACAGCTTGGCTCAGCAGGGTCTCGGTGTTTGCCGGGGGTGACTGGCTGCCCAGCACCTCGCTCAGCAGTCTCTCTGTCTGCTCTGAGGCCACCTGCACCTCCAGCTGGGCTCGGAACAGCCGATTCTTGGGTCGCCGAGGATGCTGGGAGCCGTCTCCAAGCAGGTCCCCCAGGGAGGAGCAGCGGGGATGGAACTGAGGTAATAGGTCCTGGTGAGGCTGTGCTAGGGACACTGCTGCCTCTTCTGGAGCAGTTCCTGGGGTGCCCGAATCTGGGGAGGGCTTGGGGGACTCGGGCCCATCATCCACACCATTCACAGAAATGTGGGCAGCGGTGGGGGCTGAGGGCTCAGGGGTCCCTAGACTCTGGGTGGGCCCAGAAGCTTCCACCCGGCTCAAGCAGGCCTTCATTTTCTCCGATAAGATCTTGGGTGGAGGTGTGGGGGGCCTCCGACTCTCCCGGCGGGGGGCGTCTGAAGTCTTCGAACAGGGCCCAGGGGACAGTTCCACACTCGGGGGAGCAGGGGGCTCCTTAGGAGCAGCAGGCTCTTCGGGGCTGGGGTTCTCCCAGCTCACCTTCAGTTTGTCAGCCAAGGTGTTGATGGGCGGCTCTTCAGACCCACTGTCCTCCTCTGTGGGGTTCTTGGAGTCCGAGGGGCTCTCAGGCTGGGCCTCGGCACTTGCTGAGATGGGGGTTGGGGGCCTCTCCGCGGCAGGGGGCTCCACGCTGTCACAGAGGCTGGTGGTCTCAGACTCTGGGGAAGGCTTGGTAGGAGGCATGAGTGCCGCCCGGGGCTGGGGCTGGGCCGCACTGACATCACTGCTGGGCACAAACTCTGGTGGGCCACTGTCTGGCACATCAAGGTCCAGGCGTAAAAGCCCATCGGAAGCTGCACTGGCGACCTGTGGGGAGACAAGATCCAGGTGTCACTTTGGCTACTGCCACTGGATCTGATGCAGGTACCCCAAGTCATCTCCAGCTCTCTCACCCGAGAGCCCCTCAGCAGCTCATTCTGTGGTCCAGGGCACAGGTGAAAGGGAAACAGCGACACCGACTTCAGGGGCCCACAGGGACCTTCTCAGGGAGCCCAGGAGGCCATGGAGTGGGGCCGGGCAGGCAGGAGACCTCTCCCACAATCCCTCAGATGGAGGGGTCTGGCTGGAACCCTCATTCCTCTCACATGCACCAAGAGATCAGGCCAATACCCACCCTGAATCACCGGAGACCAGGAGAGCCACCCCCTCCTCCCTCTTGGGTTCTCTGAGGCTCCTCCCAGGCTGGGCCCCCTCCTTGTCCAGGTCTCCTGCTCTCAGGCTCCTCACCCCTCCCTCTGCAGGCTCCTCTTCCCTAGGTACAGACAAGAACAGGCCGGTGTGTCTCAAAACAAACCCTCCAATGGCCTGGGGTGCCTCCTGCCCAAGGCCCCTTCTCTCCAGGGCACCCCCGGTTCTGTATCTCATAAGAGCCCTAAGCTGAGTTCTCTCAGAATACGTGCTGCCTCTTCCTCAGGCCCGCCCTTGTCACTTGGCTGATGGCCCTGGGTCTTGTGCCCGTCCCTCGGGAGGCCCTTGCCTCTCTGGCGGTCTCTTCCTTGGCTGCTGCTAGCTGCTCCCCTCTCCAGCCCAAACGTTGCACTGGCTGAGCTCTTATTCAGCCATCCCCCCGCCCCATCTGTCAGCTCTACTGGTCTGAAAGAGGCTCCTCCCCTCCTTCACCCTCCCCTACCCACTGTCTCCCAAATTCTCTGCACCCAGGCCTCCCTCCACCCAGGCTCCAGGGCACCTTCCTGCTCTGTCCACCAGTACCAAGGCACAAACTGGGTGGCTCTTGCTCCTCATGTCTCCCATCAGCCAACCTCTTCCCACTCCTGGGCCTGGAGGGCCAGTCTCCCACTCCTTCCTGGCCGCCTGCCTTTCCCTCTCTCACTCTGACCCACCCTGCCCAGGCCTCAGACTGACCTCTGGAAGGAATCTTCCATCACATCCCCAACTCTGCATCGAAGCTTCCTCCCCCAATCCCACCTTCCCAGCCAGCCTCCCACACAGACAGAGCCACTCATCCACCCTGAGCTGTCCAGCCTGGTTGCCAGCTCACCCCGTCCTGTCCGTGGACAGGTTTGTTCCGGCTGGAAGCAGACCTCTGAGGGGCAGACTCACCTCATGGGCCTTAGTTTTCCTGTGGCCAACTCTGCCCAGTGTGTGGACCCCAAATGAACAAGACCATGGCCTTGGGGACAACAACACCCTGAGCACATACAACACAGGTGCTGCCACTGCCCTTTCTGCCACTGCAGGCTCACCACTCAGTGAGCACCAGCTCCTGGCGTCCTCAGGAAAGGGGTCATCCCGAGCCTGGCTGCCACTGAGGAGCTGAGGCCTCAGGCTCACTGTCATCCCTTGTCCATGCTGAGGGCAAGACCGTACCTCCTTCAGGTGGATCCTGGTGGGCGGCCGCCGCCGCTGGCCCCCGCGTACCCGGTCCCGCGTCACATGCTCCAGGGCGCAGGTCTTGTCCACTTTCACCTGAGGAGGAGAGGGAAGCAGGTCAGTGCACCCGCCAGGCCTTAGGTGGAGTGGGAGGTACCCGAGGCGCCCCGCATCCTCACAGCAGCTGCCCCCTTGCCTCAGCCTCTCTGCCCAAGGGGCCCCCAGCCCTGACTCCTTGTATGACTGCAGTTATCTAAGCAGTCTGGAGGCCACCTTGGGGCTTTGCTGGGGACTGGACAGGAGCCAGACCCCGCTCCCCTGGTGCCGTAACCCACACAGTACTGCCTGCCCTGGCCTCGCCCATTCTCCTGGGCCCTGGGGACACCCAGGAAAGAGCTGGGCCTCTGCCCTTGGGCCCAGGAGTCTGGAGAACAGCAGCTCCTCTCTGAGGGCCAGGAAAGGGATGAAAACAGGTGGGAGCCTGAGGTGGCATATCCCTCCCAGGAAGTGGGAGTGCTGTGGCCTGACGGGCTCCAGCTGTCTCTGTTCCTCTGCACTGCTGAGACTCCGCTGAGGCCCAGGCCATGGCTCCTGTGGTCACCCCAGTTCCCACAATGTGGCCACCCATCATCCTCTCTGCCAAAATAGGAGCCATGCCCTGGGCAGTGAAGGGAGAGCAGGACAGTGACAGGAGAGAACACAAGAGCCACAGGCCTTGCTTACGAAGGTTGTCACCCTCAAATCTTATCTTTTGCAAATCAAGGTCTCATTCAAGGTGGCCCCATGTCCATTTTAACCCAAGTAGCTAAGGATCTATGATGCCCAAGATAAATGGGCTGTGATATAGCTCGGTGGCAGGGCACCTGCTTCTGGCTAAGGCCAGTGAGTATGAAGGCCACAAAAGAAAAAGGCCCTGGAAAAAGAACGAGGCCCTAGGTTCAATCCCCAGCACCACAACAAGGAAAGAAACTCATCAGGGGACACCCCCCCAACCCCGCTTGATCATAGCCGTTGCTCCCCAAGGCACCTCTACAGGGTGGGGCTGATGTCTGTGGGCTAGAGGCTCACAGCCAGGTGGCTTGGATTTCATGGCCAAACTGGGAAGGGAGCTCCTGCTCGCCCCGGGCTCTGGGGCCTGGGCCACCTGCTGTTGCCCCCTGAGGCTACAACCAGTTCAATTCTACCCCACCACTGACAAATTTTTTGTGGGTTTTGTGGTACTGGGGATTGAGCCCAGGGCCTTTACACTGAGCTACATCCCCAGCCCTTTTTCATTTTTTTATTTTAGGACAGGGTCTTGCTAAGACTGGACACTAGCCTTTGATCCTCCTGCCTCAGCATCCCAGAGTGCTAGGGTTTGCAGGCATGTGTATCACCATGCTGAGCATGGTGTCACTGCTTTTAAACCTTTTAATTCCCTCGTGGCTCAGTTTTATCTCTAAAGGGCACCAACCCCCACTCTGAGAGACTGTTTCAGGAGGATTACAGGAGATACCCCCAGATACCTCAGAATTTCTAGCAGTGACAAAATCATGGGGGAGTCTGGGGCACGGTCACTGCCTGCCACCTGGGCCCAAGGAACATAGCCACAGGGCTGCGACACACCTCGTCAAAGGCCTTGTTCTTGCCTCGGTTGATCCCTTCATTGAGGGCTTTGATCCAGGACTCTTTCTCCTCCCCGCTGGGTGCCTGGAATTTGATGTCACTGACCTGCAAGGGAGATGGGTGGGGTGGATCACAGATATTTCACAGGGCTTGACTTTGGGGTAGCTTTGTTTTGTTTTGCTGGGCTTTTTGTTTGTTTGTTTGTGGATTTTTTTTGAGACAGTCTATGTGGCCCAGGCTGGCCTCGAATTCATGGCAATCCTGCCTTGGCCTCCCGGGTGCTGGGATTATAGGCAGGTGTCACTATGCCCAGCACTTTTGTGGTCTTCATGAAGCTTCCCACCCCAGATCCCATAGTCAAACCAAAATGACCCCACAGCAGGTCTGACACCAGGGGCTGGGCGCAGGGGTGAGAAAGTTCTGGCAGAGAAGGCCCCCCAGGCTGGCTGCCTGGTCTCTGCACTTCCTGCTCTGTAAAGAAGGAACAGTCTTGGTCTACACCCAGGCCAGGGTGAGCAGGAGAGAGGAGACAGGATCGAGGCCACTTAGGGTCCCCGGTGGGCCCCACACCCAGCCCTGGCCTTGGCTGAAAAACATGCCCGACTCCTGCGGACCCAGGGTCTCGCTTCTGCCCTTGAATCTTGGACTGTAAAGAGGACACCAACCCCCTCATCACAAAGATGAAGAAAGTGGGGTTCACCAGATGAGATGATGCTTGTCCAAGGTGGACTAAAGCAATCTCTTCTGATCCTCGGCCACCACGCAGGGGTCCCTTCCCACAGACAAGAGCTCGGAGTGCCCATATCAGAATCACAGGGCAGCCCAGAGCCGCCTCCCTGCCCAGGCCCAGAGAAGGGAGCACGGACACAAAGGGCCCCTCATGCACTAGACAGGGCAGTCGGGCTGCTGAGCCGGGCCATCTACCACTCGTTGCCATCTGACCTTGGGTCTCAGTTTCCTCATTTGTAAAAGAGAATACCACTGCAATCTGCCTCCGGCACGAGAAGATCATTAATAAAAACTGATGTAGCTGAGACAGAGGGTACAGCTCTGGGGCAGAGTACATTTACCATGCACAGGTCCTGCACTGGATCTCTGGCATTGCAAAACAATAAATAAATAACAGATGTGGGGCCAGGGATTTAGCTCAGCAGTTCTGCCACCTGCCTCACAAGCACAAGGACCCGAGTTCAATCTCGGGTACCAAAAAAAAAATAAGTAAATAAAAATAAAAGATGTGTCTAATTTATATACCCAGGTTCACAGCAGCATTATTCACAATAGCTAAAAGGTGGAAGCCATCTAAGCGTCCACAGATGAGTAGATAAACAAAATGTAGTATAGACCTGCAATGGAATATTATTCAGACTCAAACAGGAAGGAAATTCTGACGCATGCTACAACATGGACAGGACAAAGCTTGAAAAAGTCATACTAAGTGAAATAAGCAGGCACAAAGGACACTGCTGGGTGTGGTGGGCACGCCTGTAATCCCAGCACTCAGGAGGCTGAGGCAAAAGGATCCTTGCAAGTTTGAGGCCAGCCTGAACTCAAAATAAAAAAGGAAAAAAGACTGTATGATTCCACCCATGAGGTACTTAGTGCAGTCAAAATCACAGAGACACAAAGCAGAATAGTGGTTGCCCAGGGCTGGAGGAAGAGGGAATGGGGAGTTAGCATTTAATAGGCAACAGTTTCCGGTTTATAAGATGAAAAGAGTTCTGGAGATGGATGTGGTGGTGGCTGCATCACATTATTAATGTATTTAACACCCACAGAACTACATGCCACCCATGTTCAGGTAGGACAATTAAAAAAAATTTTTTTTCTTTTTGGTACCAGGGATCGAACTCAGGACTTTTCGCTTGTGAGGCAGGCGGCAGCACCACTGAGCTAAATCCCTGGCCCAATGTTTAAAATTTTGATACAGGGTCTTACTATGTTCCCCAGGCTGGCCTTAATCTCATGATCTTCCCACCTCAGCCTCTGAAGGGCACCACCATGCCTAGCAAGATGGTAAATTTTGTTACATGTGTCCAACCACAATTTTTAAATTTTTTAAAAAAATGTATCTAAAGTGATGAATCTAGAAGCTGGGTGTGGTGGTGCATGTCTGTAATCCCAGCACTCTGGGAGGCTGAGGCAGGAGGATCCCAAGTTTGACCTTAAACTGGTCAATTTAGCGACTTTGCAAGACCCCGACCCCGTCTCAAAATAAAAAATAAAAAAAGTGCTGAGTATGTAGCTCAGTGCGAAGGCCCTGGGCTCAATTCCCAGTACTGCAAGGTAAATAAATAAATACAGTGCTGACTTGGGTCGGAGTGAATGGTTAGTGATAGCAACTAAAGCAGCTTTCTTCCTTCTGGACAAACTGTCCCAGCTTCTTCATCTGTGAGATGGGATAACACTGCCAGCTACAAAACAATGCTGAGGGAATTAAACAGGATGAAAGCCAGGGCTTGCGCACAGTAGGTATTTGGTAAACCATTACTGAATGACCATTACTGAATGGCCATAAATGAATGACAGCCCGAGGCTCTTTCCCTCGCCCCATCTGGGGCCCATGCCCACCCTCTGACCACGAGACCTCCATCCCTCTGCTGGTATTCCAGCTTGCCCAGCCCTGCCGCCTTCTCTCTCTCTCTCTGCTCTCCCAGTTACATAACTCCAGGGTGCACTTGGCCAGGCCCCTCAGCATCCTCATTATATAACTTCCTCTTGGCTACACAGCCTCCTCCTCACACGGAGCCCTGCCCACCCCCCCCCACCCCCGGGCCAGGCACTGCCAAATGCTCATTTGCATGACCAGGGTAAATTCGATCCTGGCAGCCAATCTGCAGTTAAGTCAGAAACCCCAGGACACCTTGGCAACAGCCTCTCATCCTGGCCATTGGGGCTGCTATGGCTGGGGGAGGGACTGCAGTGCACCCGGGGACTGCAAAGGCCACCCAGCCCCATGGTGGGGAAGGGGTCTGGGGCCACCCCTCTGACCCCAGTGCTGCTCCTGTTCAGGGGCTCCGAGATGGCACGGCCCATGCTAGTACAGGCAGTGGCACCCAGGAGCAGGGAAGCACTTGTCTGAAGTCAGTGGCTGCGGGTACAGGGGTTGGGCCGGAGAGTCAGGAGGCCAAGTTTTACTCTCCACTCCTCTGGGCCTCAAAGGGATGACAGCAGAACTGTTGGAGCGGCTCACACTGTGCCTGTTCCCCTGCGGCCAGCGGCCATGTGGTGTCAGCTCCCTGAGAGGAAAATGGCCTCAGAAAGCCCCACTGTGCCAGCCCAGGGCTCCCAGAGGGGGACTATAAAGTTGCAGTCCCAACTCCTCCACCTGAGGCACCTGTAATCTTGGTGAGCCAGGATCAAAGAGGGACAATCAGAAGAAATCCCAAGAAGTCTCAGCTTGATCGGCTACCAATGGCTACACAGGTCCAGCACAAGCCCTTCCAAGAAGCCCGGGCACAGAGGTCAGCTAGGAGCTTGGATGCTAATGAGACCAGCCACAGAATGGGCCCTCCAGCCTGGGAAAGGGGGAAGGGCAGAATGGCTGAGAGGAAAAGGCGGGAGGGGAAGAGGCAGCAGGGCAGAGGAAAGGGCCCGGCTGGCCAAGATCAGTGGGGCAGCAGGGCCCAGCAGTGGCCACCCTGCTTCCTGGCAGCGGCTGCCTGTGACCTCACGGGCAGGGGCGTGGGGATGGGGAGGCGGGGGAGTAGGGCTGCAAGACACTGGAGTCTTTGTTTATTTGATTAGAAGGGAAAAAAGGCGGCCTCAGGACCAGACAGCCAGGGTCACATGACCTCCAGGCCGGCTGGAGGCCGCACTGGGGACGGAGAACACCCACGGCGCTGGGAAAGGCGGGTGAGAGGATCCCAGCCCTGCAGTACTCCGGGCCAGGTCCACACTGGGCCTCGGGCAGGCGCCACTCTGTAGGAGCCAGGGGGCCGAGGGTCAGGAGCGCCTTGAACTGGAGCCAGTGTGCCTTTCTCTCCCCCCATTGGCCACCACCACTGTCTCCACAGCCCCATCTCCTGATTGTCCTGTACCGAGTCACTCAGAGTGGACCTGAACTCTGGGCAGGGCTGAGGCTGGGAGGAGGGTGTTGGCCAAAGATGCTGAGAATGCAGCTGCACAAACAGACTCTGAAGGTGACGTTCCGCCGTGAGCTGGGCTGACCCACCTAGGCCACCACCAGTGGTGTTCAGAGCTGGGAGAGGAGGCGCCCCACAGACCAGCGCGGGCAGGGGACAGAAAGCCCCACTTCCACATGAACACACACACAAAGATGCTGAGAGAACCATGGCAAGGAGGATATGCACTGCACGCGAGGTGGGGCAGACACCCTGCACATAAAGGAGTACACACACAGCGGGGCAGACGGCCTGCATTATGTTGGGGTGCACACACATGGCCAGACACATATGGCCTCTGCTTCTCTCAAACAAAGACACACATGGCACCAGAGGCAGAGTCCCCAGGCCCAGCCCCGTGATCCCAAGGACACACTAATGTGGTCCCTACCCTGGGGTACATCCTCCAGTTCCTCAGTGCCATGGCTCCAAGGCCCCCATTGCTGTCCTGGTGGCTTCTTTGTCCTCCCTCGCCCCCTGCAGAGCAGGGCATTGGGCTAATCAGTAATTGATTTTTTTTTTTTTAGTACCAGGGATCAAACTGGGGACCTTGTGCTTTCGAGGCAGCTGCAGGAACCACTGAGCTAAATCCCTGGCCCTGTGCTAACTCATGGTCTTCTCCAGAGGCCCAGGGACCACAGAGTTCTGGGCCGCTGGCCCTGTATCTAAGAGAGAAGAGTGGCCCCAGCAGGCCAGACCAGACCTGCTCCTCAAACCCCAGCCTCTGTGTGACTCAGCCATGCTGAGGCTCCGCGTGACAGGCAGAGGTTGGAGCGAGGTGTGGCAGGAGCTGGCGGCAGACGTGGTACCACCAGCCTCCACCCTAAACTCCCTCTGATGTCTGTGAAGTGCGCCTTGTCCACCGCCAGACTCCCCGCCCACCTGGGAAGAATGGGAAGAACAGCGGGCAGCATGGGCACCGGAGCAGTCTCCCAGGCAAGCGACCTTCCCTGGCTACAGCCAAGAGAGGAAACCGGGGGTTGGGGGTCCCGGCTGTGCACCCAGGAAGGTGAGGAGAGAGCCCACCCAGCAAGGCTCCACAGGCCTTGTCCACAGCTCCCCGGCCTCAGCCTGGACCTCCTGTGTGCAGAGCTCAGGTCAGGGCCGGGCCACCTCCCACCAGGGCAGTATTGCCGACCAGAGACCATGTCCCAGAAGGAACCTCTCAAGCACATCTCTCATCAAACAGGCCCTGGGAGCCTTCAAGACAAAAGAGGCAGAAGGTCCAACTTTTGGCAGCTACCAGGCTGCAGCCTCAAACCAACACCAACGGGGAAGCCACTGGCTGTGCTGAGGGGTCCAGCCTGGCTCCACCCTAGGCATGCTCTTCCCAAGCAGAGCCTGGCTGGAGGGAGGGTGCGGCAGCAGGCCTCTCCTTACCTTGTTCCCTGGGGATCGCAGCAGGATAAAGCGGTGTTTCCGCTTGAGGAGGGCACGGAGGTCCTGGCACTTCTCATAGCTGCCCAACTCCACTGTCTCCACACACTTCTGCTCATCCTAGTGAGAGACAAAGGGACACCTGGTGATGAGACCCAGACCCACCAGGACCCTCAGACACCAGGCCACGGCTCAGGCACTGGTTCCACTCAGGGGATACCACATTGCCATATTGCCAAGACCCTGGCAAGTGGCCAGGGCCCAGTCTGCGCTGGCTAGAGGGATGCCTTCGAGTTCCCCATCCAGATAAGAAAGAGGGGGTGGCTGAGGGCTGAGTCTAAGGTGCCTAAGGCCAGAGGAGAGGCTTAGAAAGGGTCCCTGGGGTTGTGCAGGCCCAGAAGCCAGGCAGGGATCTGTGGAAGAGGTCACCTGGGAGAGGACAAGGGTCTGTCACAGAATGGGGCAGGGAGGGGTCCCAAGAACACAGAAGCAGAGGGCAGCGTAGACAAGGCACGGTTGGGGCCACACATCCTGCCTGCAGCAGCAATCCTGAGGTGGCTCCCTCACCCAACATCTTCCTCTGTTAGCCCCGGCTGGGGAGGATGGCTGGTGCCTGAACCACATGCCACCAAGGGTGGAGGCTCACTTCCAGGCATCCCACCAAGCCCCAGCTGCCACTCTGAGGCCTTGGCGCCAGGTGAGCCACTACCCACCAGTCCTGGGACTTCAGGGTTTTCCTTCTACCAACGGTGCCTGTCCGCCAAGCAGCTTCCTGATTCCTGGAGCTTCACAAGACCCTAAATGTCTACAGTCTCACCAGAGACTCACAGGCAAGAGGCTGGAAGGGAAGAGATTTGTCCCAACTCGGGGCAGGCCCCCCACCTACATCCCTGCCAGCACACCAGTCTCCTCCCAAGTTGAGTCGTGGCATGATGAACACCTTCTCAATCCCACCCAGGTCTTCCCTGTGAGGCACCTTGGCCAGCAGCATCACCACCTGAGAACTTGCTAGGAATGAAAATTCCTTGGCCCCATCCTTATCGAATCAGAAACGCAGGGACATAGGCCTTTTGCAGTCAGAACTGCAAAAGCTACAACCCCTGGGACTTTTGTTACTTTTTATTTTGAGATAGGATCTTGGTAAGTAGCTAAGTTGCCCAGGCTGGGCTTGAACTTCCAACCTTCCTGCCTCAGTGTCCCAAAGTGCTGTGATTACAGGCATGCACCACCACATCCTGCTAAATCTGAATATTACCTAATCTTCCGGGTGATTCCTACGAGACATGATGTACGAGAAAGTTTACAGTTCACCATAAATTCTCAATCTTGGTAGCATAAAGCTTTTTTTTTTTTTTTTTTTTGGTACCAGGGATTGAACTCAGGACCTTGCACTAGCGAGGAGGTATGGTGCCACTGAGCTAAATCCCCAGCCCACATAAAGCTTTTTTTGGAGATAGGATCTCACTAAACAGCCCAGACTGGCCTCAAATTTGTGGCAATCCTCCTGCTTCAGCCTCCTGGGTGTTAGGATTACAAGTGTGCTGCAGCACACCCAGTAGTGGCCTAAAGCTTTTAAAGAGCCTAATGCCTAGGCAACATCCCAGACCAAAGATAATGAGGATCTCTGATGCCTAGGCAACAACCCAGACCTCAGTATTTTTTATTTGCTTGTTTGTTTTTTGGTACCGGGGATGAACTCAGGTCCTTGCTCGCTTGCTTTGAGGCAGGCAGTGGAACCATTGAGCTAAATCCCCAGCCCCAGACCTCAGTATTTTTTAAAGCAGATGATTATACAGCTAAGGCAGATAACCACTGATCTACTCTCTCTTTGGCCCTCACAGGAAGGGGAACAGATGGGCGGGGCGGGGGGGCCTGATCTCTCCATGCAGGTTCACTCAGCTATCACTTCTCACTTTTGCTTCCCTGTGTCCGTTTCTAACCTCGAGTCTCCAATCCCTCCTAGGTTCCTCCACAAAACACAATGGCCAGAAATGCCTCCTGTTTGGAGAAGCCTCCTGAAACCCCCCACAATTGCAGTTCTTAGACTTCTCATTCCCTAGGGTCTCCCATTCCCTAGGGTCTCCCATCACTTCCTGCTGGGGCACAAACACCCACAAAGCACCTGCCATGGACAGAGACCTACTAGGTGCTAGGGCCTCAGAGCCAGCTATGGACAAGCACAGGCTGACCCACCCCTGCTTGGCCAGCTCTCTCCACCCCATTCTGTGTGTATCTGTCCCCTTTCTGTGCCCCATACGGGGCCCAACAGAAGGCAGCCCTTGAGAGGAACACACAAAAGACCAGAGTGAGACCCTAGGAAGTCCCCTGCTCCCTGGGCACTGGGGAGGGAGGCTCCCACGAGAGCAGCTTGCCCCTCATGCACAAGACCTCCCCAAACCCAGAGTCAGTCCTCCACCATCCAAGTCCCTGCCCAGGTCTCCTCTCCCCCCAAAATGCTGAATCACCCGGGCCCTCCTGCAGCTCAGAAAATTGGATAAAGCAGCAGGCACTGGGCGGGGGCAGCATCTTTGGAACATCAGCCTCTCTGACAGCAGAGAAACAGCCAAGAGCTGTCCGCACTGCAATCGCCTGAATCCTTACATCAGAAAGAGGAATTGAGCTAATAAGCATTTCTCAATTCCCACTCCTGGGCCGGGCTTCCCTATCCCTGAGTGCTAAGTTCTTGAGGTGACGCTGAAGTTTTTTTAAATAGTGATCATTTTTTTCAAAAAGTGTGATTTGGATTTTTCTTTTTGGAGACATGAAGTCCTTCCTGCTTCCCAGCTGCGGCCAGATGTGGAAAGCAGTTTAGGATAAATCTGGTGGCACCTAACAGGCTGACAGCTGGGCGCCTGTCACTCCACTTTCGCGGCAGCTGACACTGGAGGAATCTTTGACAACCCCCTTTATTTATAAAAATATCCCTCACAGCCACATTCCCAGCTGCGGCACATGTACAGAACATCTGGGGGGCTGCCTGGGCACCCTCATCCCCTTTCCCTCTGCCTGCTGCTTTCCCGACACCCCAACTCCAGGAACCCAGGGACTCAGGCGGGACAGTCAGGAGCTTCTCAAGGCAACTCCGTGAACACTCAAGCAAGGCTGCCCAGTCAGTCTCTGCCTGGGACACTGAGGAATTTCCCAGGATACACTCAGGGAAGCTGGGACAGACTGATAAGGAAGAGGCAGGCTCTGCCTGCCCGCTGCCCTTCTGTGTCCCAGCTGTCAGAGGCACACAGTGACAGCCCTGACAGCCTTCTCTGATAGCCTCAAGCCCAGGACCCACCCCACATCTACAGGGAAAAGTTCCTCCTCAGTCTTGCGCCAGCTCTAACTGATGCTGCGCACAATTTTAGCGTCCTTAGTTATGCTCATCCCAAATCTGCTGGAACCAGGAGAGTCAGAGTCTGAAGCAGGAAGACATGAGGACCGTTGCAGAAGTGGCACCTGAGGGGTGGGGATTTAGCTCAGTGGTTTCACCGCCTGGTGCACAAGGCCAAGGACCCGAGTTCGATCTCCGGTACCCCCGCCCCCCAAAAAAAGAAGTGGGACTTGGGAGCTTCACAATGAAGGAGAAAGAAAAGCTAGAAGCACGGTCTGGTGGTACAGGTTAGACTGACAAGTGACTCCGGGCCACCAGGGAAAGAGTAAGTTTAGGCCAGCATCTTCTGTTAAAGAAGGCAGAGAATATTTAACATATTTCAAAGAAACTCCACCAAAAATAGGTTTCGGAGTTTACTTGTTGGTGGTTTTAGACCTGAGTCCTCTAATCATTTGAGATGATGAACTCACTGTCATTTTGCCACCCTGAGCCTCAGATCGTCTTCTATAAAATGTAACAGGATGAGCTGGGGATTTCGCTCAGTGGTTTCGCCACCTGCTGCACAAGTGCAAGGACCTGAGTTTGATCCCCGGTACCAAAAAAAAAAAATGTAACAGGATGAGCACTCTCACATCTTCAGAGAAGTATGGCTGGGCGTGGTGGTGCATACCTGTAAACCCAGCACATGGGAGGCTGAGGCAGGAGGATTGCCATAAATTTGAGGCCAGCCTGGGTTACATAATGAGTTCAAAGCCAGTTCATGGTGAGACCCTATTTCAAAAAACCAAAAGAGAGAGAGAGAGAGATAGGTAAGAGCTCCAAATAAGTATGAAGTGTCAGTATTTCTGCTGCCACTGCTGAAAGGAGCAGGCTTCAGTTTTTTGGAGGACTTACTTATACAGAACCCTGCCCAGGGGCCAGAAGCTCTGCACACCGGTAGACAGTTGAGGAGACTCATGCTTATAAGTACTTATGGGTCAGTGAGCTCTATCCAGCAATACTAGATTTGTCCCATGTCACACACAGAGACCTGGCAGAGATCAGCACTCACCCAGGGTTGCCCTGCATCAGGGCCAAGCCTATCCTCACCTCGTTCTCATAGACCAGCAACTGGGCCTGACGGAGGAGCAGATAGCGATCTTTCCAGTGGCCCAGGAGGCCCCCACTGCTCTTCTTGATCCAACCAGACTTGTCTGCTGTCCGTGCTCCATGAGGCTTCTCGCAACCCTCCTTCATGCCCTGCAAGACAGACAGCACCAGGACATGGTGTGAAGGCCACTGCCACAGGGCCACATGCTCCACAGGCTGCACAAGGGATGTGTGGCTGTCCCGGGTACCTAACAATGCCTTCCTGTGTGAGGTTCCCTGCAATCCTAATGCACTATCCAAAATAACAGCAAGCTGGGTACCGTGGCCCAGGCCTGTAATCCTAGCTACTACATAGGCAGAGGCAGGAGGATTGTGAGTTCAAGGCCATCCTGAGCAACATAATCAGACCCCGTCAGAAAGAAAGGAAGAAAGGGGCCGGGGATTTAGCTCAGTGGCACCGTGCCTGCCTCAAAAGCACAAGGTCCTGAGTTCGATCCCCGGTACCACCAAAAAAAAAAAAAGAAGGAAGGAAGGAAGAGAAAGAAAGAAAGAAAGAAAAAAGAAAAGAGGAGGGCCGGGGATTTAGCTGGGCTGGGGATTTATCTTAGTGGTTCTGTCTCCTGCCTCGAAAGTGGAAGGACTCAAGATGGATCCCTGGTACCAAAAAAAGAAAAGAGGAGACATGATGACTGACTAATAGCAGCTAAAGTGGCTAATAGCCACTTTCCATTAGGCCACCATACTGCATCTCACATCCACAGTCTTGTTTAACCCTGACAATTCCTCTCCCAAGTGCCAGCACCGTTATCCACATGTCACAGCAAAATGAAGCTCAGAGGAGACAGGACTTGCCACAGTCACCCAACTGGAGAGACAGAGCCAGAATTCAAAGCAGGTCTTTCTGACCCCTTGTTTCTCCCACTCCACCCTTCCGCCTCCTTGTGTTCATTCAGCCAGTCAATAAACATCCAGGGTGCTCAAGCTGCCCGAGAATCAAATGAATGCTGCCTCTGCCCTTGTATAGCTCACAGTTGGGGAAAAGAGGGAGCTGAATAAAAAAACACCTGACAGGGCTGGGGATTTAGCTCAGTAGTGCTGCCACCTGCCTCCCAAGCACAAGGTCCTGAGTTCGATCCGGTACAAAAAAAAAAACAAAACAAAAAAACACCTGACACAAACACATTAACCAGTGCAAGATGCCCCCAAGGATGGAAACAGGGGCCAGTGAGAAGACAGTGGGGACTAGCTGGGGGGGGCGGGGGGCCCCTGAAAGGCCTGCTGGAAGAAAGGACATTTCAGCAGGGATAGGAAGGATGGGAGGGATCGGGAAGGCTGAAGAGCACTCTGCCTCTGCACCCCACCCTGCAAGGACCCAGATGCAGCCCTCACGCTTCCTGACCCAAAGCAGAGGCTGCACAGTCCTCGTCCCACTCCAGTCAGGACTCTCATGCCGACGCCCATCTGGTGAGGGCTCCAAGATCCCTTTCTTCTTCAACCACAGGCTGGCACCGGAGGCACTCAACTGAAGCCACATCCTGGATGGGGTGGCCACCCTGCAGCCTTGGGGTGGCTACAGTATCTTGTGCTCCATGCGTTACCTGCCCAGGCAGCTGGTCCAAGTCCATGCCCACCAGATGGGCTTAGATGCATGAAAATAAAAATACACCCCATTTGCTAAGCACTTTGCCTCCCTCACTGGTACCCAGGGTAGGGAGTGGAGTGCAAAAGGGGGTATGGGGGAGAGGGTGTCAAGAACATGTCCGAATCTAGAGGATGTTAGAAGGAAATTGGCCCTGACTCATCTTGATTACATTATAATTTACATAAAATGCAGAAAAGGGGCTGGGTTAAAAGAGCCACGCCCCTCCCCAGGGATGGCCTGCGGCCACAGCTGTCTACAGAAGACGAGCCCAGGCAGAGATAAGTGGTGAGTTGTCAGGGGCAGGGCAGACTTGGCTTCCCAGCTCTACCTGGGCAGGGGAGCCCCAGCCTGGCTGTCCCCAAGGTACCGCCACCTCCCGGAGTTATACACTCTGGCGATTGGGAGTCTGGGCTTTAGACCCCAAGTCATGAACATGGGAGACAAACTACCTCATCTAGGTTTCGGTGTACCCACGACATGGAGATATTAGCAGTGGTTGTTGTAAGAAATGAGTCTAGGGGCAGAGATTTTGGTTTTGTCCCCAATGCCTTGATAGCGCCTAAGTGCTTGATGAACATTTTTGGCTGAATGAAGCTAAGCCGGGAAAAGCAGTTTGTTGGAAACCTAAATACCTAAACCTAGGAGATAGCAGTTGTCCTTGCCGTCATTCTTGTCACTGCCACACCCTCTAGCTCTCAGGGACCCTCTTGCTGAGTCCAGCTGCTCATCTGGACAAGGCATTTCTGGACCTCAGATGCTGGCCTGACTTCCAGGCGCTCCAGGGATGTGGGGAGCCCCCTCAGAGTCTCTCCCTGACTTGTCAATGGCAGAGAAATGGGGAAGCAAGATGGTCCAAGCAGTCTTCCTGGGCGCAGGAAGGAGGAAGTGAGGGCCTGGCCAATTATGAGCTGCCCTGTCCAGGGGAATGGGGGACCCCAGGGCCCTTCAACAAGGGGAGGCTCACCCATCCAACCAAGCACCAACTTCCGCACAATGGGAACCCCCATCCCTACACCCGCCACATGCACACCCCTCCTCTCAGCAGCTCCGGCATCCTGGTTCTGCTGAGGCCCTCAATGCCTCTCTTAAACTAAGTGGTGGAAGCTACTGCTGCATCTCCCGCCTCTCAGCTCCAAGCTTGTATCCTGCTTTTCTGGGGTCCCACCCACTCAGGAGACCTCACACCCCTTTCCCAACTCACTCCACTTGTGAGCTTCCCAGCCCCACCAGCTGCTGAAACTTGAAAACATCCCCCAAACTGGAAGCTCTGGGGCCAATGCTGGAGCCCTGGGCCTTGATCATGTCACCTCCAGGCTGTTGTAGCACAGTGGCCGGGAACACCATGTCTGGATTAGCTAGAGAGGTCAGTCCAAGGCCTGGGAGGATGGGTGGGACCCATGGGAGTGAAGGGCAAGACAACCGAGGGGCTGCGGATGGTTGCAGCAAAGTCCAGCCATCCTAAGGGCGCCTGGCTGGAGGCCTCCACTCTTCGTCCAGCTCCATCCCTGGCCCTCAGACCGCCTCCCTCCAGGGGGTCCGGCTAAGCCCCAGGGAGTTTTAACAAGGAGCCCCGCCCCTTGGCAGGGTTCACAGGAGAGGTTTTGTCCTGCTCAGCCCAGTTTCTCGGCCTCCTCGCCTCTCACTGACCAGCTGACCACTGCTCTTCTTGTACCCCCTCGCCTCCCATCCATCCTTGGCAGGCTTTCTCCCACCCACCTTGAGCAGCTCCTGACACCCTAGGCACCACCCTGGCTCCCCTAAGTCTGACACAGGAAGGTCTCTGGGTCATCCATTAAAAAAAAAAATCAAAAATAAAAAAAAAACCCAGGTCACCCTGACCCTGGACATCGAAGACAACAGATGGAAAACCACAAGGTTATGACAGAGACCAGCAGAAGCAGCCTTGTTGTTCAAACTGGGAATGGTAGTGCACACCTGTAATCCCATTACTTGGAGGCTGAGGCGGGAGGATAGCCTTGAGTTCAAGGGCAACCTGGAATATATACCAAGACTCTGTCTCAAAGAAACCAACAACAGAATAGAAGCAGCAATCTTGTTGGCACCCCACATCACAGGCAGCTCATGATGACACTTGCCTTTAGACTAAGCCCAGGGATGCTCTGACCCTGCTCTCCTGAGAACCCTCCAGGAGGCACAGACTCTGCCTCGGGAACTTCCAGTCTGATGGGGGCCACACACACAGACAGCTCCAGTCTGGGGGCTGCATGGGTCTCCCCTGTTGGGAGAAGATCCCTTGTCCCACCACTCTGCTGGTTTTAGTGGGGGAAGCCCTTGCAGAAGGTGAGGCTGAGAAGGGAAGGGAAGCCTACCTGGCCCAGAGAAGGAAAGGGAAACCAGGAATCAAAGTCCCTCCTCCTTCACTACAGAAAGAGAAAGTATACCCCAGAAAAGGAAAGCACTTTCCAGCCTTTTGGCTAAGATCAAGTGCAGAAAGAGAAAGAGATTAGCCCAACACCAGTGCTGGGACAGGACACTGCCCACCCTATCTCAAGCTGGGTGACAGCAAGTGGGCAGCTTGGAACCAGGGCAAATGACCAGCTAGGGGAAGGGCAGGGGGGAGACACAGGAAGTGAAGACCTGAGGTTTCCAGCTGTTCTCCAGCGGCAGCTGCAACACTTCCCCTGAGTTTTCCTCACATTCCCAGATCCCCAGCCCCTCTCAGTGTACAGATGGGGAAACTGAGGGCACAGGTGGGCAGATGCTCAGGGCCCAGCCCAGCACTTCTTCACAAGCTTCAGGCTGACAGGGATGACAGCGCACTGCACGGGAGGTCACTGGGGCTGAAGGGGTCTGGGTGCAGGGTAGCCCTAAGCGAGCAGGAGGGCTGAAAGCAGCCCTGTGGAAGGGAGATGATGGGGTGGCTGGGGGTCACAGGAAAGAGCAGCTGAGAGAGGTGGTCTAAGAGAGGATGAGGCCTAGAAAAACAAGGGGAAGCTACTGGAAGAAGTGGAGGATGCCAAAGGGAGGGAGAGGATGAGGGAGCCCCTGGCTGTGTGGGTGAGGGCTGGTGGCTGGGAGGAAGAACTGGGGAAGACAGGGTATTCCTTGAGCTTCAGGTATCTGGGAGTCTGAAGTAGCAAGATGAAGGGTTAGAGCCCAGCTGAGCCCAGAAGGACCCAGGAGAACTTCCTCTAACTGGGGGCCCAGAGCAGATCAGGAGACGGGGTGATCCCGACCCATATCCCCCAGGAACAGGGGAGGGGCCTCCCGGGCAGCCCCAACCTGTGATAGCAAGAAAGAAACCACAACAAATCAAAGTGGTCTGCTTTTGCCCGCTACCCTGAGAGGACAGCCGGAGGTAGGCTGGGGAGGAGCCTGGGTCCCATTTTTTTGTTTTGGTTTTGGTTTTTTTTGGTACCAGGGATTGAACTCTGGTCCTTGTGCTTGCGAGGCAGGCGGTGGAACCACTGACCTAAATCCCCGGCCCTGGGTCCTGTTTTAATAGAAGAGGAAACGTGGGCTGAGAGGGGAAGTGACTTATCTACCATCCCACAGAAATGCAGGCCTGGCCTGGAGGGAAGAGGCAGCCTACTCTCCCAGGTTGTGGCCCCAGGAAGTAGGGAGGTGGACACGGACAGGGACACAGGCAGCCTAGTCCACTCAGAGCTCCCCAGCTGGCCAGGGCTGCCCTACTAGGGAAGGCTTCATCTCTCGTCCCCACCCATCCAGGCACATACATCCCCTTCCTTGGGGCTTGGAAAAGCAGAAGCTGGGAACCATCTAAGGGATAAGAAAAGTTACTCTCTTGTTTATTCCACAGATATAGGTGAAGTGCTTGCCCTATGCATGCAAAGGGTAGAGGTCACAGAGTACCTGACCCCACCTCAGGGTGTCCTCGGAGGGTAGAGGGAGGCTCGGGGGCAGCGAAGATCCAGCCCTTCCAGGGATGTGGGGAAGGCAGGGGCCCTGACTCAGATGTGGGGTAGGGAAGGGAGAGGGGACTCACAGGGACTTACATCGGGAGAAGAAAGCAGTCTCTTCAGTCCTCCTGCCACGGGCAGGGTCACGACCTCGGGTTCCTTGGGCTAGGGACCCCGGAGCCACCTCCCGCTAGCACACGCCCTGGGTTTGAAACGCCCGGCTCAACGGAAACGGGGCTGCGGCGCAGCCACCAGGCCGCTTTCGGCAGTCACCGAACTCGCCGGGGCCTCAGTCTCCTCATCACCCCAATGGGGACAACAACCACCGCGACTTCCCCACAGCAGGTGAGAAGAGGCGAAGGCGCACAGAGGGAGGGCGCGGTCCGACCTCCACCCGCCCCTGCCCCTGCCCCTGCCCCATCCGCCCACACTGGCCCGGGGGTCGGAGGCCGAGGGGAAGGGGGCGGGCAGCAGCCAGGGCCTGAGCCCGGGACCCCAACCCCAAGAGAGGTTCTGAGGCGCCCGGCCCGGCCCTCACCTCCTCCTCCATGGCACTCAGCGCGCTGAGGTCCGGCCGCCGCGCCACTCACTGCCCGGTCCGCGCGGGCTCAACGGGATCCATCAGCGCGGGCCGGGCGGCGGCTCGCTACGCTCTGTCCCGCCGGCCGCCGGGCGCCCAAGAAACTTCGAGGAGGCGGGGCCTCGGGCGGGGAGAGGTTTCCGGGGGTCGGGGGCGGGGCCCGGGCAGGACCCAAGAGGGAAGTGGGCGTGAAGGGAGGAGGGGAGGGGGCCAAGGGCGGAGCCCTGGCGGCTGGGGCTTAGGGCGGGGCCTGGAGGCAGGGCCTCGGGTGGAAGAAGCAAAGGCGGAGGCGGGGGATTGGGTGGGGAAATGGGCGGGGACTGGCGGGTGCCCCCCCCCAGCAGGGCGGGGCTGGAGCGGGAGGAAGAGGGCGGGGCGGGGGGAGGGTGAGAGTGGTTTCCCGGACCAGCGGAGGGAGGGGAACTAGGAAGGGGCTCCGGGGGTCTGCGGCGGCGGGGGCTTCCGGCTCAGAGGCTGAGGCGGGAGGCGGGGGAGGCGGGGGAGGCGCGGGCGGAGCCCGAGGGCGGGGCCCGGGCCAGGGCCGACTCGGTGCTCCCAGAGGAGTTGGCCGCTGATGCTGCGTCGGCCTCCTGACTCATTGGGCCCGGTCGTCGGTACCGACCCAGCTGTGCCGAGAGCCCCCAGATGTGTGCACAGAGCAGCGCCTCCGCGTGGCGACGGCCTGGTCCTCTGGGCGGGCGCTAGGCCGGCTGGTCGGGGCCGGGCGGGGCAGGACCTCTGGTCACGGTCCAGAGGGTCGTGTAACAGGAAGATGTGGACCTGGGGTCCTTGTTGGGGATCCCTGGCTTTCCCGAGTCCCCAAACGCGGTGCTCTCCTGCCTTCCCCGGGTGTTGCACACCTCTCTGTACATCCCACATCCCCGGGCGACTCCACAGCCTCTCCATCTTGCAGCGCTGTGGAAGGAGTGTAAGGCCTATCGCTTCTCGGCCTTTTGGCTAAGATCAAGTGTAGGAGTGTAGGGCCTGGCAGGGAGGGGTTTCAGCTGCATTGGAGAAACAAGAGGCACAGAACGAGGGGCTGCATGGGCCCCTCCAGCACAGCCCCGCTGTGGCCCTGCCGCAGGCCACAGCGCAGCAAATGAAGCGCCCATAGGATCAATGGTGACCTCCTTTGCCTCTGGCTGCCATGGCAGCAGCTGTGCCAGTGGACAGAGGGTTCTTTTCACTCCCTGCTGTCCGCCCTCTGGCTCCCAGGCCCTTTCCAGCCCTGTGGAGAAGAGGGCAGCCTGGGGCACCAGGGCCAAGAGGGAAGGAGGAAGGCCTTTTCCTTCATGTCTGGTCCTGGGTTCCTTCACCTAAAGGAGCCTGGCATGATGGTGCTCTCCTGTAATCCCAGCCCTTGGGGGGCTGAGGCGGGAGGATCGTCTTGAGTTCCAGTCAGCCTGGGCTACATAGTGAGTTCAAGCCCAGCCTCAACTGCATAGTGAGACCCTGTCTCAAAACACAAACTAACAGGGGGCCAGGGATTTAGCTCTTGGCACTTCGCCTGCCTTGCAAGTACAAGGTCCTGAGTTCAATCCCCGGTACAAAAAAAACCACAAAACAACCCTACAAACTAACAACAGTAACGACAACAAGAAAAGCAAAGAGGGAAAGCTCTGAGGAAGCCAGCATATCGGTGATTTCTTAGAGCCCTCGGTTTTCAGGGTAGAGCAGTGTCACACCTGTGGCCTGAAGACTCCAAAGATCATGCATGTGGAAATTCAGGTTCTACTCACAGGAAACTAGAGAGTCTGTGTTGTTACACTGAAGCAGTCTATTTGGGGTGGGGTAGTGAGTTCAAATGGATTTCAATATCCAGCCAGCTCTGCAACTTTTGGGAATGAACCCATGATAACCACTCTGGCCTCGGTTTCCTCACCTGCCACATGCTGGCCCTTTGGCTGTTGGCCTCCACATCACGTGTATATTCAACATAAATATTTTATTTCAGCCTGGCTCCATAGCTATTCAAGAGGCTGAGGCAGGAGGATGGAAAGTTCAAGGATAGCCTAGGCAACTTATCAAGACTCTATCACAAAATATAATTTTAGCTGGGCATGATGGTGCACACCTGTAATCACAGCACTCAGTGGGCTGAGGCGGGAGGATCAACACTAGTTTGAGGCCAGCCTGGGCTACATAGTGAGTTCAAGGCCAAACTGAACTACATAGCAAGATCTTGTCTCAAAACAAAAGCAAAGTGAGCTGGGCATTTAGGTCAGTGCTTCTGCCACCTGCCTCGAAAGCACAAGGACCCGAGTTCAATCCCCGGAGCCCCAAAAAACCAAAAAAAAGCAAAAGTGAGAATTTCTAGGGCACCTTGACTGGTTAGGAGGACTTCAGGCAGTTTTTGTATAATCATAAGCATCGTGGGCAGGAACAGTGAGTTTTAAGATGATGCCCGGAGACAGCAGGAGTGAGAGCTCGAACAGCCTTGAGTGCTGATCTAAGGGATTTTAAATACCTCCTGCAAGTGGCAGGGAGCCACTGAAGCTTGAAGCAGGGTGTAACACAATCTCATTTGCATTTTACAGGCTTATTTTCATACCTGGTGTGTGCAGAACGGAGTGTCCAAGCTAAGAGAGACTGGGAAGTCCTCTAAGTAGAAGACTGTTCCAGAAATTCAGGAACCAGGGCAGGGGTTATGAGGATCACAGGGACAGATTCAAGAGACAGTAGAGACCCCAGACATTGTGGCACACACCTGTAAGCCCAGGGACTTGAGAGGCTGAGGCAGGAGGATCAAAAGTTTGAGATGAACCTGGACAATTTAGTGAGACCCTGTCATTTCTGAAAAGAAAGAAGAAAAGATAGAAAGCAGGTAGGCTGGGGATTTAGACCAGCATGAGAGAGGCCCGGGATTTAGCTCAGTGGTTCTGCCGCCTGCCCCACAAGCGCAAGGACCCAAGTTCGATCCCCAGTACCAAAAAAAAGAAAAAGAAAAAGAAAAGAAAGACCAGCACTTACATAGCATGCAGGAGGACTTAGGTTTAATCCCAGTACTAAATAAAATAAAATGAAAGCTGGGCATGGTGGCACACACCTGTAATCCCAGAGCTCAGGAGGCTGAGGCAGGAGGATGGAAGTAAGTTCAAAAAACAAAAGTAGGGCTGGGGATTTAGCTCAGTGGTACCCCCCCCCAAAAAAAAGTAACCGCAGAGGCTATGGTGTAGCTCTGTGGTAGAGCACTTCCCTCAGGAGCATCAGGCTTTGCGTTCCATTCCCTGTACCACACACACACACACACACGCACACACACACACACACGCACACACAGTAGTAACAAGAGCCTGTTTTATTTTATTTTTGCAGTATTGGGGATTGAACCCAGGACCTTCACACTAAACTACATCCCTGGATCTTTTTTATTGTTTATGTTGAGACATAGTCTCAGTAAGTCACTAAATTGGCCAGGCTGGACTCCAACTTGCCATCTTCCTGCCTCAGCCTCCCAGAACGCTGTGATTACAGGTATATCCAGTCATGCCTGGCTAGGGACCCATTTTGGATCTGGTGAATGTGCTGGGGGAAGCCTTTCTGAAGAGTGTTTCAGCTAAAATCTGGAAAATGGACAAGAGCTACACAAAAATGCGGGTGGAAAAGGGACAACATTTTATGTAGAGGGAAGAGCAAGTGAGAAGGGCCCGGATCAGGAAAAGGCTGTTGCTTTGTTTTTGAAATGAAGGTAGGGAGACTCTGTTCCTGTTGCCCAGGCTGGCCTCAAACCTCTGAGGTCAGTGGATTGTCCTGCCTCAGCCTCTTGAGTAGCTGAGGCTCCAGGCATGGACCACCACACCCCTGCTCGGACAGGGTTTTAGGATGTTCAAGAACACCAAGGAAGCCCGAGTGAGAGAAGCCACGTGACCAAGGGAGAGCGGTGGGCTTGAGCTCCCAGTGGAAGGAAGGTCTGTGGGCTCTGTTCTAAGAGGAACAGCCCACCTGCTGCTGTTTGTTGAATGGACGGTAGGGGGCAGAGTGGAGCCCAAACTCCACTGAAGACTTAGAGGCTCTGACCCGTAATCCAGGGAGAGGGGGAGGAGATGCTGCTAGCTCTGAGGGCAAAACCCGAAAAGAATCCTCAGGCGGAGGGGAGACTCTTTAGAGCATCGCGCGCGATTCGGCCCTGGGCTGATGTCGATGTCATTGCTGTTGTACATCCCGAGCCAGGGGCTGCACACAGCCCCCCTAGGGAAGGACAGCACATCAGATAACCGTACGGTCTCCGGAGGCTGAGGCAGGAGGATCACCATGAGTTCGAGGCCAGTCTGAACTACATGGCGAGACCCTATCTCAACAACAACGACAACAAAAAAGAAAGGAAGAGTGCCAGGGATTTAGCTCAGTGGTTCTGCTGCCTGGCTCGCAAGCGCAAGGACCCAAGTTCGATCCCCGGTACCGAAAAAAGAAAAGAGGTAGGGAGGGAGGAAAAAAGAAAACTTTTTGTCCTGAGACCTGGCCTCCCAAGCTGGTTTCAAGCCAGTCTAGGAGACCGGGAGCAAAGCGGATCCTCCTTGGGTTCTGACCACGCGGGGGCAGCAGCGTGCAGCGCAGGGGGCGAAGCGGGAGGCCTGCGCTAGGAAGTCGGCCCCAGAACGGGGGAAGGGGCTGTATCCTCTGGCTCCTCCCCCTCCTCCAGCAGCCAATCAAGATCCAGATGGTGGGCCGCCGGCGGCTGTGGTGGAGCCAGGGCCAGAGGCGGAGCCGGAGGCCGATGATCCGCCAGAGGCGAAGGCCGTGTCCCACTGAGTGGCCCAGTCTTCTCCCCTGGAGGACTCACTGTTGATACTCTTAGGAAAGCTTTCCGCAGTTGCAGTCACTGACTACTGAGCCCTGAATTTCACTTAATTTTGTTTACATTTAAAATAAAACCTCTTCGTTCATCTGAACCCTGCTAGGCAGAAACATGAATGGCAACAGCTGGGACGAAATGAGTTTGATGACAGTTGGGATATGGGAGAATTGTACGGACACCTAGGGGAGTGCCCAGTGCCTCTAGATCCCCTGCAGGTGCCCAGATCCCAATCTGAGGACTGTGGAGGAACCCCACAAGGAAAAGCCCCAGGACCCACAATCCCAGAAAGAGAGGTGTAAACAGAAGCTGGGTGGCTGTCTTTTTTTTTTTTTTTTTTTTTTTTTTTTTTGGTACTGGGGATCGAACTCGGGTCCTTGCGCTTGCGCAGCAGAGCCTGTCATTTTTTAAAAATGTGTTTCACTGGATGGATTTCAAGGGTGACCTGTTGGTGCTGAGTGAAGTCAGAGAAGAACTTCGAGCAGTGTTTGAAGTTTGGACAAGTTAAGAATCTCCTCCTGTTCCACAGATAGCCAGATGGTGTGGCCCCTGTGTCCTTTAAGGACCTGGAGGAAGTTGGTTATTGTATTCACGCCCTTATGCAAGCAGTTTGGTGGTTGACGGATCACCGCCCAAACCTGGGATGCGACCACGGATTATCAGGTGGAAAAGACCTGGAGAGAAAGGGAGGAGAGGAGGCATTCCTCACTGTCCCCAGGCCACCAAGGAGGCCATCAGCGCTCAGCGTCCTCTGGTGCTTCAGGAAGGGCAAGGCGCTGTGCAGAGAATCCAAGCATATGGAATGTGACTGACCAGGAAGCTGCCACTGGAGCCTTGTTTGGAGAGCTGTTGATGAGGAGCTCGAGAAGACAGACTGGGCAGACTTTGAAGAAAATGGTGCTAGAAACGATACTAAGGGAGGTGAGGCTGAAAAGGAGATCAGAGGGTTGCCCAGAAATAGTCTGAAGAGGATCATCCTAAAAAGAGTTAAAAGCCAGGGGTGGTGGCACATGCCTGTAATCCTAGCACTCAGGAGTCTGAGGCAGGAGGATCGCTGGTAGTTTGAAGCCAGCTGAACTTCATAGAGAGACCTTGGAGAGAGAGGGAGAGAGAGAGAGAGAGAAGAAAATGACATGGAGAATTCCGAATTTGATGAGAGCTCTGAAAGCAGGTTAGACAACGAAGGTGCTGAGAGTCTGACAAAGATTCGGGTGAAAAAGTACAAAGCTCTAAGTTCAATCCCAGCACTGCAAAAAAAGAAAAAGAAAGGGATGTACGGATACCTTCAACTTTGAAATGCATGATAAAAAGATGGGTGGATGGGTAAAAGGATGGATAGGTGTGTAAAAATACAGCAGAATATTAGTTGTAGAACGACGGTGGTATGGGTGGTCACACAGTACAAGTGCAGTGTCCTATGCCTGTAGTCCCAGCTGCTGGAAAGGCTGAGGCAAGACGAAGGCTTTAGCCCAGGAATTGGATATCAGCCTGGACAACACAGTAAGACTCCACCTGAAAAATAAAAAATAAAAATGAAGCCGGGCATGGTGGTGCACACCTGTAATCCCAGCACTCTGGGAGGCTAAACTAAGGCAGGAGGGTCACAAGTTTGAGCCCAGCTTGGTCAACGTAGTAATTTAGCAAGATCTGTCTCAAAAAAACCCACAAAAACTTCGGGAATGTAGCTCAGTGGTGAAGCCTTGGGTTCAACCCCCAATACCGAAAAGTAAGAAAGGTTGAGATTTAATTCACTAACTGTATAATGTAACCATTCAAAGCATGCAATTCGATGGCTTTTAGTACAATCACATGGTTGTAAGTGGCTCCCTGGGTTCAATCCCCAGTGTATGTGGGGCGGAGGGTGCTGAAGACACCCTTTCTGGCCTCAGGATTCCTTCCTCCTTCCTGGGCCTCAGCTGGATGAGATAGGCCAAAGACCCTACACTGGGTCTGCCCTGCCTCTCCTCACCACGCCCACCTACCTGCCAGATGGGGTACCTTCCGCTCCGCCATAAACCTCCCTCCTTCAGTGCCTGATTGGTACAACCCAAACTCCTGCGCTTTGAGCCAATGAAAAATACTCCCGGACACGCCCCCGCCTCTGATTGGCTTCGGAATTTAAAGATCCGGCCGGTGATAGGGTGACTTTCTCTCCCTAGCATTTGAAAATTCCTAGTTAGGTTTGCAGCTTCGCCCGGCCACTAGCTCTGGTCGCCTTATACATCAGGGTGCCAGCACGAGTGTCTGTCAGAATCCCGGGTGGGAAGAGGACAGAAGGGCCCCCGCCAGGAGAGTACAGACTGGTGAGCCAGCCGGGGAGACAAGGATTCATTCCCGAGCCACTTGGAGGAGAGAAGCGCCAGGGCGTTGGAACCACACTGAGCCTCATACACTCTGGCCATGGGGCTGACAGAAGGCGACTGAGCTCGCCTAGTCCATGTTTGCACTTCTGCAAACCTGCCTGGCCACGCAGAAACCACTGAACGTACCTGGAAACAGAGGCGCTTATTTATTTTGAGAAAAGGTCTCTAAACCGCTAAATTGCCCAGGCTGGGCTTGAGCTTGCGATCATACTGCTTCCGCCTCCGAGAGAGGTGAAGTTCCAGGCATGCACCACTACCTTGGGTTAGAGTGGGTTTGGGATTAGCCCCGGAGCCCCTTTAGCGTCTCTGCGGTTTCCTGGGTCACGGAGACTGCCCGCAGGACCTGGCTCCCCACGGCGCCTGCACCCTCACCACTCCCGCATCTCCCCGCCCCTGCGCTCAGGTCTCTTCGCCGGCGGCGGAGGCGGTGGCGATGCTCGCGGGCACCGAGGAGGCAGCGGCGAAACCCGAGGACGCGGAGCTGCGGTGCCGCGTGGCCGTGGAGGAGCTAAGCCCGGGCGGGCAGCCGCGGAGGCGCGAGGCCCTCCGCAGCGCGGAGCTGAGCCTGGGCCGAAACGAGCGCCGAGAGCTGGTTCTCCGGCTGCGCGCAGCGGGCCCCGCCGGGCGATCGCGTTGCTTCCCCCTTCGAGCCGCGCGCCTCTTCACGCGCTTCGCGACGACTGGGCGCAGCGCGCTGCGGCTCTCCAACCCCGGCGCCCCACGAGCCGGCGCCACGCAGCTGCTGCTCTCCGACTGCCCCCCAGAGCGCCTGCGCCGCTTCCTGCGCACGCTGCGCCTTAAGCTGGCTGCCGCCCCGGGACCCGCTCCAGCCTCCGCGCGTGCGCAGCTGCTCGGCCCACGGCCCAGCGACTTCGTCTCCGTCAGCCCGGTGCAGCCCGAGGAGCTGCGGCGCGCGGCCGCCACGCGTGCTTCCAAGAAGCCGCTGACAGAACAGCCGGCCCCGGCCGAAGCCAGCACGGTGAGTACAGAAAGGGGTGCCTTTGAAGTGGTGCACCCTGCTTTCCATCCTCGAAGGTGGAAGAAGCCAGCTGCAGAGGTGCCCTGGGACATCTGAGTGTGACAGGAATGTGGGAGTCGCCACTACTTCCTTCTCCTTTTGTAATCCCTGAGTCTGCCAAGGGAGAACAGGAAATGAAGGTCTGGAGGATTTTATAAAGCCTAGGTTGGGCTCAAACTTGCACTCTTCCTGCCTCAGCCGCTTATGTTGGGATTAGGGGTGGGTGCCACCATGGTGTCAAATGACAAGTTTGTGATAGGAAGGGAAGTGAGAAGGAAAGTGGGGTTGACAGGGCCAGACAGGTCAAGGAACCCGGGGGGGGGGGGGGGGAGCAGAAGAAAGATCCAGACCTATACACTGCAGGTTTTGAGGGACCAAGCAGACACCTGGACCCCAGCAGGGGCTGGCAGTGTCTCCAAGTGAACCATGCTGCAGCCCAGGGAGCAGGGCCAACAGAGGACAGACAGAGCTGCCAGGCCTGTGCTGCACACAGGCCCAGGAGGCTCTGAGACAGCCCCCCCCCCCAGGAACCCCCCAGGTGGCCACTGCCGGCTAAGAGGCTCAGCCTGCCTCCCAGCAAGCCACAGCTGTCAGAGGAGCAGGCTGCTGTGCTGAGGGTCGTCCTGAAAGGCCAGAGTGTCTTCTTCACCGGGAGTGCAGGTCAGTGCAGGTCAGGGCAGAGGGGGCCTGGGGGGACAGTGGGGATTGCAGCAGAAGCACAGGCAACCCTGACTTTGTGCCCTGCCCAGGGACTGGGAAGTCCTACCTGCTGAAGCGGATCCTGGGCTCACTGCCCCCCACAGGCACTGTGGCCACTGCCAGCACAGGGGTGGCAGCCTGCCACATTGGGGGCACCACCCTCCATGCCTTTGCAGGTGAGCGGGAGCCCCCAGTCTGGAACTAAGGGCAAGTAGAGGAGGGCAGGTGAATAGCAGGGCATGGTGGTGCATGCCTGCAATCCCAGCACCCCGGAGGCTGAGGCAGGAAGATCAGTATGAGTTTGAGGCCAGCCTGAGGTATATAGTGAATTCAAGCCTGGCCTGAACTACATGGCCAGGCCCTGTCTCAAAAAAAGGTAAAATCAAGCCAGGCCTGTGGGAGGGAGGGGAGGAGGTCAGGGTTGGCAGCAGCAGGCTGGGCTGAATGGTGTCACTCACAGGCATTGGCTCGGGCCAGGCCCCCCTGGCCCAGTGTGTGGCTCTGGCCCAGCGGCCAGGTGTGCGGCAGGGCTGGCTGAGCTGCCGGCGGCTGGTTATTGACGAGATCTCCATGGTGGAGGCGGACCTGTTTGATAAGCTGGAGGCCGTGGCCAGGTCAGTGTGCACAGGGAGGGTAGCGACAGAGGCTGGCATCTTGGGTCCCCCAGGAGGAAGGGCCACTGAGGCCCTGCAGCAGCCCCTGCTCCCCACAGAGCTGTCCGGCAGCAGGATAAGCCATTTGGCGGGATCCAGCTCATCATCTGTGGGGACTTCCTGCAGCTGCCACCAGTCACCAAAGGCTCCCAGCCCCCTCGGTTCTGCTTCCAGGTACAGCACACCCTTGGCCCTGCTCCCCCTGTCCCCAGCACTCTGCGCTGTTCCCCCATCCACACCCCCGTTCCCCACCAGGCCAAGAGCTGGAGGAAGTGTGTGCCCGTGACCCTGGAGCTGACCGAAGTGTGGAGGCAGGCAGACACTGCCTTCATCTCCCTGCTGCAGGCTGTGCGGCTGGGCAGGTGGGCCTGGGGCTCGGTCAGGGCCACAGGGAAGGTCCCGGCGTGGGCATGCGGAGAGCACAGGGCTTGGGGAAGGGGAGCCTTGGCGGGCCCTGGGCACCTGAAGACACACGGTACTGAAGAGGTTCGTGGCTGCAAAGGACCCTGGGACCCAGCCTCCCTCAGGTTCCAGTCTTTGTCACATAGCACAAGGGCAGCACAGAGTAGGTTACAGGGAAGAAGGAAGGATGGACAGAGTGATACACAGGAGGAGTTCAGAACTGTTAACACCCCCATTTCAAAGATGTAGTAAGTGGGGGTCAAGGAGGCAAAGTGACTCACAAGTCTTGGCGAAACTGAGCTTTGAAACCGGGTCTGAGTTAAAGTCTTAGCTGGGCCTGGTGGTGTCTATCTGTAATCCCAGCACTCGAGGTTGAGGCAGGAGGATTGCAGCAAGTACAAGGCCAATCTGGAGCAATGCACCTGTGTCTGCTGCTCTTTCCCAGACCCCAGGCCAGCTGCTCAGGCCACCCTGCCCATGTCCCCTACTGTCCCCAGGGTTCAGTGAACTCTGCCCTGACGGCCTAGCCCCACAGGTGCTCTGATGAAGTGACCCGCCAGCTCAGGGCCACAGCTGCCCACAAGGTGGGGCGAGATGGCATTGTGGCCACGAGACTCTGCACCCACCAGGACGACGTGGCACTCACTAACGAGAGACGGCTGCAGGAGCTGCCGGGTGAGCAGGGAGTTGGGGCCAGGGAGGGCCGCCAGGAGCATGGCCCCAGCAGCCTGACAAGGGCATCACGAGGGTAGCTAGGGTCTCAGTCTGTGTCCACCACGGCTGTCAGGTTTGCAGACATAACTGAGACCCTAAGAGGTGCAATGCTGAGCCCAAACCCCATCCCTCCATGCCCCGAGCTGATCTGTGTTTTTGGATGCCCAGCCACAGTCGTGACTCCTAATCTGTTTTCCCATGCGATTTCCAGGCGAGGTCCACAGCTTCAAGGCTCTGGACAGCCACCCTGAGCTAGCTCGGACCCTGGACGCCCAGTGTCCTGTGAGCCGGCTTCTGCAGCTGAAGCTGGGTGCACAGGTGAGTGGCAGGCGGGGCTGGACCTGGGAGCAGTCCTTTCTCTCCCTCCAGCTCAGCTCCTTGTCTCTAAAATAGGGAGTGGGCTGGGGCAAGGTGACCACAGTCCTGTAAGCCCAGCACTCTGGGAGGCTGAGGCAGGAGGATTACAAATTCAAACTCAGCCTGGGGCAGTGTAGGGAGACACACACACCCACCCCCACCCGTCTCAAAATAAATTGTAAAAGGTGCTGAGGGGCTGGGGATTTAGCTCAGTGGTTTTGCTGCCTGCTGCACAAACGCAAGGACCCGAGTTCGATTCCCGGTACCAAAAAAAAAAATTAATAAAAAAAGTGCTGAGGATGTAGCTCAGAGGAGTGGCCCTGGTTTAATCCCCAGTACCACAGAAATAAATAGGAGTGAAGTCCCTCTCCCCTCCACTGTCTTCAGTAGGAAGCCTTAGGGATGGGTGAGTTGTGTTCCTCCCACGACCGGGGCAGTTCGAATGGGAGCCTTTGCTCAGGTACCAGAGGGTACCCAAGTGGAGGCTCCATGGCTGAGCAGGGGTAGCAGGCATGAAGAGCCCCCTCTTGAGGTTTGTGACCCCATAACAGATCTGGTTTTCTCAGGTAGGGTCTCACTTTGTAGTTCAGACTCGTCTCAAACTCACAGTGATCCTCCTGCCTCAGCCTCCCAAGTACTCGGACTACAGGCATGTGCCACCATGACTAGCTTAGATCTGACCTTTTCAGAGCCGTGTGACATAGGTCACCTTCCTGGCTTTGAAACCCGCTTCTGAGGCACACCAGGCTAATGGCATTTCCTGTGACAGGAAGGGAGAGTATGGGAGAGCTGTGGGTTGTGACTCGGTTTCCCTATATGACAGTCCCCAGCCCTCCGCCTTGCCAGCTCTGCCTGTGGGTCTGGAGATGAGCAGGGGTAGGAAGGGCCCCCATGCCCCTTCTGCTCCCCCTGCAGGTGATGCTGGTGAAGAACCTGGCAGTATCCCGAGGCCTGGTGAATGGAGCCCGAGGGGTGGTGGTGGGGTTTGAAGCCGAGGGCAGAGGTGAGTGGCGGGCAGGATGGGCGCATGCCTGGGTTGCACCAGGATCCCCCTGAAGGTCCCGCCCTCCCCACCATGCCTTGTGGCCAGGCTGAGAGGTGGCGGTGCCCTTCCTTCCCCAGGGCTGCCCCGGGTGCGCTTCCTGTGCGGCGTCACTGAGGTCATCCGTGTGGACCGCTGGACAGTGCAGGCCACCGGGGGCCAGGTCCTCACCCGGCAGCAGCTGCCCCTCCAGCTGGCGTGGGCCCTGTCCATCCACAAGAGCCAGGTAGCCAGCAGGCAGCGGCACAGCACAGGCCTGGGCAGGGGTTTGAAGGCTTTGTGGGGGGAAGTTGCGGATCAGGAATGGAATAACTACCAACCCCTGCCCTCAGATAAGCCAGCCTTCCTTTCTCTCCCCTCTCTGAGAGAGGAGTCTCACCTCCCTAGTGCTGGAATTACAGGCCATGCCTGGCACCTCTTTTTCTGTCTTTCCCTCTCTCTTTTTTTTCCTTTTTCTTTTTTTCTTTTGGTACCGGGGATTGAACTTGGGTCCTTGCACTTCTGCAGCAGGTGGCAAAACCACTGAGCTAAATCCCTGGCCCTCTTCTTCTTTTTTGATACAGGGTCTCTCACTGTGTGGTTCAGGCTGGCCTTGAACTCACTATGTAGCCTAGGCTGGCCTCAAACTTGAGGCAGTCCTACTGCTTCAGCCTCCTGAGTGCTGGGATCACAGGCGTGTACCACCACGCCCTGCACTGTTGTGTTTTTTGAGACAGGGTCTCACTCTGTAGTCAGGTGGGCCTTGGCTGGCCTGGAACTTGCAGCCTGCCTGCCCCATCCCTCAGTTCTTGCCCCACACGTTCGTATTTAGACCCATCTGCTGAGAGTGTCTCTCTCTTCAAAACTCTGGGTGAGGGCTGGGGATTTAGCTCAGTGGTTCCACTGCAGGCCTCGCAAGCACAGGGTCCCGAGTTCGATCCCCAGTACCAAAAAACCAAAACAGAACAAAAACTCTGCCAGGGTCAGGGGCCGGGCTGGTGAAGGAGAATTAGATGGCGGGGGGGGGGGGGGGGGGCTTCAGGCTGAGCTGGTTTTGCCTTGTCCCTGCCCCCAGGGCATGTCTCTCGACTGTGTGGAGATCTCTCTGGGCCGGGTGTTTGCCAGTGGACAGGCCTATGTGGCCCTCTCCCGGGCCTGCAGCCTGCAGGGCCTGCGAGTGTTGGACTTTGACCCCTTGGTGGTCCGCTGTGATGCCCGTGTGCTTCGTTTCTATGCTACCCTGCAGCGGAGCAGGGGCCTCCGTCTGGTAAGAGGGAGTCACCCAGGGCTGTGCAGGGCAGGAAAATGGGAGGCCCCCGGTGCAGCGCCCTCTGGTGGTTCTTGCTGGTGGAGGCAACAGGAAAGATGACCCAAACTGTGACCCTGGGGACAGCACAAGTGTGACCAGGCTTTCTGCTCTGATCCAGGAGTCCCCGTATGACGAGGAGCCAGCCTCGGACCAGGAGAATATGGACCCAAACCGCTGAGTCCCCGCTGCAAAGGGGAGATGGGGCTCCCCAGTCACCTGCTCCCTAGGGAATAACTGGGGCGACCCAGTGTCCTTTCTCCATTCCTCAGGGGGATCCAGGCAGAATTAAAGGATAGCACCTCCGCCCACTTTCCAACTAGGCCTCAGTTTCTGCCCCTGTCCTGGGGAGCTGTTTCCAGGCTCAGAAGCCACCATTTCTGTGCCTGTTAGAAATAGGCCTGGGCTGGCACCTGGTGCCAGAGGACAAGCCCTGTGCAAGGCCTGGACACAGAGCTGTGGGGTGCCACGCACCCCTCTCTGGGCTGCAAAGGGCATAGACAGTGCAGAGAGTGGCTTCGGGAGTGCAGCCTCTCCTGCAGGGGGCTGTGTTCATGAGCTTCCTGTTGCTATAACAAAATACCAGAGGGCATGGAACGTTATAAAGAAAGGTCTTTACTTAGTACACAGTTCTTGAGGGTCAAGACCATGCTGTCTGCACCTGCTTAGCTCCAGTGGGACCTCAGGGGATATGGTACATAGGGCAAGGGGACATTTGAGCAGGGACACAGGGCATGAGAGACAAGTAGCAGAGACAAGCTGGGCATGGTGATGCACACCTGTAATCCCAGAGCTTGGGAGGCTGAGGCAGGAGGATCTGGAGTCCAATCCTAGCCTGGACAACTTAAAGACTTAGTGAAACCCTGTCTCCAAATTTTAAAAACTGGGTTGGGGATTTAGCTTAGTGGTTTTGCCACCTGCTGCGCAAGTGCAAGGACCTGAGTTCAATCCCTGGTACCAAAAAAAAAAATTTTAAAAGGGCTGGGGATGTAGCTCAGTGCAAATGTCCTAGGTTCAGTCCTCAGTACTACAAAAATTAAGAAGCAAGAGACAAGAGGGGTCTGGCTCACTATCTTTCTAACAGCCAGTCCTAGCAGACCTGACTCACCATGGGGCAGTGATAGCCCTGAAGGTGGTGACCCTGGAACTTCTCCTCCACCCATCTCCGTCTTGCCACCTCAAACCGCTACACTGGGACCAAGCACCAGCATCTGAACCCATAGGGGACAAACTCCAAACCATAGCAGAGACCTGGAAGGGACCAGAAGAGACAGGAACTTGGGTTCCACCCAGGAGAGGCTCAGCACAGCACAGCACAGCCCTGGGCAGATCCCCAAGCCCAACTGCACTCAAGCTGCAAACTGCAGAGCAGGGGGCAGGGGTAGTGTTTGGGGCCCTGGAATGGATGTTCTCGGGTTGTGTTTATTTGGGACAAGTAAACCTGTGCACTCTGAGAACCGTGCCTCCGGCCCCTCCCCCATCCAGCAGTGCTCTTGGCGCCACTGGCACTGGCAGTTGGGAAGCTGAGGTGGCTGATGCTGGTGACGAGCAATGAAATGACAAGGGGATTCACCATCATCCGGCAGACATGGATGCACCACAGCTCTTCTCCATGTGGGCCTTGCGGGGACTCCAGCCTGGACATTCTAATGGGGAGGAAGCCATCAACAAACCACCTCCAGTTCGTCAAAAAGTAGGATGGCAAAAAAAAAAAAAAAAGTTCCACAAAAAGTAGGATGGCCATGATCACAGCACCCTGGCAGGCTGAGGCAGGAGGATTCCAAGGTTGGCCCCAGCCTGACCAACTTAGTGTGACCCTGTCTTTAAAGAGTTTGAAAAAGGGCCAGGAAGGCTGGGGATTTAGCTCAGTGGTTCCGCCGCCTGGCCTGCAAGCTCAAGGACCCAAGTTCATCCCCTGTACCAAAAAAAAAAAAAAGGAAATGGCTTGGTGGAGCATGCGTATAATCCTATCAGGAAGCTGAGGCAGGAGGATCCCTGTGAGTTTGAGGCCAGCCTGGGGTACATGGCAAGACCCTGTCCCGAATGTATTTTGAGGGGCAGGGATTTAGCTCAGTGGTTCCGACGCCAGATGTGTTCTCCAAGGGAAGTGCAGACGTGCCGGCCCCTGAGGCAGGCATGCAAGGAACTTCACATCTCATCTAACCCTGAACTTGTATCCCCAGGTTGGAGGGACCCCAGGTCAGCCTAGGTTGGAGGCTCCTGGTGACCCTCTCCAGCCCCTCTGGTGGCTGCTGAGCAGCATTCCCAGGCAGGGAGGGGAGGGGCCCTTCTCGGCCCTGCCACCTCCCTGGGGTTCTCCCAAGGGACCTGCTGGCCAGGTGTCTCTGCCAGTCTCTTTGATGTCCCTTCTGCCTCTCCCTCACCCAGCATGGACCTAGGGGGCGAACCCAGGAAACACTGCATGTTAGTCAGCTTTCCTACCACCAGCACAGGGCACCAACATCCAGGGCTTCACAGAGCAAGGCCAACAAGGCTGGTGGCTTTGGGGATTCAGTTAATGGTTGGCTGGCCCTGAGGCAAGGTGGATGGCCGGGCAGAGGCAGGCAGGAATCAGAGTGGAGGGAGGAGCTGGGGAGGGAGATACACCCGCAAAGGCACCCACAAAGGCCCCCCTTCCAACCAGCCCTCACCTCCTAACAGCACACAGCCATGAGTTCATCAGTGCGTGGATCCACTGGCCAGTGAGTGCCCTTGGATCCAGTCACCTTCCCAATGGACCCCCACCCCGAACATGAGACTTTGGGGGCACCATGTAGACATAAACTGTAACAGAACTGCTGGGCTGGGTGGCATTGGCTTGTAATCCCAACACGCAGGAGACTGAGGCAGGAAGATAGCCCTTGGTTTACTTTTTCTTTTTTTTGTCCCAGTACTTCGGATCAAATCCAGAACTACTTTATCACTTTACCACATCCTCAGACCTTTTAAATTTAATTTATTTACAAGACAGGGTCTTGCTGTGTAGTCCAGGCTGGTCTCCAGTTCATGGTGATGCTCCTGCGAGTGTTTGGATTACAGGCGGGCACCATCACACCCTGCCCCCTTTTTTTATTTTTAGACTGGGTCTCCCTAAATTGCCTGGACTGGTCTCAAAATTGAGATCCTTCTCCTTCAGTTTCCAGAGGTGCAAAGATTAAAGGCATGTGCCCTGAGCCCCCACTCAGCACAGCACATGGAACCACGCAGCCGAACAGCAGGGAACGAAAGTAAAGGTGTGGAGAGGCACAGAAAGGTTCGGCTAGGGAACCCGCACCCAGAAGAGAACACTTTTGCCTCGGATTTACTGTTTCCTCTTCACTCCCCACCACGGGGGCTGGACGGGAGCTTGTGGGGCGAGGAGCTGGAGACGGACACGGTGCACCGCTGGTCTACACTCAAAGAAGACCCTTTGGGTTGGGGCTTGATGACAAGGGGCTGGGGCACAGCCTTAGACAATCCTGAAGCCAACTGTAATTTCAGCACTCAGAGGCTGAGGCAATAGTCCAAGCCCAGCCTGGGCAACTTAGACCCTGTCTCAAAATAACATATTAGTTAGTGGTACACACCTGTAATCTTGGTACTGGGGAGGCTCGGGCAAGAGGCTTGCCCTGAGTTCAAGGCCAGCCTGAACTACAAAGGGAAACCCTGTCTCTACGTAGCCCTGGCTGGCCTCTAATTCCTGGAATCGTCCTGCCTCGGCCTCTTCAGTCCTAGGATCAGAGGCGTGGGCCACCATGCCTGGCTCTAAAAATTAAAAAAAAAAAAAAAAAAGAGCTGGAGATGTAGTTCAGTGGTAGAGTGCTTGCCTAGCATGCACGAGACCCTGGGTCCGATCCCTAGTACCAAAAAACAAAAGTAAAGCCTTCATAAAATGATAAATTAAAAGAAGACACAGTGTCAGGTACTGTGAGGGTGGGAAAATTTTCCCCTGCTCGGAAGGCGCACTCCTTCCCCATCCACAGCAGGGTTCAGCTAGCCATAGACCACATCCTTGCTGGAGTCTCGGTTATTTTCCTTCTGGCTTCCCAAGCACCACCCAGCGGTGGTCACTAGGTGGCGCCCAGGGGTCGCTAGGCCAAGCCTGGAAGCCCCAGGTTCCTGGTTCCCAAGCTCCTCCTGAATGTAGTGTCTGCTGGTATCTCATTGGCGGGGCAGGAGCCAGTGTCCCATTTGATGGAGAGAATCCTCCCCTCTCAGAGGTGCAGTGGCTTGGAACTGCAGTCCCAATACAGGGTTCCGAGGGTTTGCAAAGCTGGCCAAAAGCCCTGCAGCCAGCCAGACTCCTGGGTCTAAATGCTGGCTCCTAAGCAGCACGGTGGCATATGCATGTAATCTCAGCATTCTGGAGGCTGAAGCAGGAGGATTGTCATGAGCCAGAGACCAGCCTGGGCTCCACAGTGAGTTCGAGGCCAGCCTGAAGTATACAGTGTTTTTGTTTCAAAAAACAAAAACAAAGAAATACTGGCTCCACCACTTCCTGACTGTGACCTCGGGGTTCTGCCCGGTTTCATCATCAGCAAAGTGGGGGCAACAGCTGCCCAGTGAAGTCACCATCAAGGCGGGCTCCTACAGGCCTTGGCCACAGTCCCCTTCACCTCCGTGGCCTCTGGGGAGCAGCAGTGTGTGACAGCGTGCCGGTCCCCTCCCCCAAGCCTCCGCCCCGTTGGGCCTCCCAGGGGAGGGCAGGGCCACACCCACCCACCCAGCTCGGCCAGGCACCAAGCTGAAGCCTGCATCTCGAATCTCTGTCCCCCCAAGAAATAAGAGGTCCTGGTCAGCACATTTGCCATCCCCACCCTTCTTCCTTCCTCCGCCCACCCCCTCTTCCACCCCATCACAGAGGGGACCCAGAGCTGCAAATGGCAGCTCCGGATAGGCAGTGGGTGGGGCGCCTGGCCTTGGGGCTCAGGGCCTTCAAAGAGGGATCTAACTTCCTGCCCCCTCCAGCTTTGTTCCTGAGACCCACCCGTGGGCACGACTCCTTTTCTCTTTCTGAGACAGGGTCTCACTGTGTAGCCCAGGCCAGCCTCGAACTTGAGGCCATCCTCCTGCCTCAGCCTCCCAAGTGCTGGGATCACAACGCTTGGTGATGATAGCAAAGGATATCAACTGCTGAGACCTAAATAGCACCCCAGTCTTGGGGATGGACAGGGCCAGGCCAGGAAGGGCACTGCGATCTGTGATCGGGGAGGAAGCCCGGGTGTGTGTGCACGAAGCCTGCTCCTCCTCTCCACTCCTTCCCTCCTGCAGCTGCCCACCCCACCCTCATCCTCTCCCTGCTGGCTTGGGTTCAGTAAGCAGAGCCCAGTATCTGGGAAAGGTGCAGAGTGAGTGGGGTGTCCAGTTACACCCAGGCCTGGGGAATGGTGGGGGCACCCAGAGGGCAGGAACCAGAAGGTCTGGGGACCACGGTGGCTGGATGTCAGGGCTGCACACACGTGAGCACCTGGCTGTGTCCTGAAGACCTGTCCTGCCCACACACCGGGCTGTGTGCTCAGTGGGGACATCTTCCCTCCAGGCTCTCCATGCAGCCTCCCTCCCTCACCCAGCCGGGTGCCACGCTCCATGCCTATTTAAGGCAAAGCTGTGCTCCTCAGCCTAGCTGGGCTCCGGGCTGTGGGGAAGCAGCCAGCCAGCCTGAGCTCTGGGAAAAGGGGGCCCCAACAGCTCTAAGAGGATGGGGAGCAGGCGAGAACAGCCTCCCCTAAGTAAGCTGTGACCCCCAGCCTTCTGCCACAGTACAGCCCTAGCAGGGGTCCTGGAGGGACACATGCTAGGATGAAGGGACCACTGAGGGACCAGCCAGGGAAGTGGAGGCTCTGGGGTGGGGCTGGAGATGAAAGAGGAGGTGCTAGGACTCACAGAGGCCTGGAGACCTATCCAGGGCAACACCTCGAAGAATGGAAGGGTCTGAAATCCAGGAGGGCAGGCTCTGAGTTTAGTGCTTTCTCCCCTCTGCCAGGTCTCCTGTGCCTGGGACAGTGTGTAGGAGCAGCAGGGACGCTGATCAGGCCAGGCAGCATCCAGAGCCCTGCTCTACCAGCCTCCCCTTCCGAGTCTTTCCTCCTGGGCAGCACAGGCCAGAAGTCGCTGCAGGGTTCAAAAGGAGACAAAGGATCCTTTACAGATCAGGTTGCCACCTAGGCCAGGCAGGTTCGAACCCCCAGGCCCCTGAGCCCCCGGCGGGCCCTTTCCTGTGCCCCGCTGCCTGGGGCTGGAACAGGGACCGGGAGGATGAGGCCCCGGCCCCACCCTCTCTGCTCACCTAGATGACAGTGCTGTGGAGCTCAGCTGGTCCCACAGACTTGTACCTAGGCTCCTGTCCTGACTGGCCCAGGCCTACTTCAGAGCCCCCAAGATCCCACCAATATCTCTTGCTGCTACTCTTCCCCTCTCATAAACTGGCCCCCATAGCCTGGTATGATGGCACATGCCTGTAATCCCAGCACCCCAGGATGCTGAGGCAGGAGGATCTCCAGTTCAAGCCTAACCTTGAAACTCAGTGACTTAGGAAAACCCTGTCTCAAAACAAAAAAGAAATAAGCAAAAAATGTAGCTCAGTGGGAAGGTCTGGGTTCAGTCCCCAGTGCTGCCGCACACATGGCCCAGGCAACCTCCTGAAGTGTGGGACCTTCCATAGCTCCCTCAGAAAGAGCCACCCCTTCACAGCCACATTCAGACACGGAGGCTGTGGTGTGGACACGTGGGGTGCACTGAGCAGCTTGGGAAATGCTGGGGAGCGGAGCAACACTGCCCAAACCCCACCCCTTGGAAAGGGTTCGGTTTCAAGGCTTGGCTGAAGCCTTCCACTCCCTAAGAGTGACCCTCAGGGCTGGATCCCAGCTGCAGACCCCGCCATCACGGGAACACAAAACCAGCCTGGGCTTCTAGACAACCATGAGGGAAACACTTGCTGTGGGAATGGCTAGGGCTGGGCTTTCACGTGGGTTTATCTTCAACCTCCAGAAACATCCTCACTGCTAGTTCTTTTTTGGGGGATAGGGCCTTGCTACTTAGCCCAGGCTGGCCTCAAACATGCAGGGAGTCTCCTGCCTCAGCCTCCCAGGGGGTGGGAGTGGACCACCATGCCCAGCTCTCACTGCCAACTTTTTTTTTTGAGACAAGGTCTCACTGTGTAGTTCAGCCTGGCTTTGAACTCACTATGCAGCCCAGGCTGGCCTCGAACTTGCAAGAATCCTCCTCCTCAGCCTGAGTGCTGGGATTACAGGTGTGCACCATCACACCCGGCTCTCACTGCCAACTCTTTTTTTTTTGGTACCGGGGATCGAACTCGGGTCCTTAGCTTTCGAGGCAGGTGGTGGAACCACTGAACTAAATCCCCAGCCTCTCACTGTCAACTCTTAAGTTTAGAGTTAGGCCTGGGGAGACTTCCAGCTAAAGTTTTTAATGCTGCTGAGCCCTGTTTCAGTGACTGACCAAATAACTCTGACAGCTTCCTCATGGGCCCCCAGAACAGCAGCTAGGAGGAAATAGAAGTTATTCTAGTAACTGCTAAGGGAAGAGAAGTCAGAATCTGAAAGTTGAGACTTCCACTTTGAGGGCTGGGTCCTGCTCCAGCCACTCACTACTCACAGGACCTTGGAGAGGTCACCTTCCTCAGTTTCTGCATCAGTGACCTGGACATAATGATGCCTATTTCACGGTATGGTGTGATGATTAAATGATATATGGGAGGGGCTTAGGGCAAAGCCTGGCACCTTGTAAATGCACACTCAAAAACATGGTGATGGGCCAGGGATTTAGCTCAGTGGTTTCGCCGTCTGCTGCGCAAGCGCAAGGACCCAAGTTGGATCCCTGGTACCAAAAAAAAAACCCCAAAAACATGGTGATGTGTTGAGCGTGGTGATGCATGCCTGTAATCCCAGAACTGAGTTGGCTGAGGCAGGAGAACTGCTGTGAGTTCAAGTGGCCAGCCTGGGCTCCACAGTGAGATCCTGTTTCAAAGAACAAAACAAAAACCCAAAAGTGGGTTTTTCCCCCAACCAGGGCCTTGCATGGCCACACCCCAGCCCTGAGCTACAGCTCTCAGATGCCCAGCTGAGGCGCTGGGGAAGCGCTGGCAAGCCGGAGGCACCACAGCAGAGCCAGAGGAGGCAGATGCCAAGGGCTGTGGGCAGGGGATTTGGCTCAGCATTGCGGCAACTGCCTGGCAAGTGCAAGCAAGGTCCTAAGTTCAATTCTCAGTATAAAAAAAAAAAGGGCTGAGCACAGTGCTAAGCAGCCTACACATATTTCATTTAAATCTGTTCCTTCATCCATCAAAAGCAGAAGCTTGGGTGCCGTAGCACACACCTGTAATCCCAACACTTGGGAGACTGAGTCAGGAGGATTCCAAATTCAGGCAACTCAGCAAAATCCTGTGTCAAAAAGGGAAGACCTTGGTCAAGAACAGTGGCATATGCCTGTAATCCCAGCATCTGGGAGGCAGAGGCAGGAGGATCAAAGGCTGGTGTCCAGTCTTAGCAACTTAACAAGTCCCTGTTTTAAAATAACAAATAAAAAAGGGCTGGGGATGGAGCTCAGTGCAAAGCCCCTGGGTTCATTCCCCAGTACCACTAAAAAAAAAAGTAGAGGTTCACAGAGCAGAATGTTTAAGTTCACAGAGTACTTTCCACTTCATAAAACTGACTTCTAGTTTTGTGATTTTTCACATGGTTGTCTTACTTTGTTTTGCAGTATTGGGGATCAAACCCAGGGCCTGCATGCTCTCCCAGTGGTCATGGGTCACACACTAGAGCTGGCCTGGGTGGAGAAGGAAGCCTGAAGGGTCAAGGAGGGACAGGGCCCTCGACAGCAGTGACCTCACGGAAGCTCGCCTCTGGCTTCAGCCCAGCATCCGGTCCTGTTGGACTGTGCAGGGGCCCCAGCGGGGCCTGGAACTCATCAGCCCGTCAGCCCTCTCAGGCCACATGCAGGCCCCCACTATCACCAAGCTCGGCTGAGGGCCAGACCCACGTGGTCTCCCTCCAGAGACTACGCGTCCACCCTGTACATGACAGGTACTGGAAGTATGCGAAGACCTCGTCTGCTTATGTATTTAATAAATATTTGTGCATTATGTGCACTGGGCCTGGGTCTGGGCTGGCTCCAGGGATCGGACAGAAATTCCTGCCCCTGTTCTAGTAGAAGCAGCCATAAAGGAAAGCAGAACTGTGAGGGAAAACACAATTTTGTGAGAGGCCCCTGGGAGTAGACAGAGAGAAGTGGGGTCAAAAAGAGCCTTCCAGAGAGGGCAGAGAGAGGGCTGGCAACAAATGTTCTGAAGCCAGGCGCAGTTGTGCAAGGCTGGAATTCCAGCATCTGGGAGGCTGAGGCAGAAAGACTGGGAGTTAGGCCAGCTTGGGCTGCATAGTGAGTTAAGGCCAGCCTAGAATAATGGAGACTCAGTCTCAAAACACAAACAAATAAATGCCAGCTGAACAAGATGACTTAATGTTTCCAGGTAAAGAACTAAAATGACTCCCTACTCCTCAAAAAATTAGGAAACAATAATTCAGAAGACACTGAAAGCCAGACGGTGATAAGTAAGGACGCCTGGGTCAGGAAGAGAATGAACTGAACTTTATGAATGCCCCTCTTGACTGCCCAGAGCTCCCACAGTAGAGCCCAGAAGCAGTCTGTAGTCTTCATACATTGAAAGGAGGAAGCTGGGGGCCTGGAGAACACAAGGTGGGGTAGAGTTTTCAGGACAGAAAACCAAAATGGAAAGAGCTGCACACTGAGAGGCCCTGGAGTTTAATACTTCTGCTCAGTGCACACAAGCACTGAAACTACTGGAAGGCAGGGCAAGAACCACTCGAAAGGATTACACCAAACAATTGTGGAGCTCACCCAGGGCTGGGAAAAGTGCTGGTTCCCACCACCACAGTGGAAATTTCATTCATGGGCATTGTGGAGAGCAATGAAAAGAGGTTTAGGCTCAGAAGGAGGCAAAGTGACTATTTTGACTCCATTTAACAAAAGCAAGATCTATAGGGACTAAATGCTTCCTAAGTAGCTCTCACACTCCAAACTGGTGGTGGTGAACCTATTATTATTCGGTTAACTCCTTCTAAAAGTGGCTCGCCAAATAAATATTACTGGGTTCTGGGCTGCCTGCTTTTCCTTTTAGAGTTAGATTCTGGATTCTTCTCACTTATGTTGAACAAAGAAATGAAATGAACAAAAAGCAGTGGCAGAGTTTATTTGAAAAAGTAAAAGTGAAGAATGAGAGAGAAACTGGCTCTGCACAGCAAGCTTGGGCTGAGTGAAAGAGGAGAAAGCAAGAGAGAAGTACATGTCCGAGTACAAAAGGTGGGCTATCATGAGGAAAGCCACAATAGCAAGCTCTACTTGGCGTCTGTGTCCTTTTATGCTGTCCAAATCTGGAGGAAACCTTGGAGAACTTCTACATGCGGGTCCTGAGAAGTGGTGCTGATCTCAGGCTGAGGCCAGGTCCAGGCCGTCCTACTGAAATCCTGCTCCAGTTCTCAAGAGAAGTCCACGTGCAGGGCTTTGGGACCTGTTCTGCCAATGTATCTGGGATCTTGTAGTTAACAGGCCACATCCTAATCTCCTATCTCACTATGGCATGTGTGTTGTTTTTCTTTTAAGACAAAAGATGTTAATGAGGGCCAGGGATGTAACTCAGTGGCACAGCACCTGGCTACTAAGTGCAAAGTCCTGAGTTCAATTTCTGGTTTCAGAGAGAAAAAAAAAGTTAATGTAAGAGTTGTTTTTCTTTTCTTTTTTTTTTGGTACCAGGGATCGAACTCGGGTCCTTGCGCTTGCAAGGCAGGCAGCAGAGCCACTGAGCTAAATCCCCAGCCCAAGAGTTGTTTTTCTAAACTAAAACCTCAGCATTGAGATGCCACCTCACCCCAGAAAGAATGGCTGTTATCAAGAAATAAACCAATAACAAATGCTGGCAGGGTTGTGGGGAAGAAGGAACCCTTCTCCACTATTGGTGGGAGTGTAGACTGGTGCAACCACTGTGGAAATCAGTGTGGAGATTCCTCAAAAAATTAAAAGTAGAGGTTCCATTCAACCCAGCTGTTCTCCTTCTTGATATGTTCCTGAAAGAATTAAAAAGATCCTAAAAAACAAAGCAAAAATATCCTACCACAGTGATATATCCACACCCATGCTTACACTTGATTTTAGCCAAAAGGCCGAGAAGTGATACACCCGTGTTTATAGTGGCACAGTTTTTTTTTTTTGGTACCAGGGATTGAACTCAGGTCCTTGCACTTTCGAGGCAGGCAGCAGAACCACTGAGCTAGATCCCTGGCCCTATAGTGGCACAGTTTGTAACAGCTAAATCTTGGAAACAGCCCAAATGCCCATCAACCAATGAATGAATAAAGAAGATGTGGGGTTTTTTTCTACAATGGAGTACTACTCTGCCATAAAAAAGGATGAGCTTCAGACATTTATAGCTAAATGGATGGACCTTGATATCATACTCTTAAGTGAAATAAATCAGACACACATGTTTAAATACCACATTGTCTCTCTGGTGTGAGAAGAGAAAGTAGAAAGGACTAAATGTATAATAGATATTGGGAAATGGGAAGAAAATGTTCAAATGGGAAGGGGAACAAGGGAAGAGGGAGAGAGAAAGGAAAGGACAAGAAAAAATACAAGGAAAAAATGGAAACAAAGCTTTTGTACATAGGGAGGGAAGGGGGGAAATGGGAAAAAAGAGGCAGGATGTATCATGCACAGGTGGAAATTCCCTAGGATGAGTGTTATCATTATGTATGCTTAAGATGTACCAGTAAATGTTTTGTTATAAAATAAATAAATAAATTTTAAAAGGGGTGGGGGAGGCGCCAGGGATTTAGCTCAGTGGTTTTGCCACCTGCCTTGCAAGCTCAAGGACCAAAGTTCGATCCCCAGTACCAAAAAAAAAAAAAAAAAAGGGGGTGGGAAATCCCTCAGCATTCAGGTTTAATTTCAGTGTTGGCATTTTGCAATAAATAAGTGGGTTTTGAGCTGCGTTTGAGCACTCTAAAAGGCTCACTATCACTGCCCTAAACAAAAGTACTTGTAAGGGGCTGGGGATTTAGCTCAGTGGTTTTGCCACCTGGTGCACATGTGCAAGGACCCAAGAGGACCAGAGTTCGATCCCCAGTACCAAAACAAACCACAAAGTATTTGTAAGAACACAAAGACAGCCTTTTACTAAAGATTTCCATGGAGAACACAAAAACATCTAGGACCTGGGCCAGGGATTTAGCTCAGTGGTTCCACCGTCTGCTTTGCAAACATAAGGTCCTGAGTTCAATCCCCGGTACCAAAAAAAAAAAAAAAATTCCTATCTAGGACCTGACAAAGTAAAATTTACAGTGTCTAGCTTCCAGTATGTACACTGGATGTAGTGGTGCAGGCCACCAGTACTTGGAAGACTGAGGCAGCAGGACTGCAAGTTCAAGGCCAGCCTAGGCTACTTAGTGAGATCCTGTCTCCAACAAACAAAAACTACCAAGTTGTTTGTTTGTTTTGTCGGTACTGGGGATCAAACTCGGGACCTTGGGATTGTGAGGCAGGCGCCAGAACCACTGAGCTAAATCCCCGGCCCAAAAACTACCAAAGTATACCAGGATACAAAAATACAACCTGGGACTGGGTGTGTAGCTCGGGAGCAGAGCACCTGCCTGGTATGTACAAAGCCCTGCATTCAATCCTCAGCACAGCAACAAAAGATAAACTACTCAGAAATGACACAGGTGATAAAACTGGGAGACACAGAAGTAAAAGCGTTATTATAACTAACTATATTCTACATGTACAATAAGAGGGTTGGGGTACAGCCTAGTGGTATGGCGCTTGCTTGGCACAACTGAAGCCCTGAGTCTGATCTCCATTATTACTGGGTTTTGGGGTGCGGCAGTCTCCTTTTGGAGGTGGTTTCTAGGTTCTTTCTGTCCTGAGCAAAGAATTGGTCAAGACAAGCGCAAAGAGTAGCAAAGTTTTATTAAAGGTAAGAAAAGAAACAGGCTCTGTAGGGCGAGTTTGGGCCAAGTAAAAGTAGGGAAATAAGTACACCTGAAGCATGAGGGGGGAACTCCAGGCAAGAGAGAACACGGGAAAAAACTCAATGTAGACTGTCCTTATATCACCAGCTCCTCAGTCTGATGTCAGGTCTAGTTATCCTGTCCAAAAACCTGCTCAAGTTATCACAAGAAGTCCTCGTGGAGGGCTTTGGGAACTGTTCTGTGCATGTGCCCTGGAACTTTATAATTGACATGTCATGCCCGCCCACTTTCCCAGCCAGCTCTCCATGTCCTAATCTCATATCTCCTGATACACACTTGTAATACCAGCACAGGGGAGGCTGAGGCAGGAGGATCGCCATGAGTTCAAGGCTGGCCTAAAGTATATAGGGAAACTATCTCAAAAACACACACAAAAGGGCCAGGGATTTAGCTCAGTGGCACTGTGCCTGCCTTGCAAGCACAAGGTCCTGAGTTCGATCACTGGTATGGCAAAAAACAAAACAAAACACACACACACACACAAAAGGGGGCCGGGGATTTAGCTCAGTGGTTTTGCCGCCTGCTGTGCAAGCGTAAGGACCCGAGTTTGATTCCTGGTACCAAAAAAACCCACAAAAAAACCTCAAAACACAAAGAGACCGCAGAGTGCACATTTGACGTAAGTGCAATTTTGCTGTTGTGAAGTATGGAGTTGGTCTTCTGAATGCACGTTCTGCATTGGTGAATTCAACTGCAGACTGAAGATATTTTTCTTAAATTTTTGGTACCAGAGTTCCAACTCAGGTCCTTGCGCTTGTGCAGCAGGTGGTGAAAACACTGAGCTAAATCTCTGGCCCTGAAGATATTTTTTAAAACTTTGTACTAAAAAAAAAAACAAAAAACTTTGTACTAAAAAAAATTTTTTAAAAATGGTACTGAAGACAGGTGTGGGGCTGCATGCCTGTGATCCCAGCACAAGGGAGGCTGAGGCAGGAGGATTGCCTTGGGTTTGAGGCCAGCCTGGGCTACAAAGTTAACTTCAAGGACAGCCTGAACTATATAGTGAGACCCTGTCTCAAAACAACAAAAACTGTACTGAACATGTAGACTTTTTTCCTTGTCATCATCCCCAAGCAATACAATAGCACAACTAGTTATGTAGCGTTTACCTTGTATTAGGCATTGTAAGAAATCTAGGAGACCTAAGCATACAGGATCTGTGCTTGGAGATACACACTGGTCATTTCAGCAGCGAGGTAGGCTGAAGCAGAGGGATCTGTAGTTCGAAGCCAACACAGGCTACAAAATGAGACCTTGTTTCAAATAAAATAAAAGTACACAGGCGAAGGTAAGTGCAGGCAAAGTGCAGATACTATGCTATTTCATATAAAGGACTGACAACTCCTAAAATCCCTGGAATCTCCAGCGATAAAGGTCTTTTGTATGCTAATGAGCGGGCTGGTGACTGGCAGCCCCCAGGGCAGCGGCAGGATGGAGTTTGGCCACCTGCAAGATCCAGGCCTTGAGGGTTGGGACTTTCTCATTTATTTAATTTAACCTTCCAGGAGGCCAGCAAGGGATCAGGTTAGGAGATGCTCTTGACTAATGATTGAATCACTCAGGGCTACATAAGAAGGCTCCATTAAAGGTGCTAGTACTCACCTGCAATCTCAGCACTCTGGGAGGCTAAGGCAGGAGGATGGCAAGTTTAAGTCAAGCCTGAACAATGTAGGGACTTAGTGAGAAAGCCTGTCTCAAAATAAAGAATAAAAAGTGCTGTGCACACAGCTCAGAAGGAAGGCCCTGAGTTCAATCTCCATTACTGCACAAAAACCAACCGAAATGGGGATGGATACTATCACCCTCGTATTATGATCTGGGGAAACCAAGGCTGAGAGTTTACTGCTCAAGGTCATACGGCTGTTAAGCAGTGCATTCGAGTGTGTCTGGTGATGAACCATAACCACAAATTTATTTTATTCTCTCAGCCTGCCAGTATCCATGAGCTGCACCTCTAAGTCACCAGGCCCACAGCCTGAGACCCCCGCCAGGCCCTGGCACAGCATCAGAAGATGACAGCAACCCCAAGACAGCTGGATGCCTGGGCAGTGCAGAGGTGGATTTTTTTTTTTTTGGTACTGGGGATGGAACTCAGGTCCTTGCGCTTGCAGGGCAGGCAAGAGAACCATTGAGCTAAATCCTTCACCTAGCAGAGGTGGATTTAATGTTGCTAAAATCCTAAATTTTAATCCTGATTTCTCTTTTTCTTGCAGTACTGAGGATTGAACCTAGGAGTACTGAGCTACATCTCTAGTCTTACCCCTCACACTTAAAAAAATTTTGAGACAGGGTATTGCCCAGGTAAGCCTTTGAGATTCTCCTGCCTCAACCTTCAAACAACTGTGATTACAGTAATGTGCCACACGGCCTAATCCTGATTTCTTCATACACAGCGAAGGTTAAGAGCAAGGAGTTGAGGTCAGAGGCACCTTGGTTTTAGACTTCGTCTCCCTACCTTTTTACTCAGTGATCTGAGGATGCTTTCCAAACCTCTTTAAACTGCAGTTTCCTCTTCTGGCTTCTGGCAGAGATAATAACCCCAACCTTCCAGCAGGACTGAGCCCGAGGCCCCAGGAATTTAGCGAGGCTGGCCACACTCTCTCTGGCAGCTTTAAGCCTAAATAACCTGAGCGCAGCAGGTGGAAAGGAGTTAAGAAGGCCCCGCCCCCAGGCTGCCCCAGCCTTTCACATGCTGATGCCAGGCAAGCCAGGAGGAGCTCAAAGGCGGGGAGATGGCAGCCCCCAACCCCCAAAGTTGCTTCCCGAGGTGCCCACCAGCAGAGCCCCCTCTCTTTTCTACCTCAATCTCCCCTAGGCTCCAGCCTCCTTTCCCACCCCGCTGACAGATTCCTCACACCTGGCAGGATCACAGCCTGTCCTCCCGCCTACTCTCTCCCTGCTTGCCTTGCTCCTGAGGGCTCCTCTCTGCTCCCCAACACTCCAGCCAAACCAGGCCCTGGATACCCGGTTCCCCACTTCCTTTTCTGTCTGCAGTGTACCAAGTTACCCACTTTCAGGGTCCAGCCCCAGGGCAGTGGCCTCCAAGGGCCTCTCCTTCCCCTTGGACACAGTGCTGTGCTTCTCTGAGCAGCTTATCACTCACCAGGTCCGAGTCTTTGGTAGGCAGCAGGTGTCACATAAATACCTGGAGTTGGAAAGAGTAAGTCTAATCCAACTCCCTCAGTCCCACCCTCCGTGTTTTGGTACTGGGGATTGAACCCAGGGCCACTGCACAGAGCTACATCCCCACTCTCCCCGCTTTTTGGAGACAGGGCTAAATCACCAAGCTGGTCAGGCCGGGACTGAATTTTCCACTCTCCCGCTCAGCCTCCTAGAGGGCTGGTTTTATATACCTTTGTCGTCTGAGACAGGCTGGACCAAGCCGTAGCCAGGAGACAGGGCTGGAGCTGGGTCTCCACAGTCTCCTCCCAGGCAAGGCATTTCTGCCACTCCCTTGGGGCAGAAGCCGCTGAGGCCCAAGTGGCTGTTTCCGGGGCTGTCTGGAGCTAAATCCCCGGCCCTGTAAATAAAGTTTTATTGGAGCACAACCATGCATGCTTTTTTCTTTTCTTTCTGGAGACAGGGTCTCCTTATGTAGTTCAGACTGGCCTGGAACTCAACGTAGACACTACCATCCATATAAAAACTGTGCACACAAATGTCTATAAATACCAAGAAAAGCTCTGGAGCCTGTACCAGTTGCTCGGGGACAGGGCCCAGGGTGGGGAAGACTTAATATCCATTATTCTTTTTTTCCATATTGAAAGAAAAACTACAACATGAATCATTTTTAAGTACACAGTTCTGCTGGGTTTGGGGGCACATACCTGTAATCCCAGCACCAGGAGGGTGAGGCAGAAGGAGGGTATCAAGTTCAAGGCCAGCTTGGACAACATAGCAAGACCCTGGGCCAGAGATTTAGCTCAGTGGCACCACACCTGCCTTGCAAGTGCAAGGTCCCGAGTCTGATCCCTGGTATGGGGACACGGGGACACACACACACACACACACACACACACACACACACAGTCTCAAAAAAAAAGTATACAATTCAGTGTATTCTCAGTGGTCTTTAATCGTCACCTCTAAGTAGCTGCAGAACATTTTTATTTCCCCAAAAGAAACCCTGCACCTGACAGCAGCCATTCCCATCTCCCCCCATAGCCACAAATCTGCTTTCTGTCCTGAGGTTTTGTGCAGTCTGAGTATTTTACATAAATGGAATATCATACATGACCTTCTGGAACTTTTTTCACTTATTCTCACTTACCACCTTTTTGAGGTTCATCTTGTTGACACTTATTATAGTTTTGGGGCATGTTTGTGAGTATATGTGGTACTGGGGATTGAACCCAGGACCTTCACACTGAGCTACATCTCTACCCCCCCCCCCCCATTACTTATTTTGAGACAGGGTCTCACTAAGTTCCCCAGGTTGGGCTCAAATTTGCGTTCCTCCTGCCTCAGTCTCCCAGAATGCTGGAATTGCAGGTGTGTGTCAAAATCAGCATATATTTATTCATTTTTAAAAAATAAATTTTGTCCATTATTTTTTGGAAGGAAATTGTGTATTTGAGCTCTAGACCTCAATTTAGATGAAACTCCCTTCTGCCATGGTCATTCTAGGAGGGGGGTACAAGGAGTCCTGGGTCCTAAGCGCTTTCCCAGAAGTTATACCTGTGCAGTACTGTGTGGATTACAAAACCTTTGTGCCTCCAATGCGAAATGGGAAAATCTCAGGAAGCACTGTGAGCCCCATTCCCTGCGCTGGTGGCCCTACTCGGGCAGGGTGCAGGAGCTACCCTCTTCCCTCCTGGCACAGCTGTCCTCCAGGACCTATTCCACACAGCTCCACACTCCCTGCTGCTCAAGGAACTCTCAGAAGCCTGGCACTGCTGGCTAGAGTCCCCTTCCCGAAATATTTCACGCCCCCTCTAGTGCCAAAGAGTCCAGAGGGGAGGCTAACTAGGAGCTGGGCGTGATGACACATGCCTGTTACCCTGGCACTCTGGGAGCCTGAGGCAGGAAGATTCGACAGAGTTCAAGGCTGGTCTGGGCTATATGGTAAATTCAAGACCGGCCTGAACTACACAGCGAGACCCTGTCTCAAACAACAACAACCCACCCCCCCCTCAATCTTTGGTGCCCTAGGATTTATCCCCAGGGGAACCCTTAGGGTTAGCAGTGGCCCTTCCTCCTACTGCCTGGATAAATCCCCAGGCCTTAGAGATGAGCTGGGGCTGTGGGCCCAAGGCAGTCAAGATGGGGGCACCGGGGCCACACTGCCACTTTCTGTGGCACAGGTAGAGCTGGCTCACTGCTCCTCGGTCCATGTCACTTCCCCCAGAAGACTGTTGACTCTGCTGGTTGCCAGTCCAGCAAAAGCAGCCCTACACTCAGCTCCTTGGTCTTCCCTGGAAACCGCCCAGCAGGGCCGCTGCCTGAGCCAGCAACGCTTCTGCAGGTTCCTGCCCGGGTGGGCGGCAGGGCTCGGGCAGGGGAGCAGCTGAAGAGCGGCTCTCACGACTTTTGCTTCCTGCAAGGCCCAACACCAGTCAGAGTTTAGCAAGTGCTGTGTAATCAATGCCAGAAGTTAAAATCCATTACGAAACAAAGCAACAACAACAAAACAGACTTTTGAGGATTAACAAAAGATTGCTGAAGGTTCGATATGAAAAGATATTTAATGAGTTTTGTTTTCCTTAGGAAGAAAATCTCCAAGCCAGGTGTGGCGGCATAGGCCTATATAATCTCAGTTCGAGGCTGGGGATGCTGGCAGACACCTGTAAACCCAGTACAGGAGCTTTGGGACTCACATTCTAACCAAGCCACCTGCTTCTGAAATTAAACAGAAGTGGCTTGGTGGAGCAAGTGTGCAATCCTGGTACTCTGGGAGAGAGGCTGAGGCAGGTGGATTTCAAATTTCAGCCCAGCCTGGATAGATTTTGGCCACCAAACCTATTTCTACATCAGCAAAGGCTGTTGGCCCCCCCAGTGGGGCAGGCAGGGGAGCTGGCTGCTGGGTGAGTGGGAGGTGAAGTAGGGAGCTCAGAGTCCAGGCAGAAACCTTCAGCCTGCTCAGATGCCTGCCTGGGCTTCTCTCTTCTTTCTTAATCTTGTGTACTTTTCCCATTCAGGTTCCTGGTATTCCACTCTTTCTCACTGGGAGAGGAGAAGGCAGTCACTGACATGTTAGTATAAAAGTGTAATAACATTGAACTTCTCACATGATTTTCTTCCCCATGGGAACCTTAGCTTTTCCATCACTCAACATCCACTCCTGAGCTACTTCTGTTAGGACCTGAGCTAGGCAGTGGGATTCAAAGATGAGAAGACACCACCCCTGTCCTCAGGCAGGTACCCCACTACGTTTGAGCCATGTTGTGGGGACAGGAAAAATAACATTGAACTTTCAGGGTCAGAGCCTCACTGAACACTTGGGGAAGGCTGGGCGATAAGGAAAACTTGGGTGACACTTGAGAAATCAAAGCCTTACTTAGGTGCATAGGTTGCCATGGTCACCCGGATGCAGGCCTAGATCTACTTTGGAAAATAGCGTTTGTCTTGTGTTTGAACCTGAGGTCTGGATTCACAGTGTAGCTCAGGATGAGAAGGGCTGGAGAAGAGGAGATCTTATGGGGTGGGAGCGGAAATGATGCAGTCTCTGATCCTGACCTACAAAGGAGCAGTAGGACCAAGGGCAATAATCACAACCACCTAGTTCGCCTATAATCCCAGCACTACGGAGGCTGAGGCAGGAGGATCACTGTGAGTTTGAGGCCAGCTTGGGCTACATCTCAAGACCTTGTGGCTGGGGATTTAGCTCAGTGGTTCCGATGCCTGCCTTACAAGCACAAGGTCCGGAGTTCGATCCTGGTACCAAAAACAAAAAAAGCCCATCAAGACCTTGTCTCAAAAACAAAACAAAACAAAACAAAACAAAACCACCAGGAGCTCACCTCAAGCTCTTATCAGACAGAACCTATTCCTGCAACTGTGCCCCAGGGTCCCCACTTTACAGATGGGTTGGAATACTCCTGGTCCACTCAACTCGGATTATCAGAACTCCTGTTGAGCCACAGCTCTAACCTCTAACCAGGGGCTCCAAAAGGGACTCTGTGAGACATTACCTGCCAGCACAGCACCCTGTCCCCTCCTCTGGAGACCTCTTGCACCTAAAAGGAGGAAGCTTAAACCTATAAGCACCAAAGAAAGTAAACCTCCAAAACAAACACTCAGCCTTTGAGCATCAAGTAACCTACTTGCCCCTCTCTCCCTAATTTCTAAAATTAATTAAATTTATTGGTACATTTTAGGTGTACATAACAATCACATTCATCATAGGGCCTCCTTCCTTATTTTGCTGTACTGGGGACTGAATCCAGGGCTTTCACACTGAGCTACTTCCCCAGCCTTCTTTTATTTTTTACGTTATGACAGGGGCACAGTAAATTGAAAAGTTGGTCCACTAGGCTAGAACTTGAGATCCTCCTGCCTCAGCCTCCCAGAGCACTGTGAATATAGGCATGTGCTACCACA